>NC_140778.1:113094507-113689498 GCF_044657685.1 Stegodyphus dumicola | reverse complement strand
TTACCGCTCTCAGGAAACAGGAACAGGTGTAAATAAATAAATAAAATGGGCATTGCAATCACTAATAATATAAAAATTCAATAGTTAATTATTAGTAGACTAATTAATTACTATTAAATTAATTTTAGTAAGCGGTATTTTTATTGTTATTTAATAATTAATTATTGTTTAATTAATTAATTAATTAATTATTCATTAAAATAATTAAAGATTAAAGTCTCGGCGAGAGCATTGAAGATTTTTCACATTTCCTGCTTCCAAATATCAAATGGCTCTACAAAGTAAAGGAAAATAATAAAAAAAATTAAATTTCAAAATGGCTCCTAAATTATTTTAATACCTATCGGTTCGTAGTTACTTGAAATGTGCAATCTCTATATTGAAAGGTTATATTAAATTGCGCAATATTTTGTGTATTTAAGAAAACTTCTACATATTTACTTACTTCTAATAAACTAATATTTAAATTAAAAAACAAGGAATCTGGCGAAGAATGATGGAAACATTTTTACATACATACAGGTAAGTTTAACTCATTCTCCAAACATGTAAATCTCTAATTCAGCCCACTTTTGTTCTTACGTGTGCTGTACCTTCTATTTTCTTTAAAATATTGTTCAGCCTAATTTCAAAAGGTCTTGTGAAAAGTCACTAAATATTGGTAGTTCAACCCGAGTTTCCAGTCCCAGTGATCACCAAGCTCTTTCCTTTTTTTGTACTTATTTAATGTATAAAAATGTAGCGTAAAAATTTCAGTTCATGAAGTAAAAAATTTTTTTTAATTTAATTATTGCAATTAAATATTGCAAAAAGTTTTACCTTTACCTTAGCATATCTTTTTACAAATCCCTCTAATAAGAAGAAATAAGGAAAGAAATTAACTCAGTTTCGGTGATTGATACCTCGGTGCAAATTATATGTAACATTTTTCCAAAAGCATAGAGTTTATATGGATATCAATAAATTAAGGATTATTTCTCCCTCTAATTTCCTTAACATGTTTATTCCAGAAATTTCTCTTCACACTGTAGCGCTTAACTTTATGAGTTCTCTATAATCATTCAATTTCTCTAGCAATGGCAACTTTGCATACCTTCTGACAAGTTGTTATATTTTTAACCGCAGTATTTTAATCCTTGTTGGCTATCAGTACAATATTCACTTGTTTCACAAGTGCTACTTTTATTTTATACGCAAATCTACGTAAAACAGCATTAAAACTTCACTTATGCGGAGCTCCTGATGTATTGCTTATTTTAGATTGAATGAAATTAAGCTTAATGTTACTGTTAATTAGCTTGTTATTAATTTAATTGTATGTTTCTAACTAATTACATGTTCAGATATTTCCAAGTATATTGCACAAACTTTTGCATCCTAATTTTTAATTTTTGGTTAAAAAAATAAGCTTTTATTTATTGAGAGGCCTCATTGATTATATTAATTTGCAGTACTCTTTATCTAATTCTTTTCTTCTAGATAAATATTAGAAAAATTTGTTAGCATAATAATTTACATTTATTTACAATTTATACGTCAGTGATCCAAACGCATAGTAATGTTGTTATAACAGATTTCATGCTAAGCTTTTTTTTAAATTTAACAATTAATTTCTGCAAACATTTACATGATTGCTTTATTTAACGAAAAATATTTCTAGCACATTTTAACACACTTTGATATGGAATAATGTTTTGCACTCTATTAAATTTTCCAGTTTAGTTCAGAAATCTTGACTATTATTGATGTAATTTATTAAAAATATAATTTGTATGCTTTATAATTATTTAATTTATGATATTATTATCATAAATAAAAGATGTTTGTAATGCTAATATATATGTTTACCAATACCTTTTATTTTCTTTGTTAGCTCTCGCATTTTTTACTATTATTCAATTAATTAGCCTGCTTGTTAGGTATTTTTTACTTGTTCTTGTGATATGTAATTCTATTTATTAATTTTTATTTTCCTCTTTGCTACAATTGGCACGAAAAGTTAAATTATAACCCTATAGGCAGCAGGGGGAAGAAATTTTGATTGGCGCAGTTGGATTATAGCTCGCCCCGGGGGGGATTTTCATTAGCGTAGTTGGAGTACACCCATACTTACAACATCCTATTATTATGGGGATATGTTAATAACTTTCATCCAAAATTTCAAAACAGCAAGTGTATAATTACTATAAATGCTAATTGAATATAATGATTAATATCCCTTCGCACCGAAATAATTCTCCTGTTACAAATTGTGATGAACGAAGCACATGTAAGCGAGAATAGTGGTTTTGAACATATATTTACGCTTTAGACCTGTCAAATAAATTTTCTTACTGCATATCAATTAATTTTCATTCTATATACAGAACTATGCAAAAAGAATGCCATTTAAATTCCGAAAAAATAAATACATTACTGAATGTTTTTTTGAGAAATTTTGAAATGAAAGATCTAAACATGGCATTATTACTGCTACCGGTGAAAAAATGACGAGTTTGCCAACCTTTGTTCCTGGCTACGATTACCAACTAAGCATTGCTAAAATAGAGGTGAAGACGAATGGAACATCCATTTGTGTCTTCAGCTTTTCAGTACACCTGACATTTAAACCTGGTATTTAGGATTCTTAATATTATACAAGCATTACAACGTGAAACCGCACATACCTACACAGATAAAGTTATTCACATACATGTTCCAAAGCATTACATGTTGAAAATTTAAACGAAGCATTTTTTACATAACGGGAAGTCACAGAATGCACTGTGCAAAATTGTATCGGAAATAATTATAAACTGCCGCACGTAATATCGACAACGCTTCGATTTAAAACATACTCTGAATGCTTGAACTGGGACAGAGAACCCATGATTACTTCCCGAGAAGCAATTAAAAATTAAATAACATACATATATAATAAATAAATTTAAAGATTTCGACAGATCAGGAAAAAACATTGTCATTTATAATCGATTAAGAATTTCGATACAAATAAATTATGCAAGTACACAAGAATTATTTAATTCGGAGGGATATTATAATACTGAATGACTATTATACAGAATAAATGAATCCTAAATAAGAAACAAAAAAACAACAAGAACAGGAAAAAAAAAAAAATACCTTTTCAATTCTAAGTAATTTCTAGATTCTCGAATACTGAACGAATCCTGTGCAGAAGTAGTTCCTAGCTAAAAATTTATAATTCGGTGATCTAATTTCCTGCAACACCGAGACGATGGTCCGAAACAACAAGTCCTTAATAGTTCCGCCAACACCAAGAAATGACTTAGCAACGTTTGACAAAAACACGTGCACGTAAAGAAGGACACCTCCCATAGACGAAATGTAAACAAGATTGATTACAGCGCCCCTATATCATGTAGAGATAAGTTCTCTTCGGGAAATCTCAGCGTGTACGGAAAGCTGGGGAACAAACCCAGAGAACGTATATTATTTCATCTTTGACAAAACGTTCCTCGATAATCTAAACTCTGATTTTCATAGATTTTTTTTTTATGTAAAATAAATAATTTTTAAATTAATTTACTTTCGAGTATTAAAGATTTGGTGAACATAAGTGTGGGGAAAAAATGTACTAAATTAAAGAAGGCTGCTGATCAATGTAAGGAGAAAACAGATAACACAGAAGTTTATAAGAAATAAAATTTCATCCAAAACTTTATTTTGAAAGTGTTTTTCTAATAATTACAAAATTATTATCATTCCCTAGAGAACACAATTTGAGCGTAAAATTTTAATTTTTATTTTAGGATTAATTATTGAAATACTTTAATGTTTATAATAAATGGTCAATAAATAATACATAGGCGGTTATCAATTTAACTATTTAATTGACCGTCAGAATTACCTTTGTTGCAATATTGGTGACTGGAGACTCAGCGTAGGAGATTAAAATCCTGTTACAATTTCTAAATTTATACAATATACTATTCATCTTATTTTCTTTATACGCTTGGAATTTCATGTTTATTTACCTAGCATTCGCAAAACTTGAATTTGAAATTTGAAATAAATTTTGCTTTCCTAATTTCGCATTAAGTAATATCAAAATTTATTCAGTATGACAACACGTGACCTTGAACTGCCAATAAATTAGCAGCATAAATTTGCGAAGTGGAACATTCTACTCTGTGCAAAAGATAAATTCACAGCACGAAATCAGTTTGAAGAGTAGCACTTTACATTTATCCTAAATTTCGATTTTAAGTCCTTATTTTTTCAGTGATACAACACGTTAGCCTACTACTACACATCGATATCTTCTTACATATCACAGAACTTTGAAAAATTACGTATCCACACAAAAACATTTGAAAACTGATTCAGGAGTAGAAGTCAAAGAATCAGGCATTTGTACGGAAAAAAATATAATAATTTGAAAAAACTTTTAATCCTTTTTTTTTTGCCTAATTATCAAAATATTATTAAGATTAAAATCCTAACTGATTCAAGAAAACAAGTAGATTTTTCTAGCTAAGCAAGGACTAGATGAAATTCTTATTTTTTATTTACGATCTTGTTGAATTAGTATGAGATATCAACATCCTAAAATTGCCATGAGTCGATTAATCATGAACGCCCTGAAGGAAAACGAACAGACAAATCCTCAAATTTATTCAACACTAAAATAATTTATTAACTTTTAATATTTTAATAAGAAAAACCTTCATGTATACAAAAGTTATTCTTCACAAAGCATGATAAAGATAATCCGAGTTGAGGAAATGAATGTAAATTTTTACGTATTAAATGCACAAAAATACAGTGGAATAGAATTTCGCAATAAAAGTGAAGAATTTCCTCGAAGTGTTGTTACAGATAACTTAAATTTGCCAACAGACTAGATTTATTCGTATATAAAATTAGCGAATATATTTATTCAATACATTACGTACTATGGGGGTGTACTACCAGTGTTCAGCGTCTTTACCGCTCTCAGGAAACAGGAACAGGTGTAAATAAATAAATAAAATGGGCATTGCAATCACTAATAATATAAAAATTCAATAGTTAATTATTAGTAGACTAATTAATTACTATTAAATTAATTTTAGTAAGCGGTATTTTTATTGTTATTTAATAATTAATTATTGTTTAATTAATTAATTAATTAATTATTCATTAAAATAATTAAAGATTAAAGTCTCGGCGAGAGCATTGAAGATTTTTCACATTTCCTGCTTCCAAATATCAAATGGCTCTACAAAGTAAAGGAAAATAATAAAAAAAATTAAATTTCAAAATGGCTCCTAAATTATTTTAATACCTATCGGTTCGTAGTTACTTGAAATGTGCAATCTCTATATTGAAAGGTTATATTAAATTGCGCAATATTTTGTGTATTTAAGAAAACTTCTACATATTTACTTACTTCTAATAAACTAATATTTAAATTAAAAAACAAGGAATCTGGCGAAGAATGATGGAAACATTTTTACATACATACAGGTAAGTTTAACTCATTCTCCAAACATGTAAATCTCTAATTCAGCCCACTTTTGTTCTTACGTGTGCTGTACCTTCTATTTTCTTTAAAATATTGTTCAGCCTAATTTCAAAAGGTCTTGTGAAAAGTCACTAAATATTGGTAGTTCAACCCGAGTTTCCAGTCCCAGTGATCACCAAGCTCTTTCCTTTTTTTGTACTTATTTAATGTATAAAAATGTAGCGTAAAAATTTCAGTTCATGAAGTAAAAAATTTTTTTTAATTTAATTATTGCAATTAAATATTGCAAAAAGTTTTACCTTTACCTTAGCATATCTTTTTACAAATCCCTCTAATAAGAAGAAATAAGGAAAGAAATTAACTCAGTTTCGGTGATTGATACCTCGGTGCAAATTATATGTAACATTTTTCCAAAAGCATAGAGTTTATATGGATATCAATAAATTAAGGATTATTTCTCCCTCTAATTTCCTTAACATGTTTATTCCAGAAATTTCTCTTCACACTGTAGCGCTTAACTTTATGAGTTCTCTATAATCATTCAATTTCTCTAGCAATGGCAACTTTGCATACCTTCTGACAAGTTGTTATATTTTTAACCGCAGTATTTTAATCCTTGTTGGCTATCAGTACAATATTCACTTGTTTCACAAGTGCTACTTTTATTTTATACGCAAATCTACGTAAAACAGCATTAAAACTTCACTTATGCGGAGCTCCTGATGTATTGCTTATTTTAGATTGAATGAAATTAAGCTTAATGTTACTGTTAATTAGCTTGTTATTAATTTAATTGTATGTTTCTAACTAATTACATGTTCAGATATTTCCAAGTATATTGCACAAACTTTTGCATCCTAATTTTTAATTTTTGGTTAAAAAAATAAGCTTTTATTTATTGAGAGGCCTCATTGATTATATTAATTTGCAGTACTCTTTATCTAATTCTTTTCTTCTAGATAAATATTAGAAAAATTTGTTAGCATAATAATTTACATTTATTTACAATTTATACGTCAGTGATCCAAACGCATAGTAATGTTGTTATAACAGATTTCATGCTAAGCTTTTTTTTAAATTTAACAATTAATTTCTGCAAACATTTACATGATTGCTTTATTTAACGAAAAATATTTCTAGCACATTTTAACACACTTTGATATGGAATAATGTTTTGCACTCTATTAAATTTTCCAGTTTAGTTCAGAAATCTTGACTATTATTGATGTAATTTATTAAAAATATAATTTGTATGCTTTATAATTATTTAATTTATGATATTATTATCATAAATAAAAGATGTTTGTAATGCTAATATATATGTTTACCAATACCTTTTATTTTCTTTGTTAGCTCTCGCATTTTTTACTATTATTCAATTAATTAGCCTGCTTGTTAGGTATTTTTTACTTGTTCTTGTGATATGTAATTCTATTTATTAATTTTTATTTTCCTCTTTGCTACAATTGGCACGAAAAGTTAAATTATAACCCTATAGGCAGCAGGGGGAAGAAATTTTGATTGGCGCAGTTGGATTATAGCTCGCCCCGGGGGGGATTTTCATTAGCGTAGTTGGAGTACACCCATACTTACAACATCCTATTATTATGGGGATATGTTAATAACTTTCATCCAAAATTTCAAAACAGCAAGTGTATAATTACTATAAATGCTAATTGAATATAATGATTAATATCCCTTCGCACCGAAATAATTCTCCTGTTACAAATTGTGATGAACGAAGCACATGTAAGCGAGAATAGTGGTTTTGAACATATATTTACGCTTTAGACCTGTCAAATAAATTTTCTTACTGCATATCAATTAATTTTCATTCTATATACAGAACTATGCAAAAAGAATGCCATTTAAATTCCGAAAAAATAAATACATTACTGAATGTTTTTTTGAGAAATTTTGAAATGAAAGATCTAAACATGGCATTATTACTGCTACCGGTGAAAAAATGACGAGTTTGCCAACCTTTGTTCCTGGCTACGATTACCAACTAAGCATTGCTAAAATAGAGGTGAAGACGAATGGAACATCCATTTGTGTCTTCAGCTTTTCAGTACACCTGACATTTAAACCTGGTATTTAGGATTCTTAATATTATACAAGCATTACAACGTGAAACCGCACATACCTACACAGATAAAGTTATTCACATACATGTTCCAAAGCATTACATGTTGAAAATTTAAACGAAGCATTTTTTACATAACGGGAAGTCACAGAATGCACTGTGCAAAATTGTATCGGAAATAATTATAAACTGCCGCACGTAATATCGACAACGCTTCGATTTAAAACATACTCTGAATGCTTGAACTGGGACAGAGAACCCATGATTACTTCCCGAGAAGCAATTAAAAATTAAATAACATACATATATAATAAATAAATTTAAAGATTTCGACAGATCAGGAAAAAACATTGTCATTTATAATCGATTAAGAATTTCGATACAAATAAATTATGCAAGTACACAAGAATTATTTAATTCGGAGGGATATTATAATACTGAATGACTATTATACAGAATAAATGAATCCTAAATAAGAAACAAAAAAACAACAAGAACAGGAAAAAAAAAAAAAATACCTTTTCAATTCTAAGTAATTTCTAGATTCTCGAATACTGAACGAATCCTGTGCAGAAGTAGTTCCTAGCTAAAAATTTATAATTCGGTGATCTAATTTCCTGCAACACCGAGACGATGGTCCGAAACAACAAGTCCTTAATAGTTCCGCCAACACCAAGAAATGACTTAGCAACGTTTGACAAAAACACGTGCACGTAAAGAAGGACACCTCCCATAGACGAAATGTAAACAAGATTGATTACAGCGCCCCTATATCATGTAGAGATAAGTTCTCTTCGGGAAATCTCAGCGTGTACGGAAAGCTGGGGAACAAACCCAGAGAACGTATATTATTTCATCTTTGACAAAACGTTCCTCGATAATCTAAACTCTGATTTTCATAGATTTTTTTTTTATGTAAAATAAATAATTTTTAAATTAATTTACTTTCGAGTATTAAAGATTTGGTGAACATAAGTGTGGGGAAAAAATGTACTAAATTAAAGAAGGCTGCTGATCAATGTAAGGAGAAAACAGATAACACAGAAGTTTATAAGAAATAAAATTTCATCCAAAACTTTATTTTGAAAGTGTTTTTCTAATAATTACAAAATTATTATCATTCCCTAGAGAACACAATTTGAGCGTAAAATTTTAATTTTTATTTTAGGATTAATTATTGAAATACTTTAATGTTTATAATAAATGGTCAATAAATAATACATAGGCGGTTATCAATTTAACTATTTAATTGACCGTCAGAATTACCTTTGTTGCAATATTGGTGACTGGAGACTCAGCGTAGGAGATTAAAATCCTGTTACAATTTCTAAATTTATACAATATACTATTCATCTTATTTTCTTTATACGCTTGGAATTTCATGTTTATTTACCTAGCATTCGCAAAACTTGAATTTGAAATTTGAAATAAATTTTGCTTTCCTAATTTCGCATTAAGTAATATCAAAATTTATTCAGTATGACAACACGTGACCTTGAACTGCCAATAAATTAGCAGCATAAATTTGCGAAGTGGAACATTCTACTCTGTGCAAAAGATAAATTCACAGCACGAAATCAGTTTGAAGAGTAGCACTTTACATTTATCCTAAATTTCGATTTTAAGTCCTTATTTTTTCAGTGATACAACACGTTAGCCTACTACTACACATCGATATCTTCTTACATATCACAGAACTTTGAAAAATTACGTATCCACACAAAAACATTTGAAAACTGATTCAGGAGTAGAAGTCAAAGAATCAGGCATTTGTACGGAAAAAAATATAATAATTTGAAAAAACTTTTAATCCTTTTTTTTTTGCCTAATTATCAAAATATTATTAAGATTAAAATCCTAACTGATTCAAGAAAACAAGTAGATTTTTCTAGCTAAGCAAGGACTAGATGAAATTCTTATTTTTTATTTACGATCTTGTTGAATTAGTATGAGATATCAACATCCTAAAATTGCCATGAGTCGATTAATCATGAACGCCCTGAAGGAAAACGAACAGACAAATCCTCAAATTTATTCAACACTAAAATAATTTATTAACTTTTAATATTTTAATAAGAAAAACCTTCATGTATACAAAAGTTATTCTTCACAAAGCATGATAAAGATAATCCGAGTTGAGGAAATGAATGTAAATTTTTACGTATTAAATGCACAAAAATACAGTGGAATAGAATTTCGCAATAAAAGTGAAGAATTTCCTCGAAGTGTTGTTACAGATAACTTAAATTTGCCAACAGACTAGATTTATTCGTATATAAAATTAGCGAATATATTTATTCAATACATTACGTACTATGGGGGTGTACTACCAGTGTTCAGCGTCTTTACCGCTCTCAGGAAACAGGAACAGGTGTAAATAAATAAATAAAATGGGCATTGCAATCACTAATAATATAAAAATTCAATAGTTAATTATTAGTAGACTAATTAATTACTATTAAATTAATTTTAGTAAGCCGTATTTTTATTGTTATTTAATAATTAATTATTGTTTAATTAATTAATTAATTAATTATTCATTAAAATAATTAAAGATTAAAGTCTCGGCGAGAGCATTGAAGATTTTTCACATTTCCTGCTTCCAAATATCAAATGGCTCTACAAAGTAAAGGAAAATAATAAAAAAAATTAAATTTCAAAATGGCTCCTAAATTATTTTAATACCTATCGGTTCGTAGTTACTTGAAATGTGCAATCTCTATATTGAAAGGTTATATTAAATTGCGCAATATTTTGTGTATTTAAGAAAACTTCTACATATTTACTTACTTCTAATAAACTAATATTTAAATTAAAAAACAAGGAATCTGGCGAAGAATGATGAAAACATTTTTACATACATACAGGTAAGTTTAACTCATTCTCCAAACATGTAAATCTCTAATTCAGCCCACTTTTGTTCTTACGTGTGCTGTACCTTCTATTTTCTTTAAAATATTGTTCAGCCTAATTTCAAAAGGTCTTGTGAAAAGTCACTAAATATTGGTAGTTCAACCCGAGTTTCCAGTCCCAGTGATCACCAAGCTCTTTCCTTTTTTTGTACTTATTTAATGTATAAAAATGTAGCGTAAAAATTTCAGTTCATGAAGTAAAAAATTTTTTTTAATTTAATTATTGCAATTAAATATTGCAAAAAGTTTTACCTTTACCTTAGCATATCTTTTTACAAATCCCTCTAATAAGAAGAAATAAGGAAAGAAATTAACTCAGTTTCGGTGATTGATACCTCGGTGCAAATTATATGTAACATTTTTCCAAAAGCATAGAGTTTATATGGATATCAATAAATTAAGGATTATTTCTCCCTCTAATTTCCTTAACATGTTTATTCCAGAAATTTCTCTTCACACTGTAGCGCTTAACTTTATGAGTTCTCTATAATCATTCAATTTCTCTAGCAATGGCAACTTTGCATACCTTCTGACAAGTTGTTATATTTTTAACCGCAGTATTTTAATCCTTGTTGGCTATCAGTACAATATTCACTTGTTTCACAAGTGCTACTTTTATTTTATACGCAAATCTACGTAAAACAGCATTAAAACTTCACTTATGCGGAGCTCCTGATGTATTGCTTATTTTAGATTGAATGAAATTAAGCTTAATGTTACTGTTAATTAGCTTGTTATTAATTTAATTGTATGTTTCTAACTAATTACATGTTCAGATATTTCCAAGTATATTGCACAAACTTTTGCATCCTAATTTTTAATTTTTGGTTAAAAAAATAAGCTTTTATTTATTGAGAGGCCTCATTGATTATATTAATTTGCAGTACTCTTTATCTAATTCTTTTCTTCTAGATAAATATTAGAAAAATTTGTTAGCATAATAATTTACATTTATTTACAATTTATACGTCAGTGATCCAAACGCATAGTAATGTTGTTATAACAGATTTCATGCTAAGCTTTTTTTTAAATTTAACAATTAATTTCTGCAAACATTTACATGATTGCTTTATTTAACGAAAAATATTTCTAGCACATTTTAACACACTTTGATATGGAATAATGTTTTGCACTCTATTAAATTTTCCAGTTTAGTTCAGAAATCTTGACTATTATTGATGTAATTTATTAAAAATATAATTTTTATGCTTTATAATTATTTAATTTATGATATTATTATCATAAATAAAAGATGTTTGTAATGCTAATATATATGTTTACCAATACCTTTTATTTTCTTTGTTAGCTCTCGCATTTTTTACTATTATTCAATTAATTAGCCTGCTTGTTAGGTATTTTTTACTTGTTCTTGTGATATGTAATTCTATTTATTAATTTTTATTTTCCTCTTTGCTACAATTGGCACGAAAAGTTAAATTATAACCCTATAGGCAGCAGGGGGAAGAAATTTTGATTGGCGCAGTTGGATTATAGCTCGCCCCGGGGGGGATTTTCATTAGCGTAGTTGGAGTACACCCATACTTACAACATCCTATTATTATGGGGATATGTTAATAACTTTCATCCAAAATTTCAAAACAGCAAGTGTATAATTACTATAAATGCTAATTGAATATAATGATTAATATCCCTTCGCACCGAAATAATTCTCCTGTTACAAATTGTGATGAACGAAGCACATGTAAGCGAGAATAGTGGTTTTGAACATATATTTACGCTTTAGACCTGTCAAATAAATTTTCTTACTGCATATCAATTAATTTTCATTCTATATACAGAACTATGCAAAAAGAATGCCATTTAAATTCCGAAAAAATAAATACATTACTGAATGTTTTTTTGAGAAATTTTGAAATGAAAGATCTAAGCATGGCATTATTACTGCTACCGGTGAAAAAATGACGAGTTTGCCAACCTTTGTTCCTGGCTACGATTACCAACTAAGCATTGCTAAAATAGAGGTGAAGACGAATGGAACATCCATTTGTGTCTTCAGCTTTTCAGTACACCTGACATTTAAACCTGGTATTTAGGATTCTTAATATTATACAAGCATTACAACGTGAAACCGCACATACCTACACAGATAAAGTTATTCACATACATGTTCCAAAGCATTACATGTTGAAAATTTAAACGAAGCATTTTTTACATAACGGGAAGTCACAGAATGCACTGTGCAAAATTGTATCGGAAATAATTATAAACTGCCGCACGTAATATCGACAACGCTTCGATTTAAAACATACTCTGAATGCTTGAACTGGGACAGAGAACCCATGATTACTTCCCGAGAAGCAATTAAAAATTAAATAACATACATATATAATAAATAAATTTAAAGATTTCGACAGATCAGGAAAAAACATTGTCATTTATAATCGATTAAGAATTTCGATACAAATAAATTATGCAAGTACACAAGAATTATTTAATTCGGAGGGATATTATAATACTGAATGACTATTATACAGAATAAATGAATCCTAAATAAGAAACAAAAAAACAACAAGAACAGGAAAAAAAAAAAAATACCTTTTCAATTCTAAGTAATTTCTAGATTCTCGAATACTGAACGAATCCTGTGCAGAAGTAGTTCCTAGCTAAAAATTTATAATTCGGTGATCTAATTTCCTGCAACACCGAGACGATGGTCCGAAACAACAAGTCCTTAATAGTTCCGCCAACACCAAGAAATGACTTAGCAACGTTTGACAAAAACACGTGCACGTAAAGAAGGACACCTCCCATAGACGAAATGTAAACAAGATTGATTACAGCGCCCCTATATCATGTAGAGATAAGTTCTCTTCGGGAAATCTCAGCGTGTACGGAAAGCTGGGGAACAAACCCAGAGAACGTATATTATTTCATCTTTGACAAAACGTTCCTCGATAATCTAAACTCTGATTTTCATAGATTTTTTTTTTATGTAAAATAAATAATTTTTAAATTAATTTACTTTCGAGTATTAAAGATTTGGTGAACATAAGTGTGGGGAAAAAATGTACTAAATTAAAGAAGGCTGCTGATCAATGTAAGGAGAAAACAGATAACACAGAAGTTTATAAGAAATAAAATTTCATCCAAAACTTTATTTTGAAAGTGTTTTTCTAATAATTACAAAATTATTATCATTCCCTAGAGAACACAATTTGAGCGTAAAATTTTAATTTTTATTTTAGGATTAATTATTGAAATACTTTAATGTTTATAATAAATGGTCAATAAATAATACATAGGCGGTTATCAATTTAACTATTTAATTGACCGTCAGAATTACCTTTGTTGCAATATTGGTGACTGGAGACTCAGCGTAGGAGATTAAAATCCTGTTACAATTTCTAAATTTATACAATATACTATTCATCTTATTTTCTTTATACGCTTGGAATTTCATGTTTATTTACCTAGCATTCGCAAAACTTGAATTTGAAATTTGAAATAAATTTTGCTTTCCTAATTTCGCATTAAGTAATATCAAAATTTATTCAGTATGACAACACGTGACCTTGAACTGCCAATAAATTAGCAGCATAAATTTGCGAAGTGGAACATTCTACTCTGTGCAAAAGATAAATTCACAGCACGAAATCAGTTTGAAGAGTAGCACTTTACATTTATCCTAAATTTCGATTTTAAGTCCTTATTTTTTCAGTGATACAACACGTTAGCCTACTACTACACATCGATATCTTCTTACATATCACAGAACTTTGAAAAATTACGTATCCACACAAAAACTTTTGAAAACTGATTCAGGAGTAGAAGTCAAAGAATCAGGCATTTGTACGGAAAAAAATATAATAATTTGAAAAAACTTTTAATCCTTTTTTTTTTTTGCCTAATTATCAAAATATTATTAAGATTAAAATCCTAACTGATTCAAGAAAACAAGTAGATTTTTCTAGCTAAGCAAGGACTAGATGAAATTCTTATTTTTTATTTACGATCTTGTTGAATTAGTATGAGATATCAACATCCTAAAATTGCCATGAGTCGATTAATCATGAACGCCCTGAAGGAAAACGAACAGACAAATCCTCAAATTT
This sequence comes from Stegodyphus dumicola, assembly GCF_044657685.1. NCBI lineage: Eukaryota > Metazoa > Arthropoda > Arachnida > Araneae > Eresidae > Stegodyphus > Stegodyphus dumicola. The sequence continues at coordinate 113,674,957 of NC_140778.1, read as the reverse complement.
ATTCAACACTAAAATAATTTATTAACTTTTAATATTTTAATAAGAAAAACCTTCATGTATACAAAAGTTATTCTTCACAAAGCATGATAAAGATAATCCGAGTTGAGGAAATGAATGTAAATTTTTACGTATTAAATGCACAAAAATACAGTGGAATAGAATTTCGCAATAAAAGTGAAGAATTTCCTCGAAGTGTTGTTACAGATAACTTAAATTTGCCAACAGACTAGATTTATTCGTATATAAAATTAGCGAATATATTTATTCAATACATTACGTACTATGGGGGTGTACTACCAGTGTTCAGCGTCTTTACCGCTCTCAGGAAACAGGAACAGGTGTAAATAAATAAATAAAATGGGCATTGCAATCACTAATAATATAAAAATTCAATAGTTAATTATTAGTAGACTAATTAATTACTATTAAATTAATTTTAGTAAGCGGTATTTTTATTGTTATTTAATAATTAATTATTGTTTAATTAATTAATTAATTAATTATTCATTAAAATAATTAAAGATTAAAGTCTCGGCGAGAGCATTGAAGATTTTTCACATTTCCTGCTTCCAAATATCAAATGGCTCTACAAAGTAAAGGAAAATAATAAAAAAAATTAAATTTCAAAATGGCTCCTAAATTATTTTAATACCTATCGGTTCGTAGTTACTTGAAATGTGCAATCTCTATATTGAAAGGTTATATTAAATTGCGCAATATTTTGTGTATTTAAGAAAACTTCTACATATTTACTTACTTCTAATAAACTAATATTTAAATTAAAAAACAAGGAATCTGGCGAAGAATGATGGAAACATTTTTACATACATACAGGTAAGTTTAACTCATTCTCCAAACATGTAAATCTCTAATTCAGCCCACTTTTGTTCTTACGTGTGCTGTACCTTCTATTTTCTTTAAAATATTGTTCAGCCTAATTTCAAAAGGTCTTGTGAAAAGTCACTAAATATTGGTAGTTCAACCCGAGTTTCCAGTCCCAGTGATCACCAAGCTCTTTCCTTTTTTTGTACTTATTTAATGTATAAAAATGTAGCGTAAAAATTTCAGTTCATGAAGTAAAAAATTTTTTTTAATTTAATTATTGCAATTAAATATTGCAAAAAGTTTTACCTTTACCTTAGCATATCTTTTTACAAATCCCTCTAATAAGAAGAAATAAGGAAAGAAATTAACTCAGTTTCGGTGATTGATACCTCGGTGCAAATTATATGTAACATTTTTCCAAAAGCATAGAGTTTATATGGATATCAATAAATTAAGGATTATTTCTCCCTCTAATTTCCTTAACATGTTTATTCCAGAAATTTCTCTTCACACTGTAGCGCTTAACTTTATGAGTTCTCTATAATCATTCAATTTCTCTAGCAATGGCAACTTTGCATACCTTCTGACAAGTTGTTATATTTTTAACCGCAGTATTTTAATCCTTGTTGGCTATCAGTACAATATTCACTTGTTTCACAAGTGCTACTTTTATTTTATACGCAAATCTACGTAAAACAGCATTAAAACTTCACTTATGCGGAGCTCCTGATGTATTGCTTATTTTAGATTGAATGAAATTAAGCTTAATGTTACTGTTAATTAGCTTGTTATTAATTTAATTGTATGTTTCTAACTAATTACATGTTCAGATATTTCCAAGTATATTGCACAAACTTTTGCATCCTAATTTTTAATTTTTGGTTAAAAAAATAAGCTTTTATTTATTGAGAGGCCTCATTGATTATATTAATTTGCAGTACTCTTTATCTAATTCTTTTCTTCTAGATAAATATTAGAAAAATTTGTTAGCATAATAATTTACATTTATTTACAATTTATACGTCAGTGATCCAAACGCATAGTAATGTTGTTATAACAGATTTCATGCTAAGCTTTTTTTTAAATTTAACAATTAATTTCTGCAAACATTTACATGATTGCTTTATTTAACGAAAAATATTTCTAGCACATTTTAACACACTTTGATATGGAATAATGTTTTGCACTCTATTAAATTTTCCAGTTTAGTTCAGAAATCTTGACTATTATTGATGTAATTTATTAAAAATATAATTTGTATGCTTTATAATTATTTAATTTATGATATTATTATCATAAATAAAAGATGTTTGTAATGCTAATATATATGTTTACCAATACCTTTTATTTTCTTTGTTAGCTCTCGCATTTTTTACTATTATTCAATTAATTAGCCTGCTTGTTAGGTATTTTTTACTTGTTCTTGTGATATGTAATTTTATTTATTAATTTTTATTTTCCTCTTTGCTACAATTGGCACGAAAAGTTAAATTATAACCCTATAGGCAGCAGGGGGAAGAAATTTTGATTGGCGCAGTTGGATTATAGCTCGCCCCGGGGGGGATTTTCATTAGCGTAGTTGGAGTACACCCATACTTACAACATCCTATTATTATGGGGATATGTTAATAACTTTCATCCAAAATTTCAAAACAGCAAGTGTATAATTACTATAAATGCTAATTGAATATAATGATTAATATCCCTTCGCACCGAAATAATTCTCCTGTTACAAATTGTGATGAACGAAGCACATGTAAGCGAGAATAGTGGTTTTGAACATATATTTACGCTTTAGACCTGTCAAATAAATTTTCTTACTGCATATCAATTAATTTTCATTCTATATACAGAACTATGCAAAAAGAATGCCATTTAAATTCCGAAAAAATAAATACATTACTGAATGTTTTTTTGAGAAATTTTGAAATGAAAGATCTAAACATGGCATTATTACTGCTACCGGTGAAAAAATGACGAGTTTGCCAACCTTTGTTCCTGGCTACGATTACCAACTAAGCATTGCTAAAATAGAGGTGAAGACGAATGGAACATCCATTTGTGTCTTCAGCTTTTCAGTACACCTGACATTTAAACCTGGTATTTAGGATTCTTAATATTATACAAGCATTACAACGTGAAACCGCACATACCTACACAGATAAAGTTATTCACATACATGTTCCAAAGCATTACATGTTGAAAATTTAAACGAAGCATTTTTTACATAACGGGAAGTCACAGAATGCACTGTGCAAAATTGTATCGGAAATAATTATAAACTGCCGCACGTAATATCGACAACGCTTCGATTTAAAACATACTCTGAATGCTTGAACTGGGACAGAGAACCCATGATTACTTCCCGAGAAGCAATTAAAAATTAAATAACATACATATATAATAAATAAATTTAAAGATTTCGACAGATCAGGAAAAAACATTGTCATTTATAATCGATTAAGAATTTCGATACAAATAAATTATGCAAGTACACAAGAATTATTTAATTCGGAGGGATATTATAATACTGAATGACTATTATACAGAATAAATGAATCCTAAATAAGAAACAAAAAAACAACAAGAACAGGAAAAAAAAAAAAATACCTTTTCAATTCTAAGTAATTTCTAGATTCTCGAATACTGAACGAATCCTGTGCAGAAGTAGTTCCTAGCTAAAAATTTATAATTCGGTGATCTAATTTCCTGCAACACCGAGACGATGGTCCGAAACAACAAGTCCTTAATAGTTCCGCCAACACCAAGAAATGACTTAGCAACGTTTGACAAAAACACGTGCACGTAAAGAAGGACACCTCCCATAGACGAAATGTAAACAAGATTGATTACAGCGCCCCTATATCATGTAGAGATAAGTTCTCTTCGGGAAATCTCAGCGTGTACGGAAAGCTGGGGAACAAACCCAGAGAACGTATATTATTTCATCTTTGACAAAACGTTCCTCGATAATCTAAACTCTGATTTTCATAGATTTTTTTTTTATGTAAAATAAATAATTTTTAAATTAATTTACTTTCGAGTATTAAAGATTTGGTGAACATAAGTGTGGGGAAAAAATGTACTAAATTAAAGAAGGCTGCTGATCAATGTAAGGAGAAAACAGATAACACAGAAGTTTATAAGAAATAAAATTTCATCCAAAACTTTATTTTGAAAGTGTTTTTCTAATAATTACAAAATTATTATCATTCCCTAGAGAACACAATTTGAGCGTAAAATTTTAATTTTTATTTTAGGATTAATTATTGAAATACTTTAATGTTTATAATAAATGGTCAATAAATAATACATAGGCGGTTATCAATTTAACTATTTAATTGACCGTCAGAATTACCTTTGTTGCAATATTGGTGACTGGAGACTCAGCGTAGGAGATTAAAATCCTGTTACAATTTCTAAATTTATACAATATACTATTCATCTTATTTTCTTTATACGCTTGGAATTTCATGTTTATTTACCTAGCATTCGCAAAACTTGAATTTGAAATTTGAAATAAATTTTGCTTTCCTAATTTCGCATTAAGTAATATCAAAATTTATTCAGTATGACAACACGTGACCTTGAACTGCCAATAAATTAGCAGCATAAATTTGCGAAGTGGAACATTCTACTCTGTGCAAAAGATAAATTCACAGCACGAAATCAGTTTGAAGAGTAGCACTTTACATTTATCCTAAATTTCGATTTTAAGTCCTTATTTTTTCAGTGATACAACACGTTAGCCTACTACTACACATCGATATCTTCTTACATATCACAGAACTTTGAAAAATTACGTATCCACACAAAAACTTTTGAAAACTGATTCAGGAGTAGAAGTCAAAGAATCAGGCATTTGTACGGAAAAAAATATAATAATTTGAAAAAACTTTTAATCCTTTTTTTTTTTTGCCTAATTATCAAAATATTATTAAGATTAAAATCCTAACTGATTCAAGAAAACAAGTAGATTTTTCTAGCTAAGCAAGGACTAGATGAAATTCTTATTTTTTATTTACGATCTTGTTGAATTAGTATGAGATATCAACATCCTAAAATTGCCATGAGTCGATTAATCATGAACGCCCTGAAGGAAAACGAACAGACAAATCCTCAAATTTATTCAACACTAAAATAATTTATTAACTTTTAATATTTTAATAAGAAAAACCTTCATGTATACAAAAGTTATTCTTCACAAAGCATGATAAAGATAATCCGAGTTGAGGAAATGAATGTAAATTTTTACGTATTAAATGCACAAAAATACAGTGGAATAGAATTTCGCAATAAAAGTGAAGAATTTCCTCGAAGTGTTGTTACAGATAACTTAAATTTGCCAACAGACTAGATTTATTCGTATATAAAATTAGCGAATATATTTATTCAATACATTACGTACTATGGGGGTGTACTACCAGTGTTCAGCGTCTTTACCGCTCTCAGGAAACAGGAACAGGTGTAAATAAATAAATAAAATGGGCATTGCAATCACTAATAATATAAAAATTCAATAGTTAATTATTAGTAGACTAATTAATTACTATTAAATTAATTTTAGTAAGCGGTATTTTTATTGTTATTTAATAATTAATTATTGTTTAATTAATTAATTAATTAATTATTCATTAAAATAATTAAAGATTAAAGTCTCGGCGAGAGCATTGAAGATTTTTCACATTTCCTGCTTCCAAATATCAAATGGCTCTACAAAGTAAAGGAAAATAATAAAAAAAATTAAATTTCAAAATGGCTCCTAAATTATTTTAATACCTATCGGTTCGTAGTTACTTGAAATGTGCAATCTCTATATTGAAAGGTTATATTAAATTGCGCAATATTTTGTGTATTTAAGAAAACTTCTACATATTTACTTACTTCTAATAAACTAATATTTAAATTAAAAAACAAGGAATCTGGCGAAGAATGATGAAAACATTTTTACATACATACAGGTAAGTTTAACTCATTCTCCAAACATGTAAATCTCTAATTCAGCCCACTTTTGTTCTTACGTGTGCTGTACCTTCTATTTTCTTTAAAATATTGTTCAGCCTAATTTCAAAAGGTCTTGTGAAAAGTCACTAAATATTGGTAGTTCAACCCGAGTTTCCAGTCCCAGTGATCACCAAGCTCTTTCCTTTTTTTGTACTTATTTAATGTATAAAAATGTAGCGTAAAAATTTCAGTTCATGAAGTAAAAAATTTTTTTTAATTTAATTATTGCAATTAAATATTGCAAAAAGTTTTACCTTTACCTTAGCATATCTTTTTACAAATCCCTCTAATAAGAAGAAATAAGGAAAGAAATTAACTCAGTTTCGGTGATTGATACCTCGGTGCAAATTATATGTAACATTTTTCCAAAAGCATAGAGTTTATATGGATATCAATAAATTAAGGATTATTTCTCCCTCTAATTTCCTTAACATGTTTATTCCAGAAATTTCTCTTCACACTGTAGCGCTTAACTTTATGAGTTCTCTATAATCATTCAATTTCTCTAGCAATGGCAACTTTGCATACCTTCTGACAAGTTGTTATATTTTTAACCGCAGTATTTTAATCCTTGTTGGCTATCAGTACAATATTCACTTGTTTCACAAGTGCTACTTTTATTTTATACGCAAATCTACGTAAAACAGCATTAAAACTTCACTTATGCGGAGCTCCTGATGTATTGCTTATTTTAGATTGAATGAAATTAAGCTTAATGTTACTGTTAATTAGCTTGTTATTAATTTAATTGTATGTTTCTAACTAATTACATGTTCAGATATTTCCAAGTATATTGCACAAACTTTTGCATCCTAATTTTTAATTTTTGGTTAAAAAAATAAGCTTTTATTTATTGAGAGGCCTCATTGATTATATTAATTTGCAGTACTCTTTATCTAATTCTTTTCTTCTAGATAAATATTAGAAAAATTTGTTAGCATAATAATTTACATTTATTTACAATTTATACGTCAGTGATCCAAACGCATAGTAATGTTGTTATAACAGATTTCATGCTAAGCTTTTTTTTAAATTTAACAATTAATTTCTGCAAACATTTACATGATTGCTTTATTTAACGAAAAATATTTCTAGCACATTTTAACACACTTTGATATGGAATAATGTTTTGCACTCTATTAAATTTTCCAGTTTAGTTCAGAAATCTTGACTATTATTGATGTAATTTATTAAAAATATAATTTGTATGCTTTATAATTATTTAATTTATGATATTATTATCATAAATAAAAGATGTTTGTAATGCTAATATATATGTTTACCAATACCTTTTATTTTCTTTGTTAGCTCTCGCATTTTTTACTATTATTCAATTAATTAGCCTGCTTGTTAGGTATTTTTTACTTGTTCTTGTGATATGTAATTCTATTTATTAATTTTTATTTTCCTCTTTGCTACAATTGGCACGAAAAGTTAAATTATAACCCTATAGGCAGCAGGGGGAAGAAATTTTGATTGGCGCAGTTGGATTATAGCTCGCCCCGGGGGGGATTTTCATTAGCGTAGTTGGAGTACACCCATACTTACAACATCCTATTATTATGGGGATATGTTAATAACTTTCATCCAAAATTTCAAAACAGCAAGTGTATAATTACTATAAATGCTAATTGAATATAATGATTAATATCCCTTCGCACCGAAATAATTCTCCTGTTACAAATTGTGATGAACGAAGCACATGTAAGCGAGAATAGTGGTTTTGAACATATATTTACGCTTTAGACCTGTCAAATAAATTTTCTTACTGCATATCAATTAATTTTCATTCTATATACAGAACTATGCAAAAAGAATGCCATTTAAATTCCGAAAAAATAAATACATTACTGAATGTTTTTTTGAGAAATTTTGAAATGAAAGATCTAAACATGGCATTATTACTGCTACCGGTGAAAAAATGACGAGTTTGCCAACCTTTGTTCCTGGCTACGATTACCAACTAAGCATTGCTAAAATAGAGGTGAAGACGAATGGAACATCCATTTGTGTCTTCAGCTTTTCAGTACACCTGACATTTAAACCTGGTATTTAGGATTCTTAATATTATACAAGCATTACAACGTGAAACCGCACATACCTACACAGATAAAGTTATTCACATACATGTTCCAAAGCATTACATGTTGAAAATTTAAACGAAGCATTTTTTACATAACGGGAAGTCACAGAATGCACTGTGCAAAATTGTATCGGAAATAATTATAAACTGCCGCACGTAATATCGACAACGCTTCGATTTAAAACATACTCTGAATGCTTGAACTGGGACAGAGAACCCATGATTACTTCCCGAGAAGCAATTAAAAATTAAATAACATACATATATAATAAATAAATTTAAAGATTTCGACAGATCAGGAAAAAACATTGTCATTTATAATCGATTAAGAATTTCGATACAAATAAATTATGCAAGTACACAAGAATTATTTAATTCGGAGGGATATTATAATACTGAATGACTATTATACAGAATAAATGAATCCTAAATAAGAAACAAAAAAACAACAAGAACAGGAAAAAAAAAAAAATACCTTTTCAATTCTAAGTAATTTCTAGATTCTCGAATACTGAACGAATCCTGTGCAGAAGTAGTTCCTAGCTAAAAATTTATAATTCGGTGATCTAATTTCCTGCAACACCGAGACGATGGTCCGAAACAACAAGTCCTTAATAGTTCCGCCAACACCAAGAAATGACTTAGCAACGTTTGACAAAAACACGTGCACGTAAAGAAGGACACCTCCCATAGACGAAATGTAAACAAGATTGATTACAGCGCCCCTATATCATGTAGAGATCTCTTCGGGAAATCTCAGCGTGTACGGAAAGCTGGGGAACAAACCCAGAGAACGTATATTATTTCATCTTTGACAAAACGTTCCTCGATAATCTAAACTCTGATTTTCATAGATTTTTTTTTTATGTAAAATAAATAATTTTTAAATTAATTTACTTTCGAGTATTAAAGATTTGGTGAACATAAGTGTGGGGAAAAAATGTACTAAATTAAAGAAGGCTGCTGATCAATGTAAGGAGAAAACAGATAACACAGAAGTTTATAAGAAATAAAATTTCATCCAAAACTTTATTTTGAAAGTGTTTTTCTAATAATTACAAAATTATTATCATTCCCTAGAGAACACAATTTGAGCGTAAAATTTTAATTTTTATTTTAGGATTAATTATTGAAATACTTTAATGTTTATAATAAATGGTCAATAAATAATACATAGGCGGTTATCAATTTAACTATTTAATTGACCGTCAGAATTACCTTTGTTGCAATATTGGTGACTGGAGACTCAGCGTAGGAGATTAAAATCCTGTTACAATTTCTAAATTTATACAATATACTATTCATCTTATTTTCTTTATACGCTTGGAATTTCATGTTTATTTACCTAGCATTCGCAAAACTTGAATTTGAAATTTGAAATAAATTTTGCTTTCCTAATTTCGCATTAAGTAATATCAAAATTTATTCAGTATGACAACACGTGACCTTGAACTGCCAATAAATTAGCAGCATAAATTTGCGAAGTGGAACATTCTACTCTGTGCAAAAGATAAATTCACAGCACGAAATCAGTTTGAAGAGTAGCACTTTACATTTATCCTAAATTTCGATTTTAAGTCCTTATTTTTTCAGTGATACAACACGTTAGCCTACTACTACACATCGATATCTTCTTACATATCACAGAACTTTGAAAAATTACGTATCCACACAAAAACATTTGAAAACTGATTCAGGAGTAGAAGTCAAAGAATCAGGCATTTGTACGGAAAAAAATATAATAATTTGAAAAAACTTTTAATCCTTTTTTTTTTTGCCTAATTATCAAAATATTATTAAGATTAAAATCCTAACTGATTCAAGAAAACAAGTAGATTTTTCTAGCTAAGCAAGGACTAGATGAAATTCTTATTTTTTATTTACGATCTTGTTGAATTAGTATGAGATATCAACATCCTAAAATTGCCATGAGTCGATTAATAATGAACGCCCTGAAGGAAAACGAACAGACAAATCCTCAAATTTATTCAACACTAAAATAATTTATTAACTTTTAATATTTTAATAAGAAAAACCTTCATGTATACAAAAGTTATTCTTCACAAAGCATGATAAAGATAATCCGAGTTGAGGAAATGAATGTAAATTTTTACGTATTAAATGCACAAAAATACAGTGGAATAGAATTTCGCAATAAAAGTGAAGAATTTCCTCGAAGTGTTGTTACAGATAACTTAAAATTGCCAACAGACTAGATTTATTCGTATATAAAATTAGCGAATATATTTATTCAATACTTTACGTACTATGGTGGTGTAAACAATTGCGACCCTCAAAGATTTATGCCAACAAACGGTCTAACTGCGCGACAATATTTCTCATCCAAACAAATCTAAACAATGGTTCAAATAGATAATATACGACTTCATTGTCTTATTATATTATCGTGATATGAAAACCTGCAATATAAGTAAACAATTTTCATTCAGCATTTCAATACCGCAACTGTACAACTATTATCATACTAATTTAATAAAATGAAATAAAATAAATAATATCACTTTGTAACAAAATGATTCTACAGTTACAAATTTGTTTTGAATGAAATAGGTGCAGGCGAGAAAAGTAGTTTTGAATACATTGCTTTTAACTTCCATCAAATAAAATTTCTTACTGCATATCATTTTATTTAAATTTTTATTACATTTCTACGCAAACGAAAAGCTGTTTAAATTTCGAAGAATAGATACGATTGTATTATTTATTGAAAAATTTTAAAATGACATATCTAAACGTGGCGTTATTGGAGCTACCGATAAAAAACGTAATGAGTTGGCCAAAAATGTTTCTAGGCTATGGCTACCATCTAAACTCTGTTAGAATAAGACTTAATTTCTAAAATTAGGAGTGCAGGTGCCCTAGGTAAGACCATGAGGAAACAGGAACAAGTGTAAATAAAAAAAAATGAAATGGGCATTATAATCACTCTTAATATAAAAATTCAATAGTTAATTATTAGTAGATTAACTAATTACTATTAAATTAAATTTAATAGTTGGTAGATTTATTGTTATTTAATAATTAATTATTGTTAAATTAATTAAATAATTATTCATTAAAATAATTATGGATTAAAGTCTCGGTGAGGGCATTGAAGATTTTTCACATTTCCTGCTTCCAAATATCAAATGGCTATACAAAGTAAAGGAAAATAATAAAAAAAAAAAAAAAAATTCAAAATGGCTTCTAAATTATTTTAATACCTATCGGTTCGTAGTTACTTGAAACGTGCAATCTCTATCTAAACGTGCAAGTTCCATTAAATTGCGTAATATTTTGTGTATTTAAGAAAACTTGTACATATTTATTTACTTCTACTAAACTAATATTTGAATTAAATTTAACAACAAGAAATCTGGCGAAGAATGAAGGAAACATTTTTTTTTTTCTTTTCAAAAATACAATTCATTACTTTCAGTTCTAGGCATTGCAAATAACACCCTATTTTAAGCACCAGCAAACTTATCCTCTTTCTATTTATAGAAATCCCCCTATGTAATTTCAAACCGAAAATATATAAATTACTTGTTTTTTAAGCGCCAGAAGTTAAACCTTAAGAAATACATCAATAATTAAGACAATTAAAGGCAGACACGTTTCTGATATTTCATGTTTTTCCCCCCTCTTAGTCTTTCTTTTCTTTCATGTTTCTCTCTGATACAAATAAATTTTACTGTGTTATAATTATTATATTGATGTACTTCCGTATATTTTCATTTTAAATTAATGAAATAAATACTTATTAATTTAGAATGGAAAATGATAATTGCTCTTATAAAAGGTAAAATAGTTAATAAAAGATGTATCTTAATCATTTTTTTTTATACTGGAGTATACATTTACCCAAAAGGTTGCCAGCCCGAAAGGGCTGTTAGTCTTGAAACGGGATTCTGCGATCTCCTCTATAAAGGGCAGCATCAGTTTTAAAATTTTTGAATCAAAATATTATCTCCCTGTATTATTTTAAGGAATGAAGAAACGATGTTACCTAAGTTTATTAAACTTTGAATAGCGTAGTGCTCAACCCGAATACTATATAGCCCTAGAAACCCGAATTTAAATTTGGATGAAAGTAGCTTTTGTTTATTGCTAGTCGAAGATCTCTACTGTTTGTATAATATCTAGCATTGTGGCGAGAATAAGTACTATATCAATGAATTCTAAAAATGCCAAATACTTTGTACGTTCTGCAGGAACAATGGGGGTATTCAGGAACAACTTCTTCAAGAACCGTACATCTACAATAATAATGCAGTAAGTGCGTGTATCATCGGTTGGCGGTGAAGTTTTGTATGAGTCATCTACAAAGTGTAAAATATTTTTGTTTCAAATTTAATCAGTGGACTCAGAGACACAAAAGAAATGATAATTTTATTGTAGGAGCTTTTCGGTGGCAAGGAAAATAGGCATATGTGCATTTCGTGTAAACTTAAAATGCGTAAATGTATTTCAGGAAACATGAACAGCAAGTGGTTATTATAATTTGAATTGACAGAAGAATGGGATGTAGCTCTTTTTCAAATGAGACAGTCGAAAACATCAGAATTCCGTTTGATTGACCATTGTGGAAAAGGCGAAAGCAATTTCGGCTGGAATTCTGTGAAAACATGTTCACCTGTATTCACATGTTACGATGGGTTCCAGTTACGTATCACGTGTCTGGTACGCCAACCTCATTTTGGTCTTGCGATCTTAGAAAATAACTAATTTAACACGTGTTCTTTATTTTGCCTGGAAATAAAGAACTTTTTCAAGCGAACTCAACCAAAGAATTTAATAGACCTTGGGTTCTAGGTCAACATAATTTACTGAATGAATGAATCGAAAGAAGTGTTCTTGTTTTCAAAGTTTTACCGCAAGCATATTTTCTATTTAGTTATTTAAAATACATTAAACATTTTATTAACTGGATATTTTTGTTTGACCACGGCAATACATAATGTTACATTTTCTTAATTATACACAACATTCAACATTGGGCAGAAATTGTTTATACACATTTTACTACATTTCTAGACATTTTATAATTTGAAGCAATAAATTATGATAACGAAATTGGTGCAAATTTCATATAAAATTTTATATATATATATTCGCAGATATCGGCTGAATATCGGTCAGAAAATCTAAAGTAGAGATTACTGTTTTTCTTATTAAAAAATTAAAATTCTTTAAAAACATTCTATAGTTGTCAGTAATTTATCAATGACTAATTTTCATTTGTTAATTTCTTACTATTTCTGTGTTTCTTTTAGACTTACACGCAAAATTTTCTCAGGATAGAATTAGGTAGCATATGGGCGAGAGAGGGTAATAATGTTGATTATTCTAAGATATCTATTTATTCTAAAATATATTTCGTTTCTTCAAATATCGGCAAAGGAATTAAATTAATTCTCGGTAAAATAATTTAAATTTTGTAAATTAGTCTTTTATTTTAAAGATGATTTATAAAGTATTTAAAAAATAAGAAATAATTTCTGTCTCCTAAATTTGATATTAAGTAAAATAAAAATTCATTCAGTATGAAAATATGGGCTCTTGAACTTTCATAAATTAGCAGAACACATTTGCCAAATGGAACAGTCTACCCTGTGTTAAAGATAAGATGCAATTGAAAGAATCAGGCTGGGGAACAAACACAGGGAACTTATATGATTTCATCTTTGACGAAACTTTCCTTAATAATACAAATTATGATTTTCTTTATTTAAAATACTTAAATTTATAATTAATTTACTTACGAGTATTACTTATTTCAAGAACGTCAATATGACGAACAAAATGTACTAATTTAAAGAACGCTGCTGGTGAATGTGAGGAGAAAACAGATAACAGAGTAGCTTGTAAGAAATAAAATTTCATCACAAACGTAATTTCGAAAGTACTTTTATAATAATTACACAATTATATAAACGTAATTTTGAAAGTATTTTTAAAATAATTACAAATTTATTATTATTCCCTAGACAATTTCATTTTAATTTTTAATTTAGAATTAATTATTGAATTACTTTAAATTTATTAAAAGTTGTCTATAAATAATGCATAAGCGTACATCAATTATCTCAAAGCATACATCAAATTACCATCCAAATTACCTTATGGTGCACAATTGGTGATTAAAATCTAATAGTCGTAGTTTATTACAATCCTGTTACTGTTTCTAAAATTATACAATTTACTATTAATCTTATGTCCTATGACAGTTTCTAAAATTATACAATATACTATTGATCTTATGCTCTTTGCCAGTTTGGGATTTCATCATGATTTACCTAGTATTCGCAAAATTTGAAATAAGTTTCGCTTTCCTAATTTCGCATCAAGAAATATCAAACTTCATTCAGTATGACAACACGTGCTCTTTAACTACTTTAAGTTAGCAGCATAAATTTGCGAAGTGGAATAGTCTACTCTGTGAAAAAAAATAAATTCACAGCACGAAATCGGTTTTAAGAGCAGTATTTTACATTTATCCTAAATACCAGATTTTAAGTGTGTAGTATCGTGTGGTCCCCAACTTGTCAACAACTGTGGTAGTGGCTGCTACTAAGTGTAAACTTACAGAGACAGGTAAGAAGGGTTTAGAGCCCTTTTTATTCAACTTTAAAAATACTAGCTGCGTCCACGTGACGCTCACAAACTACGCCGACCCGGCGATTTAACTGAAACAGAACGTAAAACTGAACAATAATGACTGGATGAATAAAATAGCGAGATCACTATCCACAAGTCTCTGAGATCTTAAACTAAGCTAACTGCGTTCTAAAATACCGCTGAGATTCAGCGAGCATACCAATTAAGCAGTTGAAAGATTCAGCAAAAACTGCCGAGATAGGCACACAGGCCGAAACGCCACACAGGTTCTTAAATTTCTACGCCTTAAGGGAGGGATGCCTTCACGTTCGCGATTCAAGAAGCACACCTACAATTTCGTTTTCCTTCTATTTAAACTCAACTTACTTCTGCTAAAGTTGAATATTCTACAATTTACATACTCTAGCATGGCAATTCTAGGGGAAAGTAAAGGCTTGACAGGAAAGTTTGGTTTGGTTTGGTTTATTTGATTATGGCAAAGCACTCGAGGGCTATCTGCCTTAAGGGAGGGATGCCTTCCTGGACGACATTTTAAGGGGAACTGGCTCGTATACACGTTACATATGGAGAAAAATACGAAAACGGCCATGCAGCCAGCCCTTTCGCGGGATTCGAACCTCGAGCCGAAATACCAGTGTTCGACGAGGTTACCGCTCGGCCGCTGGTGGGCCCTTGACAGGAAAGATAGCTTAAAATAAATGTTAGTTAAAATAACTATAAACCCTACAAGTGTTTAATGTTTTTTTTTTCAGTAATACAACACGTTAGGCTACCAATACGCATCGATGCCTTCTTACATATTACAGTATTTTGGAAAATTACGTATTTACTCAAAAACCACTAAAAACTGATTCAGGAATACAAGACACAGAATCAGGCATTTAAACGTAAAAAAATATAGTAATTTGAAATGACAAAACTTTGAACAAGATTCTTTGTTTAATTATCAAAATAATATTAAGATTCCTAACTCCTTTC
Organism: Stegodyphus dumicola; assembly: GCF_044657685.1. Classification (NCBI taxonomy): domain Eukaryota; kingdom Metazoa; phylum Arthropoda; class Arachnida; order Araneae; family Eresidae; genus Stegodyphus; species Stegodyphus dumicola. The sequence goes on along the minus strand of NC_140778.1, from coordinate 113,659,446 downwards.
AAAAAACAAGTAGATTTTTCTAACTAAGCAAGAACTAGATAAATTTCTAACTTTCTAATTACGGGAGTATGAGATATCCACATTCTGAAATCGCCATGAGCCGAGTAACCAAGAACGCCCTGAAGGAAAACCAACAGAGTGTTTTCAGTCCAAACCGCAAAATTATTCGACATTAAAAAAATTTATTAACTAAAATCTTTTAATATTTTAGTAAGAAATAAAGCGTTAATGTATACAAAAATTATTTTTTCCAAAGCATGATGAAGATAATCCAAATTGAGGAAATGAAGACAAACTTTTACATATTAAATGAAAAAAGACTCTGGAATAGATTTTCGCAATAACCCTAAAAAATCTGTTCGAATTCTTGCTAAAGAGAAAATGTAAAAATACCAAGGAAATGGATTTATTCCAATATAAAATTAGCAGAAATATTTATTTAATACTTTATGTAATATGGTAGTAATAGCAAATTGGAACTACAATTAATCATGTCAACAAATAATCTAACTGCGGGAATATATTCCTCATCCCAATTATGGTTCAAAGAGATAATATATTCTTACAACGTCCTATTATTATCGGGATATGTAAATAACTTTCATCCAGCATTTCAAAACAGCAAGTGTATAATTACTATAAATGCTAATTGAATATAATAATTAATATCCCTTTGCAACGAAATAACTCTCCAGTTACAAATTGTGATGAACGAAGCACGTGCAAGCGAGAACAGTGGTTTTGAACCTGTCAAATAAATTTTCTTACTGCATATCAATTTATTTTCATTCTATATACAGAACTATGCGAAAGGAAAGCCATTTAAATTTCGAAAAAATAAATACATTACTGAGGGAGCTTTTGAGAAATTTTGAAATGAAAGATCTAAACATGGCATTATTACTGCTACCGGTGAAAAAATGATGAGTTTGCCAACCTTTGTTCCTGGCTACGATTACCAACTAAGCACTGCTAAAATAGAGGTGAAGACGAATGGAACATCCATTTGGTTTTCAGCTTTTCAGTACACGTGACATTTAAACCTGGTATTTAGGATTCTTAATATTATACAAGCATTACAACGTGAAACCGCACATACCTAAAAAGATAAAGTTATTCACATACATGTTCCAAAGCATTACATGTTGAAAATTTAAACGAAGCATCTTTTACATAACGGCAGGTCACAGAATGCAGTGTGCAAAATTGTATCGGAAATAATTATAAACTGCGGCAGGTAATATCGACAACGCTTCGATTTCAAACATGCTCTGAATGCATTAATTGGAACAGAGAACCCATGATTACTTCCCGAGAAGCAATTAAAAATTAAATAACATACTATATATAATAAATAAATTTAAAGATTTCGACAGATTAGGAAAAAACATTGTCATTTATAATCGATTAATGATTTCGATACAAATAAATTATGCAAGTACACAAGAATTATTTAATTCGGAGGGACATCATTATAATACTGAATGACTATTATACAGAATAAATGAATCCTAAATAAAAAACAAAAACAAAACGAAAAAAAAAAAAAAAAAAAAAAAAACATAAATTTTCAATTCTAAGTAATTTCTAGATTCTCGAATACTGAACGAATCCTTTGCAGAAATAGTTCTTAGCTCCAAATTTATAATTCGCTGATCTATATTCCTCCAACACCGAGACGATGGTCCGAAACAGCAAGTCCTTAATAGTTCCGCCAACACCAAGAAATGACTTAGCAACGTTTGACAGAAACACGTGCATGTAAAGAAGGACACCTCCCTTAGACGAAATGTGAACAATATCGATTACAGCGCCCCTATATCATGTAGAGATAAGTTCTCTTCGGGAAATCACAACGTGTGCGGAAAGCTGGGGAACAAACCCAGAGAACGTATATTATTTCATCTTTGACAAAACGTTCCTCGATAATCTAAACTCTGATTTTCATAGATTTTTTTTTATGTAAAATAAATAATTTTATAATTAATTTGCTTTCGAGTATTACTGATTTGGTGAACATGAATGTGGGGAAAAAATGTACTAAATTAAAGAAGGCTGCTGATCAATGTAAGGCGAAAACAGATAACACAGAAGTTCAGAAGAAATAAAATTTCATCAAAAACGTTATTTTGAAAGTATTTTTCTAATAATTACAAAATTATCACCTTAGAGAACTCAATTTGAGCGTAAAATTTTAATTTTTATTTTAGGATTAATTATTGAAATAATTTAATGTTTATACGAAATGGTCAATAAATAATACATAGGCGGTTATCAATTTAACTATTTAATTGACCGTCAGAATTACCTTTGTTGCAATATTCGTGACTGGAGACTCGGCGTAGGAGATTAAAATCCTGTTACAATTTCTAAATTTATACAATATACTATTCAACTTATGTTCTTTACACGCTTGGAATTTCATCTTTATTTACCTAGCATTCGCAAAATTTGAAATAAATTTTACTTTCCTAATTTCGCATTAAGTAATATCAAAATTTATTCAGTATGACAACACCTGACCTTGAACTGCCATTAAATTAGCAGCATAAGTTTGCGAAGTGGAACATTCTACTCTGTGCAAAAGATAAATTCTTAGCACGAAATCAGTTTGAAGAGTAGCACTTTACATTTATCCTAAATTTCGATTTTAAATTCTTATTTTTTTTTTCAGTGATACAACACGTTAGCCTACCACTACACATCGATATCTTCTTACATATCACAGAATTTTGAAAAATTACGTATCAACACAAAAACATTTGAAAACTGATTCAGGAATAGAAGTCAAAGATTTATGAATTTGTACGGGAAAAAATATAATATTTTGAAAAAACTTTTAAGTGCTGTGGGCGGTCTGAGAGACCTCTGAGTAGTTACCATCCGTCGTTTCCACCTCTAAAAATGGAGAATGGTACCTATCCTTCCTCCTACCTTCCCAAACCCTTCTCATAAGGTCACATATCGAGTTCCACACTTCTAGCTTTATGGTTTTAGCTATCACGTTTTTTATTTTTTAAGTGATCTGAGAGACAGCTCACAGCAGATGCGTACAAGTTTCAGTGGATCATAGACGTTATTTATCAAATGCTTGTTTTTACTAAAAGTGATAAATATGGCTTCAAACATTACAATAAAAAGTCCCGTATATCTGACTCAGAACGAAATTGAGTATGTTGTCAACAATCTGTCTGTAAAATTATTATATTGCCTGCTTTAGTTCAATTTACATCACAGTTACGTAAGAGTCATATGACATAGATTTTTATGGATATGACGCAGTGCAAGTAGATGTTGCTATTTTTAGAATACAGAAGATAAATTAATTTACGCTTCTAATTTAAATTTTTACATATTCTTTATTTTTCTTACATAGTGAAAGAAAAAAAATATGAAAGCAAACTTCTAAATTTAATTTACTGTAACCTCTTTTATTTATTTATTTGTTTTTCCTTTGGGAAATTCATCTATCTGTCCTAAAAATAGCACTTTAGTCTAAACTGTGTCATTCAAATTAATCATGCGATCTTACATAACCCTTAATGCAAATGCCTCTTGACCAGGGGTGGGCAAATACTTTTAAGCCAGGGCCAAAATGAAATTTTCAAAATGTCTCCCGGGTCGTAGGACTATGCCGCGTACGCTGTGCACACGCGAATGCTTTGGGTGGAGTTTTTTTCCTGCCCGAGAAATTTTTTTGACAAAAACACTATAAGTATTATTTTAAACTTTAAAATTTAAAGCATTGGACAGAGAAATTTGACAGTTAATAAAAGATAATACTATTAATAAATTGTCTTACTTTGGTGTATATGCGAACAATTTCTGCCCAGTAAAATATGTCACGTAATTTTTAAAGAAATATGATCTGTTATATTAAATTAATGGTCATCAAATAAATCAGTTAATGAAAGATTTTATTTTGATATTTATTTATTTATATCTTAACGATACAAATTATTTTATTTTGATCATAGTTATTACATTTTTATATTTATATTACATTTTGTAAATATAATAGTGAAAAGAATTATAAAAGAAAAGACAAACATCAAACGCTAAAATAGAATAGTTTTAGTTAATGCGAAACGTTAAATCTGGAATGTTCATTTGATATTATTTCTTCAAAATTTGGATCCAAATCACTTGTAGCAATCCTTAATACCGAGTGTAGATTTTCGTCAGTAATTTGTGATCAATATTTATTTTTCGTGCAAATCATTAACGAAAACGTTCTTTCACAAATAAAAAAATAAAACTAGGTTAATTGTAATGTTGAATGCTAATGTTTATTTGGTAATGTTGAACCAAATAAAACTAGGTATTTTTTAACATAGTTCAAAAAGTGTTTGAAATGTTCTGTATTCAAAGCACCGTAGAAAACACTCAACTCGTTTGAGTGAAAATTTTCTTTTAGGAAATTATTTGAAAGTAAGTCAACTAGTTCTAGTTGAATTTCAACAGGAGCTTCTTGCACGTCAGATTTGAATGGTTGACTAATTAACGATAAAGGTTTTTCAATAGCTTTGGAACCTTGAAATCTTCTCTGGAATTCAGAATGCAAGTCTTGTGTTATTGCACTATATTTAAGGAAATCGGTATTTTTCAATGATTCTCGTCGTGATTGTAATGAAGGGAAATGATTTAGGAATTTCTTATTAAAGTTTTTAGCAAATAAATTGAGTTTTATCATAAACGCTTTGACGTTTGAATGCATATTGAAAGCCAATTGGTTTTTCCCTTGTAGATTTATATATAGTTCATTCAAATATTTTACAATATCTACTGCAAACGAGAAATCGTTTAGCCATGCCTCATTCACAATTCAGTAAAATCATGTAGTTTTCTTTATCGACAAGAAGATACTATTTCATGAAGTAAATATTGAAAAATGTCCGAAACTTTACCGATGCTAAGCCATCGCACTTCAGTGTAATAAGGAATTTCGTAAAAGTCACTTTCAATTTCTTTCAAAAATTCAACAAATTGTCGGTGATTTAAGGTACGTCCCCGGAAATAATTCACAACTTTGTCACAACAGTAACAACGTGATTCAATTTCAAGACTTTTCTACATACCGCTTCTTGATGAATAATGCAGTGTTAAAATAATATATCCTGTTCTGGCTTCAGCTCTTTTACTTTGTCGCAGATTCGTTTTAGTAAACCCACATTTGTCCCTGTTAAACTAGGACAGCCATTCGTAGTGATGCCTACTATTTTGTTCCAAGTTAAATTTACTTTAACTAAACACTCTTCAACAGCGATAAAGAAGTCTTCACCTGTAGTTTTATCTTTCATTGGATGCACACTCAGAAGTTCCTCGCTAATTTCACATTTTGTTAATACCTCGGATAAATATTAATAATTGACTTGTGTCAGTAATATCGCAGGATTCATCTAAAGCCAGAGAACAATATGGAAAATCAGCAATTTTTGTTCTTAGCTGGTCAAGTAAATTTTCTGCAATATTTTCGATCCGTCGCACTATTGTTATTCTCGAAAGGCTTACATTTTCAAAAATATGTTTCTTTTCAGGACAACATATCGCCGACACTTGCATCATGCATTGTTTAACAAATTCTGCTTCAGTAAAAGGTTTACAGAACTTAGCAATTTTGTTTGCAACAGCATAACTTGATTTTGTGGTAGATTTCTCGATATTACTTTGTTTGGTACAAATATTTTGTTCCTTATTCAAGTTCTTTTGTCATGTTTTCTGCTGCACTTCGAAGTTCTTTTAAAGGAAGTGATGCATATTTTGGATGTTTTGAATTAAAATGCCTGTTTAAATTGTATTCCTTGAAAACAGCAATTGTTTTCTGGCAAACTAAACAAATTGCATTCTTAACAATGTCTGTAAAAAGGTATTTTATCGTCCATGCTTCATTGAAATTTCTGCACTCCAAACAAACTTTTCTTTTTTTAGATTGACTCATTTTACAAATGCCTACAAACAAATAATTTAATTATTACAATAAAATAATATATATATATATATATATATTATTATTATTATTAAGAAATAAGACATATATATGTAAGAGATTAAATGAGATATATTTTAAGAGGATGTTACGGCATATAAGAGATTAAAAAAATTGCATGCAGGATTTTTCAATGGGCCGGATAAAGTAAGCAAAAGGGCCGGATCCGGCCCGTGGGACGGCTTTTACCCACCTCTGCTCTGGACCAATCTCCAAATTGCAAACCAAAACATTTCTCTTCGCGTGCTTCCATCCTTCAAAACGACGCACTTCAGCTTTTGCTCTCTGCTCTGCTGAGATGTAATTTCGCTGACTTGCTTTCTATCTCAACAATATCAAAAATGTAAATCTTCTGTGGAAAGGCAACACTAGAGTGCCAAGTGATTGTGGCCACAAATTATCAATTGCAAATAAAAATGGAATTAAATCTGCCTCGACTGCCAAGTTCTTTAGATACTATGCAATCAAAATTCTTCTATATGGATCTAAGCAAGCATCGACACTGCTCTGGCTTTTCCTTTCGCTCTTATTATTTCACACACACACACACACATATATATATGTGAGTGCATTCATATACAGTAGTACATAGGTACCTCTTGTGAGTAATGATATACACCAGGGTACCTGGGTTCAGGGACCCTACTCTTTGTAGGACATGCCACATTTCGAATTGTAGGATACAAGAATGAGTGAGATATAAAAGTTGGATTAGATACAGTGACAGTAATGCAAGGTATGATTTTATAATTAATATTTTTTAATGTATAATACTACATGTGAACTGATAGGTATTAGTAGCAATGGGAAATCTAGGAATATGAGTATTGTCAAATAGTGAATCACTCGACGCCACAAGAAAAATGTAGACTCGAAGGCAAAACAAAAATGTAGACTTCGAAAATGCTCCAATGGTCATTCGAATTAGTGACTGAAGAGTCTCTAAATAAGAGTGAGTGCGAAACTAACGGTGCATTTACAGATATTATAAAGCAAAGTTATTAATAGTTATTAAGAATACAGAATAATGAAACGGTAAGATATATTATAAACAAAAGAAATCAAATTTAAAGTATTACTTTTCATTACTTAGCATTGCTACGAGTACTAAATATATCTTCAAAGACTGAGCATATAATAAATAGCTTGTCACTAGAACTATCAGTTGACTGTAAATCTGGCAGTTTTTCTGATATCTTTCCTAAAACACTGTGTTGACATTAGGTATTTTTTGGAAGCAGGAATTATGAAAAATGAGCAACGCCTTTTTCATAACTCCTCGCCGGGAATCGAACCCCGGACCTCTGGAATACGCGGCCAGCGTGCAGACCATTACAATACGAAGGCACGCTAAGAAGGTGAGAGAAACACCTTATATACCCCCCCTCTTAAAGGGTGACTGGGGTTTTAGGGTCCCTATCTCCAAATCCTGGGTGTGAAGAATTATCATTCAATATCCTTTTTAGTTCAGGCACCAGTGTGTCATTAGGTTATTTTTTTATTTTTATTTATTTATTTTTTGAAAGCAGGACAGATGAAAAATGAGCAATGCCTTCGCCAAGTATCGAACCAAGGACCTCTGGAATACGCGCCCAGCGTGCAGACCACCACACCACGAAAACACGCTAAGAAGGCGGGAGAAACACCTTAGTACAGTTATAATAGAAAGCCATTTAAATAAGTTGGCTAATTCTTAAAAGAACTTTACAATATCAACAATGGTACTTAAGAGTGGTTCTATTGGCTGTTTAGCAGATTTATGTTATTCTGGTACTCTAAACATTTTTGAAATAGTTGGCATACGTCATGCCCATACTAATTGTATCAGGTGTTACAGAAATTTTGGTTTCAATGCTATCAGCCAATTTGGCATGAGTATTTACAGAATTATTCATGAGTATTTACAGAACTATTTTGATCATCATATATACATTTTACTATTTTTTTGGCATGGTCAGAACAGGAAATGTCAGACACCCGCGAAATCGTGTCAATGCCTAGGCGGCAATTAGTAGCCAACCGCTACTTTAACCGTCTCTGTTGGTAAATTGCCCTAAGGCGTGGGTATTTAAGTTTTTAATTAAGGCGATTTACGCCGCGCGAACAAGGAGAAACTTGTCAGTTTTTGTGAAATGTACGTGGAGTAGCATCTGGAATTGCCGTTCGAGCTGTGACAGTGTTCGCCAGGCGGAGGGAGATGATTGGCTGGAGCCTGTCACGTGGGTGGTCACCCACCCAAGTTCAGACTCCGAACAAAGCAGCTTACGCGTGCAATGAGAAATATTGGACATATTAATAATTATCAAGTTTTGAAACAGGTTATCCAGATTAAACTAATGTCGTGATCTAAATGAAGACAAAGGGCACAACTGAGTGCAACAGATTAGTTAAACAAAATATTCAAATTCATCCTTGCTGTAAAACACAGATTGGACAGTGGTAGTCACCCTCCCGTGAGCTGTCCACAGCCCGTGAGCTGTCCACAGCATCTTGAAATAGTAGATATCACAATTCAGTGAAGTCTTGGTCTGAGAAATTATAAACACAAAAGTTTTTGCACAACACTGAGGCACATAAGTTACTGAAACTATACACTATGTCCATATAGGGACTGCGGTATTTGAGCGAAGTAGCAAATGGTGAAAAACACTTTACACTAGCAATAAGTAATCATAGCTTTTAAGATCCAGGTCACCCGCGATGAGGACACCTCTATTTAAGGAACAATTCTGTTGTTCCCGGTCCTTTAAATAGGGACCTTAGTGTATTTACCTCTTATTAAAGAATACTCTATTTAAGAGACACTGTAACCTGGTCTTTTCTTATCTTCCTGTGACGCATTGTCACCCCCTCTTACCTGCCTCCGACCTCACTTTGATTTGTCCGGTTTATCACCGTCATGCGCCCATGTGGCATTGAGCCGGACACGGCACGTAGTTCTAGCGACATCCCGGCAATATGTGTATGAATGAATGAACGAGATACTGAAAATCAGTTTAAAAAATAAGACAGAAGTAGAGAAATAAACAGAAATTCTCTTTGTTAGTAATGGTCTTGAGGTTTCAAAAGCAAGTTTGTGCTCAGTGAAAGATACTTTCGTGACAAGAGAACAATGAAGTGTAAAGTTAATCCTCTCTTTTGAAAACTGCTTTTTAATGGGGATAATGGGGAACAAGTGCATGGAAAAAAAAAAAAAAAAAGAAAGGTGGTAAAATCAAAAGGATATTTATCATATACGCAATTCAAAATCCAGTCATTCTTGCTACAGTTCTCAGTAATGGGAAGAAAAGAGTGTTAGCCAATTGTAATCAATGAAAGACAGAGACTAATAGGATAGATATGGTGGTGGGGCGAATGGACCATCTGGCCAAGGACAAGGATCTCATAATGTGAATGGAATGAAAACTTTTATGATTTTTATTTCTTCCTAGGACTAGAGGTTTTGTACTTGTGCTTTGCGTTTTTTTATAAATGTTATTTATCATGGCTTCAGAGAGGGAAAAATTAACATTAAAACAAAAAGTTGATTTAATTTATATAACAGAAACTACAAAGTTTATTTTGAAAGATTTAGGGCAAAAATCTGGAAGAGGTAAAAACCAAGTAAGTGATGCGCTAAATGATAGAGAAGAAATAAAATTACTATGAATTACTTATTTAAACTAACATTCTAAGATTGTAAAATTTTGGAGAAAAAAAAAAAAAAACTGACACATGTGAAAGTAATACATTAGAGTTCATCCGGTTCTGTTCCGTAAGAGAAAACAATATTCCTGTAAGTGGAGTATTATTGTAAAAATAGGCAAAAGAAGTTGCCGAAAGTCTAAAACTACAGAACTTCAAAGTATCCAAAGGGTGGTTAGACAGATTTAAGAAAAGACATAACATTACTTTTGGTACTATTTGTGGTGAAGAAAAATCAGTAGATGTGCAACATTTGTCAGACTGGATAAAAAGCTAAATGAAATTTATGGAGGATATGAAACTAAAAACATCTAGAATATGGATTACTAATTCAAATGAACATTCTTCAAGATTGTAAAATTTAGGAAAAAAATCTGATGTGTACACCACATGACTTCCTTGTACGGAACATAAAATTATACGCATTTTTTTCTTGAATTTCATTTAAATTGATTGGATTGAATTAAATCTACTTCGTCGACAGCGCATAAACCACAATAAAATAAATGCACTCTTTAAAATTCACAATATTTGTTTACTATAACGACACTCTGAATGCACAAAATTTATATCATTTGAAGAATTATCTTATCGTTGCCACATGTTCTATTCAAATACTATAATAAAGCTAGAACGATGTATGAACGAAATTAAGCAAACAAAACAGAAAAGAAACAGTTTCTCAAAGACGATTTAGTATTTCAGTTTAGTATTCAATTAATTCAGTTCTCACTTCGCGAGAAGGCAAAAATACATAAAAACTAAAAATATCTGTATTAAAAATTACGAAGTAAATCTTAAACACTTATTTCCTCGAAAAAATTCCAGAAAGGATTAAGCATGATTTAATTCGCAATAATAAATGCAGGCGTTATTTTTGTTGTTGCGAAGCTTAGTCTCTCTAGATTGGAACCAAATCTACAATTCTGTTGTTTCAAATGTAAACAAAATGTCCGCCATGTTATTTAAAACTTAACCGCACTTAAACAGCTTTTAAATTCTTGATAATTGTACAAATATTGCATACAGATTTACTAAAGGCATAAAACCCTTAACCGGAAGATAAAAATAACATAATTCAATTATTTTTAAAGCAAAAAATGTACAATTTACAAACATATAAGAATAAAGAAATTGAGATCACTGAGCCGTTAAACAGAGTGGATATATTTATATACGTTTGGCGCGGCCGATTGAAACCAAAATACGAGGTGCACATCTACATGTTATAGTAGTCTTATATACGAAATTTAAACCTTCTGAGGCTACTCGTTTTTGAGTTATGCGAGATACGTACGTACCCACGTACGTACATACGTTCGTACAGACGCCCCGAAAAATTCTCTTCAGAATTCATTTTAAAGTAGTTTTTTAGTTTTTTTGGAGGAAAAGAGTCTTTCTTCTGTCCTTACGTACAGATATCACGCAAAAACATCGTTAAATTGCATTCGAAAGCGGTCAAAGTGAATATTTTCGTTGAAATATGCTGCCTGAAGCTTTTCGTGATTACAATACTTCCTTTTTACTTCGTACAAGGAAGTAAAAAACCTGAAACATGTGAAAGTAATACATTAGTGTTCATCTGGTTCTGTTCCGTAAGAGATAACAATATTCCTGTAAGTGGAGTATTATTGTAAAAATAGGCAAATGAAGTTTTAGAAGTCTAAAACTACAGAAATTCAAAGTATCCAAAGGGTGGTTAGACAAATTTAAGCAAAGACATAACATTACTTTTGATACTATTTGTGGTGAAGAAAAATCAGTAGATGTGCGACATTTCTCAGACTGAATAAAAAGCTAAATGGAATTTGTGGAGGATATGAAGCTAAAAACATCTACAGTGCAAATGAACCTGGATTATTTTATCGAATTTTGCCGAATAAATCTCATTGCTTAAAAGAAGAAAAGTTATGTAGTGGTAAAAGCTCCAAGGAATGTCTCATTATATTTCTTTCTTGTAACATGGAAGGAGAATTTGAGCAAACACTTGTATCTGGAAAAGCCAAAAAACCAAGATGCTTCAAAGACATCAATTCAAATCATTATCTATCCATTGGAGACACAATAAAAATTATGGATGATGCAAAGCGTAACGTTAGAATGGTTGATTTTTATTAATAAAACAGTGTCTAAAAAGATAGGAAGATTTTGCTACTTCTTGACAATTCGTCAGCCCACCCACCAAATGTAAAACTGAAATCAGTAAACTTAGTGTTTTTTCCACACAATGCAACATCAGTATTATAACCTGTGGACCAAAATATAAATAAAAGCTTCAAGGTTCATAACAGAATACTGTTTTTACCATCATGTTCTTTGTCAAGTTGTTTGCAGAAATAGCGATCAGCTTGCAAAACATGACAACGTAATGAATGCCATTCAGTGGATGACAAAAGCTGTTCAGTTCTTATCAAAAAGTTCTGTTCAGCACTGTTTTAATAAAGCAGGCTTTGAAATTCCGAGTGTCCTTAATGAAAATACTACTTATGAAAATGAACTGTTTGATCTTGAGCAGAATCTGTGGCAGTGCTCAAATGCCAGTGTCTTTAGAAATCGATGAACAGTTGTATACTGAAGACACCAATGAAGATATAATTTTTTTTTTATTTCAACTGTAATAGATGATGTGAGCCTGAACAAAAATATCTTGGAGAGCAATGAGGAAGATAAAGAAAAACCAGATAAAATGTGTGACATAAAAAACAATACACGTATCTTAAAATACTCCTCTCAATTAAAACAATTCATGATTACCATTGGTGACAATGAAGGACTGAAGATCATCAGTGATATCCACAAGGAAAAAAGGGGTTGCAATTCACATACTTTCAAACAAACTCGAGTATGGGATTATCTTAATAAATTTTTTGTGAGTACAAATCTCTATTGTTCATTTCCTACAATTGTGCAATAATAAAGCATTTTTAATTAAAAGTTTTCATTTTCATTAATTTTAAATTCAAATAAATACCTGTAGCTATGTTACTTATTTATATGCCATTTATTCAAAGCTTGATATAAGCTGAATTTTTAATTGAATTACACATATTTTTGTATGTACCCTCTGAAGAAGAGATACCTTTATTTAAGGGACATGATATTTGGTTCGCTGGGTGTCTCTTATTGGGCGTTAATATTTAGATTTAATTTAATATTTAATTGTTGAAACTATAATTAAGAAAAATTGCAGAACGATAATTTTGATATTATGATGGTGATTGCACACCCCAAAATTAAATTCTAGCTACGCCACTGATGTTAGGCCGCGGATGTAAGAGCGCGACAGGCTGAGTCATTAAAAACCAACGAAAGACTAAGCTCATCTTTCAAAGGAATAGAAAAACTTTTGTGGAGAAACCTTTCGTCTCCGATAGATTATGAAGTAAAAAATTGAAGTGAATTCTATAAATTTAAATTATTTTCGCTTGTAATGAACTAACGCGTGTAACTTCTCGAGGTCACGTTTAATCTGTGCTACCAAAAAGCTGGAAAGCACTCTTTAACAGAACTGATTTAGAAATGACGGGCGTATATTAATAACCCGGCAACGCAGGCACCAAACATTTTGCCGCCCTTTGCAATCGCTACGGGTCCTAAATTCTGTCGCTCGGCACTGTCCTAAATTCTAAAAATTTTGAAACTCCTAAATTCTGCTGCCCAGTGCTTCTCTTACATCATAAACATTTTTCCATCCTAAATGTTCTTGCGAAATGATGCTCAACATTCGCTCTTCTTCAAACAATTCATGATCATTTTGCTCCAAGAAAACTGTTTTTCAAGTTAACAGCGTAAACCGCAACCGCTATTTCTAGTGATATATTAGTTTTAATAGTACAGGGGTGTTACTGAAACATTTTGCCATTAATATCCCCTTAAAAATTTTCAAAACCTTTCAAAGTCTAATGAGCACGACTTGTAGTTCACCCTGTACAATCGAGTGTCCAGGCTTTTGCAGTGTTTCTAGAACCCAACCTGCATGTTCTCGTGAATAAACACAAATTAGCAAAATATGGTCTCTCGTACTTCTGGGATTTCCGGGCAATGCAGATACTTTAAAATAGCACTTGGGAATTTACCATAGCGAAAACACTCAAGCATCATCTCATTTGGTAAGAAATCGAACATGAATCAAAATGCCAGCGGTCCGTATCTTAATTTACTTAGAAACTAACGAGGCAACATGGGGAATTTTCAATCTAAACTTGGTATCCGAATTTAAAGTGCATTTTAAAAATTAAGATCTCCTTCTTAAATTTACTTTTATTTAATTTACGTTTTAAGGAATATTTAAGCAATGCAAAGTCTATGATCTGAGGTAATTGGAACCATAAGCTCGAGGGACTGGAAAATCGAAAATTCTATTGGTGAAAATTAATTTAAAATCTTTTTAACCTTTTTTCAACGAGATTTTCTGGAATTGTTTATTACAAATTATAAAATTAGTACGTAATTTCTACATTTAAAATTAAAAAAAATGTCTTTTAATAGAAAATATAATTTGTTTCGTACACTTAAGCAAGTAATCCATATGAGATATGTTCATGAAACACATTCGTAAAAAGCAAAGAAATAAACAAAAACTTTCTAAATACACATTTTGAATGACATGAAAGTTTGTGAAATTTTATACATTTTTTTTAATTTATAAGGCAAGAATTTTTTTTTAGAAAAAAAAATTGCATGCGCCTTAATTATTTCTGGCTGCTCCTTCAATGTTGAATGTATCTGCATTCTTCACGTACTTACGGTAGTGGTTGCCAGCTCAATGTCATAAATTTTGTTTTTAGGATCCTATTTTCTCTTATCTATATTAAACACGGGGAATTTCGGTAGGTCACATTTTATGAAATTTACATATTTATTTCAAACTAACACGTAACAAACAAACAACAAACAAGTTCACGGAACTGTGTTAGAAATTATAAATTAGTCCAAAGAAATTCAATAGGATTGGATAGTCTAAAGAAATTGAACTGGGAGAATCTGAAAGAATTTGATTCTGATTCACACTCTTTGGTTAGTTTTCCGATCGGGAACTCCATTGTTTGCAGCCTTAAGAAACTCTCTCTGCTATTTTCCCTGAGGGTTCTCACCTTGCCCCTATTGAAGCCGGTCCTTGAAATTGCATTTAACTGAAGAAATCGAGGAATAATGGTATATTGCAAAGGACCTATTTGTTCCCTTGCAACACAAGTATTGATAACATTCGAACAATTAACTCCCTGGAAAATAGAATTTTTCAAGAAAAACAAAATCTTAGAACAGGGCAATTGAGAAATTGGCGAAACATATATTTTGCGATTAGTCAGCAAAAAGGTATTAAGGACACAGCTATATGTCTACTCGGTTCTCTTAATAATGGTTTCTTATGCAATAAGGTTACGAATGAGAGGAATACAACCCGACCTACCTGGTCTAAAAACAGACCTTATGATCTTATTTGGGTCACATCTAAGTTCACCACAAAATAAGGAATCCCACCACATAACCAAATTCAAGGTAAACTCATAAATGTATTTTCTCCCTCCTTTCTGCATTCCTTTGTGGTGTAATGGTAGCACACTCGGCGCGTATTCGAAAGGTCCAGGTTCGAGTCCTGGCGACGACACTGCTCATTTTTAATATCTCCTACTTCAGAAAAGCCTAAAAAGTATACATTGGTGCCCGAACTTAAAGATAGAGAAGGAGGATTCTTCATCACCAAGTCTTGGCGATTGGTCCTCTAATCCTGAGTTGCCCTTTAAGAACTATGTGTTTTCTCCCTCCACTCTGCATACCTTCCTGGTGTAATGACAGAACACTTTGTGCGTAATCGAGAGGTCCAGGTTTGAGTCTCGGGGAGGGTGAAGAGTCATTACGATTTTCGATGTAGGAAACAAGAAAAATGAGTAGTTTCCTCGCCTGTACTGGAACCTTGACCTTTCAAATACGCGCCGAGTGTGCTCACCGTTACACCACGAAGACATGCAGAAACGAGAAAGAAAATACCTTATAAAGTATTGCTCATTTTTCACATCTCCTTCTTTTAAAATGACCTAATATCTCTTCAATGCAATATCTATAAATATATCGTGTATATTTTTCGTGATACAAACATCTGAAATTCTCTCTTTATAATTATTTCAAATCGTTACAAACAAGTTGAATAAATTCCTTAAAAACACACACTCCAGGTCTGTGCAATTACGTTGTCTCTAATATGTTAATTTTATAATCTATTTGTTTCACTGATGGTATTTGATGCTAATTAGGTGTCATTCTCAAGGCATATGTAGTCTAAATGTTGTACTCGGTTAAATGTGTGGATTGGTACGGTTGTAACTTATATAATAAAACTGAATTTATTATAAAATGGCGTCGTGGAAGACAATGAAGGTGTTAGACTGTACTTAAAATATTAAAATATCTAATTAATAGCCTTACGAAATCTGAATGTCAAAGAGTTAGTTCTCAAAATCATGTGGTTGAAATGCAGGCATTTTGAAAGAACCTAGTAGAATCTTTTTCAGTACACACAAAGCGCTTTTCCTATACAGCTCCGAGCCGTATGCAAATCAATGTCTAGCGTTTGAAATCACATAAAGTATTATTAGCCCAAAGGAGAAATTTGCCCAAAGTTCTATTAATTTCGTTTTGGCATGATTCCCTATAGACGGCGAATCATTTTTAACTTGTTATCACCAAATATTAGAGTCCTGTTGTGGGATTCTCCACTGTGTAATTCTAAGTTACAGTTGGATGTGAAAAATCTTAAGAACTGATAAGCGAATAATCGCTTGAGTTCGTGTGGCAGGAAAAAACAAGATAGAAGGGTAAAATGACCCTTTATTATTCCAATCAAATTAAACAGAACTCCGTCTTGGAGTTGTACAATAAAGCCGACACTTGGGCTTGAACTTAAGAAACTAAGAATTAAACTGAACTAATCTTAACTACAGAGATATAGCCGAAGCTATCATAATTCTAACAGAGTTCGCCTCTTAACGCTAATTGACTGTGAATCTATCAAGGGCCTAAAGTACAGCAGAGCTTAAGAGAGAGCAGCCTAAAAAGGCGGACGCGTGCAGCCAGAATATCTGGTATCTCTCTCACTAAGACATCCGAACTTCGCGGTTATATACCGCTGTTCTTCATTAACATACAGACGTGATTCTAAAACTATGTTCTTGCCGGAAGTGGCAAGTTGAAATTAAGAATCGGTAGGAAAGGAAGTTTAACTCAAAATTATCTGTTAATAAAATTAACATAATCCTTACACTGTATTATCTTTAAAGAAATTAAATAATGTAGAACCAACATAAATGTATGCACGTTTTCCCCATTGTGATAAAACAACTGTACCTAGATCCATCCAATTTTGAATAATGTCTCCACTCGAATATGGGCATCCCGAAGCCCAAATTTGGAATTTATTTTATTATCCATTTCATATTTTTAAAGCATTTATGAATTTTTGATTAAGAAACTCAACAATTTCAATGCGAACAACGACAACACTGTACCCCCTCCCCCCTTAAAAACATTATTTTGTCCCCAGCCCGCGAGACTGTGTATCGAAAATTCTAAAGATATGCTGTTTTAAATATTTTGTGATATTACTGTTGAATTGAATTTTATGGTTCAAGCTCGAGGAACATGATACTGAATAAACAAAAGTAATATACAAATTTTAAAAAATAAAAAACGCCTCTTGGGTCGTAATATAAAATCTGAAAACTTTCAGATTCTTTTTGAAATACTTTTGCATTTTATTTGTTTTGATTACTGCCTTAATTTGATTTAGCAGGTATGCCGATACATATGTTTTAGAAGGAAAAAACTGATTTCTTATTATTTGTTCGTATGCTACGATTAAGTCCTTCTTATTTCTTGATTCAAGCCATACATTTATTAATTCTTGCTTTCTTCCTATGTACTCTAAATCTCAGATATTATGAGCGATGAAATAAATACGGTAGAGACATTAGGATTTTTTGAAAGCAGGAAAGATGATAAATAGCAACCGCTTTCGCCGGGAATCGAACCACGGACATCTAGAATTCTTACCCAGCTTGCAGAACCACTACACCACGAAGGCACGCTAGGAAAATGGGAGAATACCTGATAATACAACTATACGCTTTCTAGAGAAAATTGCTCAAATTAACCTAAACTGTTTGGAGTTGTATTAATCAGCTTTAAAGTATTTAACACGTGATTATTCATTGAATGACCAGGTCTTAAATGTATTCAAACTGATTTGTATATATTTAACACGTACATTAATATTGTTAGATTAACAAATATATTACAAATATGTAATATATTTGTAAATATTTAACACATGGTCATTCATATAAGAAATTTCGGAAAAAATCATTTCCGAAAAAATCCGATTTTATAGTAAAATATGTCCTTCAAAATTCCAGTAACAATATATCACATAAATACTGCTTGTAAAAAAAGGTCTGTTATCCTTTATTTATTTCTTCGGGTACATAACTGTTTTTTAATAACACTTGTGTCGATAGATATTTATGCATCTATATTTAGCTAATTCTTTGATACCATCCCTTTTTGTGCTTATATCATCTTATTGCTAAGTATTGTGTTGACGATAATGTAAAAGAAATACGCCGAAGTAAAACAAAGTAATTTGTGTTTGGCAAATTTGCTTTGCTAATTTTATGATTTTGATGTATTTTCGTCTGTATTTTGTGCCCTAGAGCTGTGAAATTTAACATTGATATAGCAATGATTATCGCTGACTATTTGTTCATATTAACAGAACCGTCATAATTATTGATTAGTTATGTACAGTATGTTCCAAAATGCTAATCATTATCATTTCCACGTGCATTAGTGGTATTTGTATTGTTTTAATTGTGTATGGAATGCACTTTATTGACCTTCATCTTTTGAATTTCTACACCTGACAGTGAAAGACATGCACTCGGGCTGTTTTGAAAAGATAGATTCCCGAGTATGGACAAAGAATATGAAAGGGAATCCAATACAAATTCTTTGTTATGGCTATGTAGCTGATAAGGACCCATATGATTAGGTGCTCCACTGTTTACACAAAAGCTTTTCATTTTTCTAGTGGGGGAATTTTCAGTTATTTTCTTCAACAATAGCGTGTATGGGCTGGGCTTAATACAATTCGCAGTTTCCCCAAATAAACGAAATCTCTTTCTATTGGTTAGCAAATCCACTGACATATAGATTCTGAGGTGATTTCATCTGGATGTTTCATTTGGCTTCTATCTCTAGCTGTGTTTGTTGACTGTCTTTGTGTGAGTTTGAAGGCTTACTCTCAACTGGTAAGTTCATCTCCATCTTATAAACATTTAATTTTTCTATATTAATCTAATGTAAGACTTGATGCTCAGTTAATTTAATTTTTTTGCTAAATTATAATTTAATGTAATTTTTATATGTAAAGTGAACAAGCATGACTTCACGGAATAATTTGTGACTGCAGCTTTTAAGTATGCAGAAACTTTGTATATTCCCATAAATCAGTATTTCTGAAGATATTAATTTTCTTGTCTGCTATAATGAGATAAGTATTGCAGTATTGTAAAGTTATAGCATATTAGCTTCGTTTTAGATACGTGTATTTAAATGTGGTAAGAATTTAAAACTAAATTTTGACCGAGATAATTTGTAGTATTTTATAAAGTCATATCAAAGAATTATTTTAATCGGAATTTCTCGTTAACTTCTTTGTAAAGCCATATTAGTAGGGAAAGTATGTTTGTAAACACGTGGAGTTTCCGGAAGTCATGTTATCTGTAGGTTTTTGTTCTGAAAAGAGGACACTGAATCGTAGTTTTAGTGCTCAAAACATATTTAACCCAAAAGGCATTATGAATTCTTAAATTCACTAAATTTAATAAATTTTTAAAATTATTGTTATAAAATTCCTTAGAAAGTTTGAGAGATTATATTGATTAGATGGGGCAAGAAATAAGCTTATTCAGTAATCTACCTTTCCAATGTAGTTTCACAATTAAAATTTTAACATGGCTTAAAACGGATTAAATATAAAATTTTTTTTTGTGTTCTTCGCTTTTAAAATGCTTTTTAAGTTAATAATATTAATATTCGATTAACTTCTAAATTCTTAAATTGCTTCTCATGAGTCGTAAATTATTGTCATTATTAGGCCAAAGTGACAATTTGCTCCGAAGGACTATTAATTTCGTTTTGGCATTGTGCCTGTTGTACTATAAAACGGTGTTTAACTTTTCAAATTACTGCTCACCAAATATTATCGCTCTGCATTACACTTAAATTAAATAATAACGCATCTATATATGTTTCCCACATTGTGAAAAAACAACGATCCCTAGAGATATCAAATTTCGAAGAGCGTAGTTCTCGAGCCGAATATGGGCATCTGGAAGCCCAAATTTGGAATTTTTTTTATTATCTATTTAATATTTTGTAAAACTTTAAATCATTTTTGATTAAGAAACTCAACCTTTTCAAAGCGGGCAATGGCAACATTGTACGGGGGAGTGAATTATCTCCAGCGTGCACGGGACTGTGTATTGGAAATTCTAAAGATATGCTCTTTTTAAATATTTTGTGATGGATCAAATTCGATTAAATTTTAGGTGTGAATAACATTATATTTAAAAAGTAAAGTTAACACGCGAAACGTTAGAAAAAACGCTTCTTTGGTCGTAACATAAAAT
The DNA here is from genome assembly GCF_044657685.1 of Stegodyphus dumicola. Classification (NCBI taxonomy): domain Eukaryota; kingdom Metazoa; phylum Arthropoda; class Arachnida; order Araneae; family Eresidae; genus Stegodyphus; species Stegodyphus dumicola. The sequence goes on along the minus strand of NC_140778.1, from coordinate 113,639,091 downwards.
CTAAAGCACTTCAAATTCTTTAATTATTATTATTATTATTTTAATTTTTAATAAAATTGGTATGTCTATTTAATGAAAATCTCAGGAAGTGTACTTGCGTTTTTTTTTTCGAGAAATATTAAATGATAGTATATTCTTTTTAGGTATGAGTCATTTTGTTCAGCCTGTTTTTATTAGAACTGTAATGAATTCTAAATTCTGTCACAAAAGTGATAAATTTATTTATTTGCTTATTTTCTAAGATATTAAGATAACCTGTAACAATGTGGGCATGATTTTTATTAAGAGAGATTTACAACATCCTGAAATGCTAATTTTAAGTGTCTTAATAGTGATATTTAGACTAGCTAATTTTTTCTTATATTTCGAATAGATAAAGATTTTTAACTGTAAAATACTATTAATTTGGCTAATTTTAATAGGTAAATACTTTTACTTTGGTTAATTATTTTGAAGATTTAGTGTGTAATTGATAAGTATAAAGCATATTTTCCAGTGGTTAATAGAGGTATCAGTTTTAAACAATAGTAATTTATAATGAAAAGTACGTGATGGGTATCCAAATTAAAATTTCGCTAGTACATGACCAGCAGAGCCAAATACTGGAAATTCTAAATTAAGGAAATGTTCTTGTTGAAAGTATTATTCTTCACAAGCTGAGCTAGCTGTGGCTAAGTCACTTGAAAATGCTTAGCAAGATGATTTTGGGCAAATAGTACATTTTTTTCCTTATTCCTACTTAAATAGTATTATATTTTGAGCCGTTCTGCGGACAGTCGATTAAGAGCTTGTTGTCCGAATTGCTGGAATTAATATAGAACAAACTTTTATAAAGTTTCTCTGGAACAAGTTATTAAACTAATGTATTAAAATTTTACAATTTTTTTATGAATGTGTCAAAAACTTAAATAGATACAATTTTTCTGTAACTGTAATTTGGGACACGCTGCAAATTTTAAGTTATGCCCTAAAAATCCCTTAACTAAGAACAAAGGAATTCAAGATAAAAACCACGTGGCAGAACCATTTCCGACCATCTGAAGAATCAGACAAAAATTCGCAGTAAAAATGTTCTTGATTCGAGATAAGAACTTGAAAAAGGCTTTCCTATGCCTAGAAAATACCTTTTAAATTCAGACAATATTTTTAGCACATGTATGGATTTATTAAAAAATTTAAAAGAAATAAATAACATGCTTTCGGTTTACTACAAGCCCATAATCCATTTCACAAACCAATCGTACTATTTTCTATATTTCAGAAATTTTCGGTCAAAATATACTTGGAAGTGCAAATTAGTTTTAGATATTACCTTTTTTTCTATTTTTCTCAGCTTTTCGATGGCAAAGTATTCTGTATATTTTGGTATGTTTTCGCATTTTTAATTGCATGTTTTGAAATTTCGTTTGTGGTGTAAATGACTTATTATATATTCTGGAATTTTTCGTACCCATTCTATGAATATTGCTATGACTGTTAACCTTCATTTTTATAGTAAGTACCTAGCTCGATAACTGGCCATTTCTCCTTCTGGAGGTATTGAAAACTTTCGAGTGGCCTTAAACTTATTTAAAATTCTGAACATCCTTTACATATTTAATATGTTAATGTGAAGTTATTGTTGACATTCGCGATTCAAGGAATATTTCTCGATTAAGATTAGATCTCGAGTCCTAAGAACCCCGATGCTGCACCGTTATCTGTTGAGCCTTTTTGTAAAACAACCGATTAAGGAATTTTCGCCAGAATTCCTACAATTGATGAAAAAGAAATTTTATGTAATTTATGCGGGAAAATATTATTAAACTAATGAGTGACGTTTTTACAAAATTTTTTGTAAGTCTAATGTTTGTTATTCTGGTCGTGACATATTTGAAATCTTCCTGTGGGTAAGCAACAAACTTGTGTTTATAGTTAAAATACTATGTGTATAGATAAAATGTTACATATGGAGATTAATAATTTGGACCTTCTTTTTTCGTTTTCCTTAATTTAATTTTCTGTTTATATAATTACACGTTTTTTATAGTTGGGTCCTTCTTATAGTGCAAAACAGAAATGAACTATTTTAAAATAACATGTTTGTCAATAATTCCTATAAATATCATCGATGAAAGTACATATAAGTATGTCTGTATTATATAATGCAGTCGTCTTCAAAGTGTGTTCCCCGGAACACTGGAAATGTTCCGCAAGTCAAAATAAAAATTCAGCAAATGACATATGCCAAAGTGAATGGCGTGTCACTGGAAAAGGAATTACATTTAGACGATAGCATTAAAAATTCTATAATAGAGCACCTTTTTCAGCTGAAGAAAACTATAAGAGAAAATTTCCCTGAGTAGAAAACAAAGTATCATTGGATAAAACACCCGTTCGAGTACTATGATAAATTAAAAAACTTGCCAATGAAGGAACAAGAATATATTAACAGATTCGACTCTACATTTTAATACCATTCGGAACAAATTGCAAAATGAAAAATTTTTCTTCACGTATTTGGCAACAATAACAAAATTCAGAAACAAATTAAATGCAGAATATAAAATGCGGCTGCCAGATAACATCAATAAAACTAGACTCGCATTTAAATACAAGTAAAACCCTATTCACTAACTATTGATGCAAGGGTATGTGACATATGGAGCACAAAATTAATAATATTAATAAGAAGATTATATTAATTTTATGTTAAAATGTTTTAATAAAATGTAATAATCTTAATTGTCTCTACTTAAAGTACATGAAATATAGTGATATACTTTAAGTATTATTTTAAGATATATTTTTCCAAGGGTAATATGGATATTTTACGATATATTTTTCGAAGGGTAATATGGGTATTTTAAGATATATTTTTCGATGGCTAATTTAGGCATTTTAATATACATATATTTCTAAGGTTATACATAACGGGGCTCCCCGAACAAACCGTATAGTTTCTAAAAGGGGTCTTTGAATCCACAAAGTTTGAAGGCCACCGCTTAAGGAATCTGGATGATACTCTTTAAAATCCTTTGGAAAACTAATATAATTCGTAACAGACTTTTATAACGGCATTTTAATGAACGTCGGATATGGAATAATTTCTTACATATATTTATATAATTATGTATTGTACAACAATTATGTGCATGCATTGCACAACAAAAGATATATTGCGCATGATTTTCTGCCTAATTCGTATTTCTATAACTTTGGGCAGATCGCCATCGCGTGCTTTGCCATAATCAAACAAACGAAACCTTATTTCTTAGACACGATTAGTTATTTCGTCCTAGCTTATGCCCATGAGGAGCTGAGCCGTAAAGTCGCTGGACACTGCTAGTTCGGTCCGAGGCCCGAATCCCGCGAACAAGCTGGCTGCACGGGCGCTTTCGTGGTTTGCCCATGTGTAGCTTGTATACGAGCCAATAACTCTTAGAAAGTCCTCCACGAAGGTATCCCCCCTTAAGCAGATAACCCGCGAGGCTTTGTCGCAATAACAAAAAAAAAAAAAAAAAGAAAAAAGAAAATCATCCTGTCGTAAACTTTAATGATAATTCTCATTCTTTTTTTTAAATTCAGTTTTATTATACGTTCATTAACGCATATTCATTTCTTCTTTATCTAGTCTACCCCAGTTTTCCATATCAACCATAGAGAGATGGACAGAAAAAGAAAAGCTGAGAATCGCTACACATATTACAGTTCTTCTTACAAGAAAGTAAGTGATTTTATGCCATTCATTTCATAGTTATTATTTAAATGTTTGCCACTGAAAGTTTGAATAATTAATTTTAATTAATGAATTAATTTTGAAGCATAGTTTGAATAATTATTTAAGCTCAAGCTTTGAAGTTTTGGAATTGCATTCTCGATTTTATCTGAAATGTATCATAAATTATACTTAAGTCACTTAAAATAAATTGATTTGTATAATACTATTTATTTAACACTGCCTATGACATCATAACAAGAAAGGAGTATCCCCCTCCCTGTTCTTTTTTTTCCTAGATGACCATATTTTCACATTAAGGCAACGCTAGATTCTTTTCGTTATGCGTTTTGCATATTAGACCTGATGGAAATTTCAAAATCTGATTGGAACCAGCCACTTGAAAATTTCAGATTACATTATAAACTTCAAAGAAAACTCCACAAAATGCATAAAGTTAAGAAATTGAAATACATAAAAATATTATACAAATAATATGTAATAATAAATATAACAATTGCCGCTAACTTGCCGAAATAATCCTTTAATGTTGAATAAAATTAAATGTCAATTCTGAAATGATTTTTATATAACAAAGAAACAAAGCTTCTAAGCTTCCTCAGTGTATCATTTCTTTTTTGAACTTAAAAAAAATCAAAGGAAAAAATATCAAAATATTAAAACCTTTACTACCGTTACAACATAATTGTATATATATATATATATATATTATGTAGTATCTATCTATATATATATATATATAAAGAGACTTTCAGTCTGCAATTAATACATTTTATGCTGTCCAGAGATATTGCATTACCGACTTCTCGAGGCCATCCTGTTGTTTTGATATAATGATAATTTTGTTCCTTTTTGGTTAAAGCTATATTTCTACTAAGGAATCATAAATTATTATTCATATACCAATATCATTATGCCAAAATAATTACGGAGTTAGGTTAATCGATTAGTAATCACACTGTAGTATTCAAATAGCTATAAAAGTTGTGAGTGTTATGCATGGAATAAGAAGAACATTCCTGTATCTGATAGATAACTAGACCATATTCTTCATTTTTGAACGAAATCATAATTCAATCGGAACTCGAGAATAAATGATTACGACATTTTCCTGTGTAACTGATTTGCCATATTAGCAAAAAACTTATCCTAATGATTACTTTAATTACTTTCCTAATTATTTTTATTTATTACTTAATTTAACCTTAATTGCTTATTATTTACTAATTTTATTTATTAATTACGCATAGTTCCATTAATTTCTATTTTATTTATTTTGGGTCACGGTTTTTAATGAACATTCGACTGAGGTCGAAATGTGTCCCGCCTTTTTTTCAATTCACCTCTCCGTAAAAGTATTTCTACCGTGTTGTATAAGCTGAGATAGGTAATTTCCGTTCTGTAACCTCACTTTTTTTTTTTTTTTTTTTTCTGTGCAGTGCGCGTGGGATCGCTCGTTTGAGCTCGGTAATTTTTTTTTTTTTTCTTTTTTTTTTTTTTTTATGTTTTGTACTTCAAGTAAGTTTTTACTATCGTTTCTATTATTTCAGTATGACTTCCATTTTAAGTGTACTTGTTAAGTACAAAGGTTTTTTAGACAGTAAAATTAGTTGGACTTATTCTAATAATATGCCAAATTTGGGAAAGCAGGGGTTTCCAAATAGGAATTTTATTACTACCTTTATCGTTTATCATCAATAAATGCCTGTAACAACAATAAATGCCTGTTTTTGAGAATATGTGGGTTAGTTAAGGGGGTTTTGAATTGCCTAAAGTGTGAAGCATGGAGGTAGGAAAGGGAGGAGGGGCCATTCCGCGCTAGAAGTGAAGCACTGCTTTGAAGCTTGGGTCACCAGACGAGGTGTTATTTGTTTACATTCAGAAGCTCGCTTGACAAGATTCTGATAGTATTTCGACACACGACAGTTCCATAGAAATCGAAAAAAGGACACTCTCGCAGGAAAGAAACATTCATAGTGTGATGGATAATAGCAATTTGTATAGTTTAGTGACATTTACGCAAAAATCACATCTTGGTTATTTTTCGATAACTAACAACAGCGATTTTGATTATGAATTTGTTTTATAAAATTCTAAGCTGTCGCACTACAAAAATATAGGTTTTAAGAAAATTGCTAAAAGAGATCTGCCAAAATTTATTTTCTAGAAGATTTGAAAAGTTTGAAACTTGATGGCTAAATGTAAATATAAAACTATGTATGTTAAAATATTTGTAATAAGGCACATAGGTCAGATTAAGTTTTTATTAAATAGAGTAACGCATGCAAGGGCTATCTGCCTAAAGAGAGAGATGCCATCGTGGAGGAATTTTGATGAAAAACTGACCTTTGAGTGGGTATTAAAAATAATACTTATAATTTTCATTCAAATTATATTCATATATATTTTTTATGTAAAACTTTCGGGTGTATGCTAAATTAATGTAAATTACTTTACACAAAAAATATAGTGAATGCACAGAAATTAAAGATTTGCACATGCCGGAAATGATAAATAGGAAATATGTATGGGTATTTATGCATGTGCTTGCAAAAAGCATGTATCTGCCTTTGACAAAATACTTAAATATTCATTAAATTATTTATAATGTATTTGAAATGAAGAATTTATTCACTTATAAACAACTGTGAAGAAATCTAATGATTAAATGTATCTAATTTGTAATGATTATAAATGTTATCTAAATATATAATAACCTTAATATTGAATTGTAAACATAAATTGAAATCCTGTTGACAAATACGTTATAAAACTATTTAAGCAAGAATTGTTCGTATTGGAAAGCAATCTCTTAAAAGGTATTGTAAAGCAAATGCTATGAGATGCGCACTTAAGAACGTAATAAAGAGTTTTGGAATATGTATTGTTGAAATGAAGGGTAAAAAAAAAAATCTGATAAGTATAATTAAAAGAATTATTCCCTTTACATTTTATAATAACTCAGTTACAAGTTTTAAATAATACTTAAAAAAAAAAAACTTATTTTATTCCCTTTCAGAAATGTTCAGAGAAAGTCAAATACTATTTAATACCTATTTAATTATTAGGAATTAGCGAAATACTTATTTAAAGTATTTCGCTAATTCCTAATAATTCTCTAATTTAAAATGAACCGAATAGAGCATTAATTACAAATTGACTGACATTTTTCGATTTAAAAGAAGCCAAAAAATCATGTCATATTTAAGAAAGTATTTTAGGAAGAAGCTCTATAAATAGAAAAGAAATAATGCATAATTTTAATATTAATAATACAATAAACTTTTATCTTAATTTTTGTACCTTAACCGAATAAAATCGAATTACCTTATTTTTTTTTCTAATGTAATTAACGAAAACTTGTGAAAATATTTCATTCAAATTAAACCATTCTGAGAAAACTGTCCTGTGAAAAGTATAGCATTTAATTCCGTTCAGAATGAAATGTTGTTTAAAAATATGTTGTTTTCACATACTTAGGACTCTGAAGTGTTGTAGAAAAAAAGTATATACATTTATATGTATATTTGCGACGTAATTACAAAATATTTACACCCGAACGCGTCAAATCCCATAGAACCCAATGGTAAATGACCCAATGTTTTGGTCACCACGTAAGGATCGCCGGTGCTTCAGAGCAGGGTACGGAGAAACTTGTTTAGGGCGACTCCTTCTTACTTCCTACCTCCATGGTGTGAAGGAACAGGGGCGTAGCTAGAGGGGAGCAAGGGGGGCATCTGTCCCCGGGCGCAGAATCCAAGGGGCGCCAAATTGATGTTACGACATTTTAGAATTAAATGTTTTCCATCCCTGGCAAGCAGAAGCGGGCGCCAAATCTTCAGTTGTCCCTGGGCGCTGAAAACCCTAGCTACGATTCTGTGAAGAAATTTTGAAGCTTGGTTCTAAAAAGACCATTTGGGATGGTTTTGCATGGATATGCAGGAAAGTTAAGAAGGGGTAGGTCTGAGGGTCTCAAAAGTCTTATATGTAAGGACGTTTCGTGTAATAAGTTTAAGCTGGAGGAGGTATTTTATTTAATGTTTGAAATAAGGGCACCTGTACGTGCAATATCGCTGACGATTTTGACTTTTCGTCAGTTAATGAAATGATAATTAATCACGTTGAGTTGATGCCTGAGAAAACAGGAGGTGTAGGTAAGATTGCTGAAACTGATGAATCTAAGTTTGATAAAAGACATTGGGTAAGACATGATAGAGGACATTGGATGGCGGGTCAGTGGGTTTTTGGCGGGAGGGGGGAGAGAGGATGGGAAAATCGTTTAGTGTTTGCAGTATCCAATAGCACTCAGAGAAACATTTTTAAATGTCATTAAAAGTAGATAGGAGCAGATGTTTTAATTTATAAGGATTGCTGGAAGGCATACGATGTAATTTCACGTCAAGAATTGGATGACATATAAAAGTTAATCATTCAATTCATTTTAAGGATTCTGAAACACAATGTCTCACAAGCATAATTGAAAGCACTTGCAGACATGCGAAAAGTTCTTTGACATCTTATAATTAGCAAAATGACTTCTTCTATTTAGCTGTTTATATATATATCATGCAAGGAGAAGATTATACATTCGTTTAATGCAGAAAAAAAGGGTTACTGAACTGAAATCAGCTAATGGACTAATGCTAATTAGTAGCCTCTTTGGATGATTAATTATAGCTAATCCCTTATAATTCAATATAGTTAATCCCTTTTAATTCATTATAGCTAATCCCTTGAGATGCTAAGGGGAAGGAATGCCTTCATGGAGAACTTTTGAAGGGAAAACTGGCTTGTATAATTCTGACACTTCGGAAAAACCATGCAGCCAGCCCATTCGCAGGTTTCCAACCTCAGATTGACCAGTGTTCAGCAATACTTTATAGCTCTGTCGCTAAAAAGACTAGAAGACTAGATGTATTGTGATTGGGAAGTTTTATGGCACCTTCCCTCTTTTTTTTTTTTTTTTTTTTTTTTTCCTCAATTGGTAACACAGTTCGTGTTAGAAAGCAGTAGAATGTCATATTCTCATGGTTTTTCCTTATTTTAAAAATGCTTATTTTACTACGTGTTTTGCTTTTTTGGTATTTCAAACAATGTTAAGTTAATGTCTTGAAATCAGATTCAAAGTTTAAAGATATAGACAATTGCCCACTAGTGATATATCGAATGACCTACATTATAAGTTATCTTTCGCTTACTGATTTTCAGTTTGCTGTGCTTAAAGAAATGTATTGTGCAATTCCCTGCTGATTACCTATTTATACATTAGTTTATTAATGGTTTTTATCTGTTTCTAGTAAAAATTCACAAAATTGTATAAAATAAACTAAAGATGAATTCCCGGTCTCAAGATTTAAATTAGTTTGTTTATGATTAATTTATCACAAGTCTTGAATTAAGTATGAGTTTCTTTTCATGTACTCATGTGTGAATTTCTTGATAACACTATCACAAAATACTTTTATAGGTAAAGAAGTCTGATGTTCAGTGTTACTTTGAAAGCAAACCGGGTGGTTGCAAAAATCTTTACTGTGCTTTCTTTCACCAAAAAGCTAGGCCGGGAGATAAAGGTAAGTTAATAATTTTATTTGCTCGTTTCTATATTTATCTTCAATATAGGTACATCCAACTGAATATATCAATCATTTTTAATTTTCGTAATGAACAGATATAAATAAAATTAGCAGAATTGTACTTTCATATAAAGACTGAATGTCTTATAAATTTGGACACATTTTAAAAAATCTTATATAATCAGTAAATTGGTGCATTTCATTTCAATGTGATTTGCATCTGAAAAGTTTATATGAAGGCATGCGTTTTTTAAAGCATAACTTGAACTTTCTTTATGTTTTTTGCTAATATAATATATAGCAGTTTATCATTAACAATTATGTAAATATTGATACTTTTCTGTTATCAAAAGCGGATTCAGAAGTGTATATATATATATATATCTTCAATGCATTTGTACACATGTGTATGTATGTGTGCGTATAGATGTATATTGGCATACGCAGATACAAAGCCTAAAGTAATACAGGGTGGTACATGCACATATACACATCAACAATGAACACATCCATACATCCATAAATTTCTGGACCCGTTCTGATAACAGAACATGTAAATATCTTACCTTATTTTTTCCTCAAATACCTATCTACGCTTCGATCTGAAATATAAAAGCCGAAAACAGATTTGTTTAATTAATAAATAAATATAACTGAACTTGACATCTGTAGAATATCCGAGTGGTTAATACCGCTGAATAGTGGGAATTCAATTCGGAATCAATCCCAGGCAGGCAGACCTACAGCTATCCAGGCCCAGGACGAGAAATCCTCATTATTGAAATGATCACCATACAAAATGTCAACAGAAATATACAATTAGTATGTACTTAATTGAAATTAAATAATTAAAATGATTTGGAAAACAAAAAATCTTAAGACTAAAGACTAGAGAAAACAAGAACTGGCATCTAGTAAACAAACATATATTACAAAAATGGTATTATTCTGCCATTTTTCACTATTTTAAAGATTATTTTTACTTGTTCTTTCCATAAAAAGCTAAAATTACTTTTTGCGAGCTATGAATTCTTAAAATATTTTTATAGCTTCATCAAAATTAATGTTTTCAGTGCAAAGAGGAAAAATTGTTAAGTCTTACATCGCAAATCGTTAAATCTTACATCGAACATAGGCTTTAATCAACTTAAAGCTTCTCTTGAAAGAAGCAGCTGAAACAAACACTGTCAAAAACGTCTTTAATACCCAATATGAGCCTTGAAAATCCACCTCCACAATAAATTTGAATGTTTTCAGCCCAGACCACCTTTTTAAATTTGTCGTTTTTTCATATTCCCGTGTAAAGGTACATGTTCTTAAAAACGTAACTGTTCTTCAATGCCCCTCTCTGTTCAGAGATGTGGGCATTCCGCTCCCTTTCTCTGTATGCTCCTGCACAAAGGCATCTCTTCCCTTAGATAACTCTTGTGAGATTTGTAGCATTCAGATAACTAATCTAAACTCTCCTTTGCCGAGAACTAAAACAATTAGTGGAAACTTTGAATTTCCTTACAGATACAAATTTTCAGTTTAGTAATTTTGCATAAAAGTTTTAATTTTGTTAAAAGTGTGTTAAATGTTATGATAAAAAAGGATTATGCTAATAAATAGTAAACTCTATGAAGAATATATAGTAAATTGGTTCATAACAACAAACGTTTGTAGACCAGTTCTAAAGACAGCAAATATTTCTTGGAGGATAAACTAATACTATTATTGAATGTCGGTTTCCTAATTTTAGCACAGTTTTACATAAGTGCTAACTACACCTCTTGCTAACTACATCTCTTGCTTGTAGTTGATTTTAGAGAGTTAAAATTAAAACAATATTTTATAGATAAATAGTTAGAGTTAAAATTAAAACATGTAATGCAACACAATAATACAGTTAAAACTCTTATTGCAGAGTTTTCATTATTGTGAGAGTTTGTATTATTGTGTTGCATTACAATTTTGATATAATTGCTATCATGAATGTGTAAAAATTCATCTGAAAATGGTTAAGTCCTATTAGATTTAAAATGGTTTAAAATCAGTGAAATGCTTCGTTATAATTAGTTGTGATTTCTACATCCTAAGTTGGAAATTTAAAAACGTTTTTTTCATCAGTGATGTGATTGAATCATCTCGTTTCTATTAAATCATCCCGCAATATTTTAGTTATAATACCGTGTATTCTAATTTTTAATTATAAGTTATTTAAAAATAAAAATTACCTTTGAGACCAATACCGTTGAATTCGGGATTTGTATCTAACATCTGAGTACCTTAAAAATCAATTCTTTGAAATCTTGCCCCTTAAAAATAAAAAATAAAATAAAATCGAGATAAGGGGTTCATAAAACGACTTCAAATATTTTATCAGCCAGCATTATCTTAGAACAGTAAATTTAAAAAAAATGGAAGGAAAAGAAACATGATGGTGTCAAAGCACTCTTTAAAGCCATTACAGTTTATGAAGGCGCGAACATCTATTCATGACAGTACGAGGGTTTTCATAAACGTTCGAATACTTTTATGCAAATTCATTGTTTTTCATAAGGGTTCTATGGATTTTTTTCTTCCCTGCTGAATTAGAAAATCAAAACAGAGAAATAAGTCTTGACTAATTCTGGTTCCGTATTAATATGTCTGCTGCCTCATAAAGGTTCATTTTTTCAAATTATAAATTTATCTTCAAAAGGGTGGGGGCAAATTTTGATGCAGAGATGCTCTGATAGAGGTTTCTGTCTTTCTGAACAGTGGTTGACATGCAACAAGGTTTGAGCACTTTTTTGATGGAGTGTCATTAAATGGAGCAGTTCCATTTATTTTGCAATCTTAGGTTTGCTGGATGCTTTGTAAATTTGTGCTTCAAAGCCTTTTTTCAGGATATACTAATAGTCTATATATTTATGAGTAGTTCAATAGCAAAAATAACTAAATGTTGATCACGAATGTGATTTGCAACAGAAAAATTCAAAATGTTTTGAATTCTTGATTTTTTTGTTTTCCGAGGTAGGTTTCAAGATAAACTCGGCTGACAATTTTAATAAATTTGAAAGAGATAAAATTATTACAATATAGTTCTGGTAATCCATGATCGTTTAATCTCTAATTGCTTTATGTGGTTTCAGTCTTGAATTTTACCAAACAAAATTCTTACATTCGGATCTAAAGAAAGTTTAATGCTGCATATACTGTACGAGTATTTGGTTATTTTGAATCAAGAGACGTGAAAAATATGCAATGCCTTCACTGGGACTCAAAACTTGACCTCTCGAATATGCACCAAATGTGCTACCGTTACGCCACAAAAGCATACTAGAAGGAGGGAAATAGTACCTTATAATAAAGTCTTGGTTATGCTACAGCATTAAATACATCATTGTTATTACATAGAAACAAACGTTTGTAATACTGCATTTGATTGTAAATTCTGTACAAATATTTATTGCTAAGGTTTAAATTCAATCAGAGCCCGCCGAAGTCTTAAATTCTTCATTTCTCAATTTTCATAACTCAAAGTCCCAGATAAGGTGAGATCAGGTGTTTTTGTTTATTATTGCATTATGTGTCATTAGTTTAAGTTGAACTAAAAAAATCTGTTTACACAGCATTTACACAGCACCATAGAAACAAGTTTGTTTCATCTTCTAGTAGGATTGCTTAAACCCCTCAAACCTGATTGAGATTCCTGTTGGTGGCAAAAGCTGGAAATAGTCTTGCTACTAAACATGACTGACTGCAATTATCTTTTGAGCATTATTTTAGTTATCTGTGTATCTGTATTTTATGTTGATCTCTTTTACTTCTTTGAGGATTATTATATCAAGATTTAGCAGTCTATGTATGATATACTTAATTGTTCATTTATTTTTCAGTTAAGTCGCCCAACGAAAAGATATCAGAATCTAGAGAAGAAGCTAAGGCTTCCTCTGTTAATGGGAAGAATTTATATCTTCAGATGAAGGATGAACAACCTGACAGCTGTAGCACAACAAATCTTGGTGAAAGTGAGCTTTCTTCATATTTCTAAAATGCATGAGCACAAGAGCAATATTTTTCTCTAAAAGTACAGGTTAATACACAGTATGCATCGTAATACTGTAAAACAGAAATTTAGAGTAGATGGTCTATTTAATAGAATTTTGGCATTACATGTTTATTGGCTTTTAATATGCATGTGCTTAATTTGAAAATCAGTGTACTAATTTTGGAATAGGTATAATAACTGTGTCGCTTAAGACCTCGTCATTATTTTAAGACAACTAATTGTTGTCAGGAACTAAATCGATGTATCTCTCTAATTTCAAAATCCTTAATATTTGGATAAAAGTACTTAACGCAAAGGAAAGCATTTGAATTATAGAAAAATTATAAATAAAATTAACGGTTAGGATGTTAAGTAATAATATGTTTGTACTTAAAATCTGATGTTAAATTATATGTCTTCCACCTAAAATACCTAATTCAACTTGTGCTATAAAACATTTTATCATGAATTATGCCATTTTGTATATATTTAATTTTTATTTTAATGAACAGACAATTTAAATATTAAGTACTTTTATTTAAAATGTTAAAATGTACAAAAATAACATCACACAGTTTAAATTAAAAACAAGTTCCAAATATGAAATAAATTATACTAGAATACAAAATAACACATGTTCACCGTTCATTTTTAAACTAAAATTGAAGTAATATTTCCATTACTCAAATTCCAAAATGTAGTTTCGATAGCATGGCAAAAGTAAAACAAATAAAAGAAATATATAAACAAATTGATATGTAGTTTCCTTCATGCTAATGCTTATTGCATATTGCAAATTGCTGTAAATTCAGTATTCAGATGCAATCTGATTATTTACAAAAAGCATGTAATAATCTTATGAATAAATATAAGGGACAAAAATCAAGAGCATACATTAGTCACAGCAATCTCCCCCAACTCGTAGAACATTCAACTTGCACAGCAGTTTCATGAGGACACAAAATCCATATATTCAAACTGAGACCAGCGTCGAGGAATAAGATCGCCATAAACAATTTTTCTTTTTTCTTGCATTCAAAGAATATCCGAGAGCTTAGGTTAATTACTTGCTTTTTACCGTTTGTATTATTTCTTAATTTACTCTGGAAATGGATTCGAAATGAAATACCAAACATCTAAAAAACTATAGATGACTTAGGAAAAGAGTTGAAAAAAAATTTTGCATATGAAAGTTAGCTTTCCCAATACTGAATAGATAGTGAAGATACTGAACGGCTATTATGAAAGGTGCACTAATGATGAAGAGCATAATCATACCAAAAAAGATATGGCCGAATTTCAGTGGTGGAGAAAATGTTGTCTAACTGGATTAAGACTAATAAAGAAGCAGGCATCCTTGAAATTTTTTATTATCCAAGAGAACGGATAAGTTCATGTATAACGATTTACAAGAAATTGTTGACATTCAATAACCTAGTGGTTCGAGAATGTTAGCAACTGTATCCATTCTGAAAAACTACAAGGCCGTCTGGAAGGAAAACTTGTATGATCACGCTGTTGAAGAATGGCATTTCTTCTCACCAACATCAACTTCCACTGCTATCTCACTCCAAATCCAAATTTGCTATCATTAGAAGCCAGTGCAGTGTTTGTTCTCTAAAACATGAATTCTATAAGAACCTAAACAAAATCTTCTTTTTTAAGCATTCAAATTGATCGAAGCATTTCACGATAGTCGGCATAATGATATTCGTGGTTTAATCTATTAATCTAGAAAAACATATGAAGTCTAACTTTTTTTATTCTATTTTTATAATAAGTTTGAGATCATAAGTAATGAATAATTAAAAAAATTAATACTACTTAATCTAGCAGAGAAATGTTGTTTGCACAACTCAATTTGGAAATAATATTTCAAATTATCTAAAAAATTCATAAAAACTGGGTTTTGCTCAATAATAATTTGGGAGCCTTATAAACAATTTTGCAATATTGTACAATACGTATTTCATTTATTCTAATAATATTCTAGCTAATTTTTAAAGCAGTATTTGAGACAATTGTGTCTGTAAAATGAAAAAAGAAAGAAAGTGGCATTATGTTTGAGTTTCACTAAATATGTTGATTCGAATATATTCTTCCCCATTTCCTCATTTTGTCACGATGCTCGCTCATTCTAAAAACTAGGCAGATTTGTGTGGCAAGCTATTTAGTGTAATGTTAGAGAAATATTTTGTAACTGTATGATGAGTGTTTGAATTAACGTGGACTGCCTGCCATCTGGTTTATCACTTGGCTAATAGCTTCTTCCTTGCATAAGAGTTCCTTGCAAATCCTAAAGGTAAGCTTAATTGGTGGTAGGTGTAGATTATGAATAGCTATTAGTAGAAGCCTGTCTTTATTACAACTTGGTTAGATGCTGTACTTGTAAAAAGTTTTAAAGCTAAGTTTGTGTTGAAAGCCATGTTCCAGGGACTGGCAACCCTGCACTTTACAGTTTTTAATGTAAGCCTCGCATATGGCGAGGTAGAATAAATTTAAAGCAGTATCTGTGTCTGTGTGTACTTGCTTATACAGCAAGTTTCATGATGAAAACTTCCTCGTTAGTAAACTGCATATGAGATGGTTAAGATTAGATCAAGTCCAAGATGCATGTTAGAAAACTGACTGTTTAAATCTGAATTTTAATTTGATATTTAGAAATAATGTATAGGTGTTTACCTGAAATTTATTATAAATTTGCAGGTGAAATAAATGCATAATTTCAAATCTAATACTTCTTCTATAATCGTGATTTGTGGTTACGGTAAATGATTGCACCTTGAATTAAAAATGTAATAACTAAATGCTAATAATTGAATCACTGATAATCTAAATATTTTTTAAAAATATGTTTTTGAAATGTAGTAAAAATGCAACTTTTTTATGAATTTATCGAGCAAATTGAATATATATATATGGTAATTTTAAGGAAATAGATGTCGTTTTATGTGTTATTCATTCGCAAAATTATTTATATATTATATTTTTAGGGGAAGTTGAGAACGTGGATCCTGAGCTAGAGGAGCTCCGTCGTTTACAGGAGGTTTTAAAAAAAGATAATATATTTTCCAAACCTGGTAAAGAATTTGTTAGTATTTGAGTTGCCTTTTAGCTTTAATTTTTATTGGAAATTTTCTTACACAAAATTTGATTTTTGACTTTTTTTCATAGTAGCACGGTCTTCCTTATTTTTTCATGTTTCTTATTCTACAAATCCATTTAAATTTAAATTTAGCATACATGATGTTTATATTTATTCTTCTGTTTATTGAATATAGATTGTGATTTATGTGAGAGGTCTGTATTTCAATGGTAATATGCTGTTTTTTAAACTGATATTCTTATATTTTATCAGAAAACTTATTTATGGTTCTATTCTTAGTTTGTTTTAAAGCGGAAAGAGTTAGAAAAACGACACCTAGAGTTCATGTCCCTATGAAATTAAGTAAGTTCTTGAATTTTCATTCTCTTGATTGATATGCAATTTCTTATTATCCACCTATTAATAACATACAGTGTCATATGCTTTCATAATAAATTTTTGGTAATAAATTTCTTTTTCATACATCTTTTTGCGATATAAACATATAAATTTAAAATTTCCATGATAGAAATTGTTTGCGTTCTTATTGCTTGCTTAGTGAATGAGCCCATGTGCTAGTTTGTTCAAAAATCTTTAAATTTTAGCACCCTTCTGTGATTAAATATTTCATCTTTTTAACCTTTAATTCCAAACAAAGAAAAGATTGGGGTCACGTATATGTATGTGCATGTTGGAATAATGCAGTGAATAAATGTTGCGGATGAATGCAAATAATAATTTCTATTAATTTAAAATGAATTCAATTAATTACTGAACAGCGCTATACAATTACTATTCATAGTATTATGGCACTACAGTTTTTATTATGAATTAAGTACGCTAGTTCTCAATCTATGACTCACATTGAAACTATCGTTCCACTAGAAATAAAAAGCTAGAAATTAATTTTAAAATAAAAAATAAAATGAAATTCAACTGCTGGCATTCGCCGATGACATTGATATCATTAGGCGATCAAAACGAGCTGTGGTCAAGGCTTTTGTCTCGCTTGAAAATGCAGGAAGAACGATGGGCCTAATCATTAACGAAGACAAAACAAATTTATTATTGCATCTAATAAAACTGGTAATTTTTCCACCTTGAATATAAACAGTTATTCCTTCGAAAACGTAAAACAATTTAAATATCTGGGCACATTGATCACAAGTTGGAATGATATAAAAATTGAAATAAAGAATAAAATATATATGGCTAATAGATGTTAGTATGGCCTTAAAAAACTACTTAAATCCAAACTAATCGGCGTAAAAACTGAATTAAATTTTTATAAAACTTTAATAACTGTTGGCATTTACGGAAGTGAATGTTGGATACTTAACAGAGCAGAGAAAGACCTGATTTCAACTTTTGGTAGAAAAATCCTAAGAAAGATCTTTGGACCGGTACAACAAAATGGCATGTGGAGGATTCTCTATACATGAATTATATGGAAAATATTGGAAATTTGTTGAAACTGATATTGTGAGAATCGTAAAGGCATCTCGTATCAGATAACTGGGTCATGTGTTTAGATATGATGATGCATTTCCAACCAAAAAGATAACATTTTCGAGAATTGAGGGAGTAAGACGAAAAGAAAGACCTCTCTAGATGGATAGATGATGTCGAGCAAGTTATAAGGTTAATTGGAGTTAATCTATGAAAGGACATTGCGCCGAATGGGGTGAATGTGGAAGAAACTTCTAGAGACAGCCTTGGCCTGTAACAGGCTGTAGAGCTTATGAAGGAGAAAAAAATATCAATTTAGGATATTTTTTACATTACTGCGGATGTTGTAGTCTTTGAACATGTCACAAGAGTTAACGAAATACAAACACTTTAGGTCACTTAATAGTGATTGATTTCATTTTGAGAAATATTGATTTTGCCTCATCAACAATTAAAAGGGATAATTCAATGTACAAATATTAGGAACTTTGCACTTATTATTTTAGAAAATTTGCTATTGTATCAAAATTGTTTTCTTTGCACACAGTTGCATTGTAAAACTTTACTATATTTATTGTGATAAAGTGACTTTGTAGAAAATCTGATCTCATTATTAATTCCTGTAAGCTTTTATGCATGTCTGTTATTTACATGTACCTGTGTACGTTATTACACATCATTAATTCTATTATGCATGAATGAGATTTTTAATGCTATTATTGCTATTTATAAAAGTGTTTTGAATTCAAATTTATGAAAATTGTCATTAACATTATCCCTAACATTATTTTCAAAATGTGTAGAATGCGCTTTTCCTTCTCTGTATGCTATATCTCCATTTAATTGAATTTTCATTAAATTGATTTTAGATAATTTATCATGTAACACTCATTCCATTTCAGAAAATATTTATGTTTGTATTAATTCTCGTCACAGTTTTGAAGTTCTTACTTTCATTTCTTGCGGAATTTGCATGGAAGTTTAAAGTTGAGAGACTGAGAAAAATTATATTTATAATTTAATACACTATTCTACTAGAAATCATACCTCTTTCAGCATTATTAATAAATATATTTC
Source organism: Stegodyphus dumicola (assembly GCF_044657685.1). Lineage (NCBI taxonomy): Eukaryota > Metazoa > Arthropoda > Arachnida > Araneae > Eresidae > Stegodyphus > Stegodyphus dumicola. The sequence goes on along the minus strand of NC_140778.1, from coordinate 113,620,174 downwards.
TTTGTAAAGATATGTATGGCTAAAACTGAAATTATGAAAAATATTATATTGCATTTAAATATGTTAATAAAGATTTGTATATTATGTATTCACATCCTTATAATCTTTCATTTCTGTTTTCAGGGCGACGAAATCCGTATAAATACGTACGTCTTTCGTAGCTGCGTTCGTAGTTTCGTAGCTGAGGGCTTTTATGTTTAAGATGATTCTGTTATGAAGTATAAGGGAAATAGGTCTAATGGAGAACCCGCCCAAAAAGGGGTAACGCGCCTAGCATCATACCTCAAAGGTGGTGTGGAAAATGGTGCAATTTTTAGATTATTTTTTGCATTTATATAGTTCATATAAAAAAAGATTATTTCCCCTTAGTATACTAGAGGAGATTAAAATGAAGATTGTGATACACCAAATAAAGTGCGCTACAAATAATAGTTGGACTGTGCTTCATATTAGTTTTACTGTGTAGGTATATTATTTTCCTTTTCCTAAATAAATCTTTTCACTTGCATTCTTGCATTCTTCTTAAGTACCTCATGTCTGTTGATTATTGTAAAGCATGCAAAAGCTACCGATCTTAAAAGAGGCAGTTGTTGGAAAGTTTTCTGACACAGAAAAGCGTACATTTGTGTTACATTGAGGAAATCTACAAAACCCTTTCATTGTATGAACTGAATCAGAGGCAAATTACGTACTTTCAGCAGTTTTATTCTCTTCTAATTGCTTTAACTGCACTGAAACTCAAACGTTACAGGAAGGAAAAATCTGCGAGGTGTCAGTCAGTTATTGATCGTAGAAATTGGCGAAAATGTCACATAGCTGCCAAGTTTTCTCGTTGTTTACACATCTCTCAATAAATTACTCAGTCTTTTAGTTTTTAATTTTGAGCCTTTACTGAGAAAAATCAGAAAAATAAATGAAATTTATTAAATTAATGGAACTTAAGTTACACAAATGCCATTCCCCTACTTCGGGTTACTTTTGGAATAATTTTTCTTGTTAAATTTCATTTGATTTGATGTGTACTTTTTGCTTATTACATTTTATTGACCTTTCTCTTATTAAATTTCTTTCGAAGTGGATTGCTTTAATCTATTGTAGACTTTGGCAGATTTTATATGAAGTGTCAAGCAATGTTAGTTAATTGGTTAATATATGTATAAACTTTTATTTCCCTTCCATATATGATATCCCCATAGATATCACATTCTTTGGTTATTTTTATTTCATTTAAAAGTACTTTGAAAAATGAAACCTTTTTTTCCCTACTATGAATTTTTCTCAGTATAAAAGTGAAAGAAAGTTACAAAATGAAGTGAAAGGACACGGAATTTAGAATATTTAATTCAATACTATTTTTTGCATCAGAATTCTATTCCGAATATTTCAATAAAGTGAATCATGCATTTTTTAAGTGAATTTAAGCCTATTTGGAGTTCCTTTGGAAAATACTTCGCCATGCAGCATGAACCGCTCTTCTAGTTTCACCCATTTATCTGATTTTACGATCTGTATATTATCCATGACTATATCCAGCCAGGATGCAAGGAGATGCTTCTACAGACCCCAAAGCATTTTTTTTTTAACCTGAAGAAGTTCATGAACAGTTTTATTCTGTTTCTTCTTATTCATTCATCTTATTCTACAGGCTCCAATTAACACAGAAGCAGTGTTCCTTCTAGGGCTAACGAATTGCAATCCTTATTATTTTTTTTAAACACGAAAATATAGGCTGGGTCTTATCGCCTAGCTAGTAGTTAGGGCTTGTTTTTTTTTTAATTTACTAATTAACAATCTAAAACTTCATGCATATTTCTCTTAGACGTTTTTGACTTATAAAGTCTGAGTATAAATCAGAGAATAGTTTTTGAAGGTTCGGCATAAGTTCAGATGATTTACTGAAATAAAGTCATTTCTGTGAAGTTATATTATATTATATCTGTGAAGTAAAAGTTAATAATCAAAAGATTAACATAACCTTTCTCAATCTTTCTGTTAACTAAGTCATCGTACTAAGAAAACGGAAGACTGATATGAGGAACACAGAATAGCCTGAAAAAAACAGAAATAGAAAAATCAATGACAACACTTAATACTCTACGGAAATTCTAAAATTATGCAATATTTAGTTAGTAGCGCAACCAACTTAGTGAAATTTTACGGTAGAAAGAGGTGATCGGGAATTTTCGAATTGAAAGTTGCAATGGAAATGGTTACCTAAAGAACTAGTATGTGGAAAGTTGCCAGAGTTTGGCGACTTCTACTAAGATGGTTGCAATAATACGCAAGTTTCCAATATGCTATGTTTAAATATTTTGTGAATTGACTCTTGAATTTTGTGCGGCATAAGTACGAAGAAAGCAATGTTTAATAATAAAGTTAAAAAAAGATTTAAAAAAAGTTTTGTTTAGCAGGAGTAAGTTTAAAAACAGAATGATAAACTACTAGCTGAGCGATATTACCTTAATAAACCCTCTAGTGCGAAGTTCAATTCCTTTCAGATTTTTTTAAAAAAACGTTCTAATATTTTTCCCGTGTCTGTCTGTGTTTGGAGGGGTATAACAATGGTATAATTAGTTTTATTTTTTGGAACAGATTCTTTTATAGTGTTCCTCTCTCCATCTTTAACACCAAAGAAATTTTTTAAATACGGAACTAGAGAACATATTTTAACAATATGATTGATTAAATATCAGCTTAAGATGTAGTTAAAATTAACTAAAATGAAAAAGGACAAAACAAAAAAAAAAAATTCTATAACTGATTAATAGCGAATTTTTATACTTTATACCGTGAACTTAAAAAAATATCTAGCCAAAATAGAAAGACATGTAAAAAGGATAGATATAAACAAATTTTACTAATTTGTGGTAAAATATGTCGGAGTGGTATAGGGCGTTGAATAACAGAATGCTTTTAGTTACCATATCAGGTTCAATGTTCCTTCTTACTTTCTTTGGGAACATGCACAGACCTGACTCGGAACAGGGAGCTTACTAAAGCTATGTTCAATAAATGTGGGAAGTAGACAAGATACACAGGAAGGGTATACGAAACCCTTTATTTTTCACTCTTTACAATAATTTCCGTACTTCGGAATACAGAGACCAACTACTTGTGCACTGTAAAAAAAAAATCTGTAAAGTTACTAAGAAAAGTCGTGGAAACTGGGATGCCATGGATTATTTGAGTAATCAAAACAGGAATTTTCTTAGTAACTTTACAGAGATTATACCTGTAATGGTTACAGATGTTTGACATGTAATGTTACAGGAAGTTATTCTGTAGGCATAACAAAGTTTTTGTATGTTGATTACCGAAGCTTATGCCTGTAAAGGTTACAGATCTTTGATCTGTAATGTTACAGGAAATTATCGTGTAAGTATAACATGTTTTTCAGATGTGATTTACCAATGTAAACATCTGTAAAGATTACAGGAAATAATAGTGTAAGTAGATCGTATATTTTGAATGTGAATTACTAAAGGGAATATTTGTAGATTACTAGTGTTCTGCTTGTAAGGTTATTGCAAGTGATTATGTAAGAACATGTATTTTCATGTGAAATTTTAAAGGATATATATGTAAAAGTTCCAGATAATTTACTTAAAAGTTCTTCCAAATAATTATGCATATAGAACATATTTGTCTTATACAAAATACAAAAATGATGTATTCCTAAATATTAAATATTTTGATTGTAATATTACTATAAATAATTACACATGTAGAACATATGTTTTATGTGAAATGTCTACAGCTACTGCTTGTAACAAAATATGCTGCATTTATTTATTTGTGGGGAAAAGGAAGTTATGTAACTTTAAATATTAAGTTTTTTTTTTTTTTTTTTTTTTTTTTTTTAAGGAAAAATACCTTATATTTTCTAAAAGATATACAACATTTTCTTTCAAAATATTTCCAATGTTAAAAAGAAGCTCAAATTTTATGTTTTTCTTACATCTGCATTACTTTCCTTTATTGAATTTTAAGACATCTCAAAGTTACATATGCATCACGAAATAGCTGGAAAAAATACTTGTGTATTAGACTTAATGGTTTTTTGGCAATAAATTAGTAATGTTCTAGAATTCCCCCGCTGAACACTGGTAGTTCGGTCCGAGGTTCAAATCCCGCGAATGGGCTGGTTGTATGGGTATTTTCATGGTTTTCTCCATGTATAACATGTATATAAGTCAGTTTCCCTTCGAAAGTCCTCCACAAAGGCATTTCTCTACTTAGGCAGATAGTCCTAGTGTGCTTTGCCATACTTAAGTAAACTAAACCAAATCATTCTCCTTATACCCAACAGTGTAATCTAAAGAGACTGCAATTGGATATGATTACAGTAAAAAAATATTTTAATGAAATTGTTTCAATAAACAATTCTAAATATTTTTTCAAATTCTAAAAAAAATTACTTATGTAACTCAACAATGAACTTAAATTCAGTTATCACAAGTTATCCAAAATTATTTTCATGCTTAATTGCATTATTCATTTTAATTACAACATATAATTCTTTTAGGCATAAATGCTTTTTAATCTCTTCTGCTACTGACCATTAATTGAAATAATAGATTAATTAATCGGACAGTTGTACAGGTATTTTCCCAGATTTAAAACTTTATTAATAAATTACATTCTTCTCATTGAATACAAAATTGAAGAATTAGTTAGTCCTAAATTTAATTTTTCAAGTATTCCTTCTACTAAAACATTTATTGCCTACAGGCAGCCAGACAGTAAGCTGAACACTAGCATTTGGCTCTAGATTTAAATCCTAGAGAATGGGCTGCCTGTGTAAATGTTTGTGTAACATGAAGTTTTCCTTAAAATATTCCTTTCCTTGGACATATGGCCCTCTCTTGCTTTGTCATATTTCAAATAATCAATTCAAGCATTTAACGTAGGTATGACTTCACAACTTCGTCCCAAATTCTAACTGAAAAATTGAACAGAATCCCCTGATACTGTGTCTATAATACATGATGAATATAGAATGATCTTAAAAATTTAAGAAAGAAAATATAATGTATTTGGAAATGCCTTGATCCTATAATTATATTTTTCTCTGCTATGCCTAGAAAATTAAGAAAAGAATGTAAAAACTGAAGATAAAGAATTCAGCATTAATAATTGATATGATAGTAGTAATAAACTAAAAATTTTTTAATGAAAAATTGATAATGCATAATGGCTCCTTAAAATTTTAATTTTCTATCCTACTATTAATGGAACTAATTTATCACTATAATCAAAATGACTCAGATTTTCTTTCTTTAACTGATGTCAAAAATACGATGATTATTTCAAAATTCCTGTGGATGATTTAATTGTTCTCAAAATTTTCTATTCATTTATTAAATGGTTCAGATTAATGTTTTTGTTATCATTATTTCAAACGACTTTTTAAATCTTCGGGAAAAATGTTTAAATCTTCATTCAACAAAATTATATTTTTAGATAGATTTTTATGGAATAAAAAATTCTGTAAAATAATATTCATTCACACAAGATATTAACTTAGTATTTTCTCATTACTTTACAAGTATTTGATGAAGCCTTTTAGTGTAACATACAGGTTACATAAGGAACCATTTCATTTTAACGCAATATTCCATAATCATATATTTTATTTAAAAAAATATCATATTTTGAAAATATTGGATATTGCAATGGATTTCGACTCTTTATTCCAATACACAGAATATAGAAACAAAAATAGGTTTATTTTTATTTGAAAACTATCCAAAAGGAAAATAAAATAAAAAATAGGTAAAATTTATATTATTGTTATTTTTAATTAACTAGTTGTGAAGGTGCAGTCCTCTTCTTCTTAGGATTCAAAGCATGGCTCCTAAATAAAGAAAAAATCACATTCGTTAGAAGTACATAACATATTCTAAATTTGTTATGTGACATTTTAATTTAGAATCTCTTCATAATAATTGCATGCACTTGCACATATTCCAAATGATTTAAATCTTTTTTTAAATTAAATAATTAAATTGCAAACAAGATTCCTTTTGGTCCTTTCATGAAATCATAAATTGCATGTATCATCCATTTTTGAAGCAAAAACAGTACAAATTTAAATAATTCATTTTGCAGAAAATAATTTGAGCTTTATTAGATATTTACTATATTTATTTGTAATATAAAATAAATCTGTAAAGTAGTTTTAATAATGATCAGATTTTTTTTAAGATTAATTTCTCTAGAAATTGAAATGTATTAAGGTAGCACTTCCCAATCTGTGTATCATACAGCTTGCCCTCATGGTCCTCCGAAGTTTCCAAAGGAGACAAAAAAATTTAGTTGAAAAATCTCAGAGTTTAAAAAAGTTACATATGACAATCATCTATCACCTTTTCTCGTAAGATAGACATTTTTTGAGATTTATTATTGGTTACCCTACTTACAGACTTCCCACTCAGTCTTAGCAGTAAAAGATGGATTTAAAGCACTATAACTGTGGTACTTACCACCATATATCCAAATATACTATCATATATCCAGTAAGACTGTGGTCTTACCATCATATATCCAAATATAGAAGAGCCATGCAAGAATTACAAATCATCCTTCTCATTAATAATCTTGAAATATTAGAAATATAACTTTTCTTCAATGAACTTAATTATGAAATATAACGGATTTTAATTATATATTAAAATATAAGTGTACTAGTAGTAATATATGCTAAAAACTTGTTTTCGAAGGGAACAGCAGCAAGGTCATTCACAAATTATGATAATTCACATAATCTCTATTCGAAAAATGTTTGAGAAATGCTGAAACAGGAGAATAATTAAATTATGGTTAATACTGGTAATTTCATCCATATGCTTTAAGCTTGATGATCAACATTAAAAAATTCTCAGAAAGTGTTAGATCAAAAACTACTTTTCCACATAATATGAACTTATACGTAACAGCATTTAATACTTAGCTCACTGGCAAAATATACAAAATTTTGAAATGCAAGTATATATATATAAGGCCAATAATATAGTTATCAACAATTAATGCATGAACTTCAATACTTACACAATTAACAAACACATGAACAATGATGTTACATGCATTCATCCTCTGAATTAACTAGTCAGTTTGGGTATTTTCTATCTTAGATGTCGCAAAAATTGATCGTGGATTTAATATTTTAAATGTTCCTCTCATAGACATTTTAATACTTGTATTTTTTACATAGAGTGTCATCTTTAGTTTTACAGATATTCATTTGTTCACTTATTACGATTAAGTTTTACAGACAGAACAGATGATACCTGATTACATTAAGTGGTATTTAAGACAAACTTACTTACTGGTACTTAACACAGTTGCTAGAAAAATATTACATAGTGAAAGACAGGGTACAAAGTCAGAATCTGAAAACTTATTGACTTACACTAAGCTATTTAATGCTTGAAATATTTATGATTAGATAATATCTTTTACATCATCAATATCTAACAGTGATATGATATACTTTAAGTATACAGTAAAACCATTCTATAACTTTTCCACAATTTTGTACAATTTTGATATTTAATGGAGGTGGTTACTTCACAAAGCATGATTCTCAGTGATAATTAATATCAATGTTTGTATCACCAGAATACTTGAAATAATCACTTAAAGAGGTATAGTTGCTAAGGAAGGTTTTTCTATACTTCAAACAATGGTTTACATATTTCAAAAAGTACGTTTTTCTGACACTGTTATTTAAAAAGTGTATAAATCCTTCTACTCTTAAGCATAAAAATTTGAAATTTTTATGCTTAAGAGTCATTCATTTAGTTGTAACTTACAGGAAGATATCTTAAATGCCTAAAATGTTTTAATTTATGAAAAACAGCAGTTAGAGTATATTGAAGGGTGCTCCCTGTATTATCAAGGGAGCGCAAGTTTGTGCAATTCTCTGATGTTTTCTTAAGTGAAAATAGGTCGATGTGTACATGGATAAAGTCAAGGGAGTGCGCGATGCCAAGTTTGTACAATTCACAGATTTTTTTTTAAGTGAAAATAGGTCTATGTGTACATGGATATGTGCAATCTGTCTTCGTGTAGCGGCGGTTTTTGGCACACAAATCGTCGCTACACAAGCCAAAATAACATGGTCAAAGAATTGCACAAACTCGGTATCCATGTACTGCCAAAAATCGCCAAATTTTGCCAAGGGGCACCCATAAATATGCTTTTACCAAAACAAGCTTTAAGGCATACTGTCAATTACATTTTAAATTCCAGTGATTTTTCAACACTAGTTCAAATACTCTAAGCATATGTTTGCATAAGTTACATAACTTTTGCATCAGCAAAATTTATAACTTAGCAAATATGAACTATGAAAAAAAATATTTGAGCTTACCTTGACCCTTGGATTTACTAAATCTATGACACTTTTAACGCCAAAGAAATTCGATGACCGAAAATACGCGATGATTTATTTAATCTGGTTTTAAAATGGGTCATTTTAAGTTTGGCTATATCAACAACATATTACTCAGTATTGTTGGATAGTGAATTTGTAATACTTTTTCATTCTTGAAATATATACACATGACAGAATTGGAATAAAAATTTTAGGTTTTTCAGATGAACTCATAGATTGAACTAATTTGTTGAATTTTATCAAGTAGTTCTTAAAAATACAACCAACGATTAATTAAAACTAATTGCAATTCAAATGGATACTCTTTGTCAAAAAGGAGCAGTAGAACTTATTTTAAACATTCAGTAATAAATAGTTTTCTGAATATATTTTTTAGCGTAACGGCAGTTTCAAACATAATAAAGAGAACAACATTCATTCTAATGAGGATAATTTTGAAAATAATTCACATTAAAATATATCTGAAAGAGATTTTTAAATGAAAAGATGACACAAAATAATTATTTTCAAAAAATACATGTTATCTCAGATATAGAAGAAATTTGGCATTGAGCTGAGTATTGAAATTAATATATGCAACTGACGTATCATTACTAATATTTCCATGATTTGATATTGAATGCTATAACTATTAAATATTAGCAAATGCATTTTATAATGAACTTTGCAACAAAATTTATAGTAAATTTATATGTAAATTTACATTGTAAGTACTAGAATGAATGTTGTACCATTTTATTAATAATTTACTTTTCAACAAGCATAAAGGAAAAAATAGAATTTTTTTCTTTAATGTTCCTAGTATGTTACATCATAGTTAAAAATATGTCAAAGTCACGGCATTTCGATTGCTTTTTGTAAATGTTGGTTATAATGTAACTTAATAGATGCTTTATAAGTTGGTAAAGACTGTCCTGGATTAAAACTATTTTTAACACAAAAAATAATATACATTGAATACTTTTACAAATATGTAATTGCTATCCGACTATATAATCTTTTAAGGCGAACTTATCGCAAGTATTAATGAAATGATATTCCATTTTTAATGTATGTTAAGTTATTTTGTCGAATTTTTTAAATATATTACATTTATTTTTTCTTTTTCGTTGAGATTAATAATAACATACATAGTGTAATAATGCTCTGAAAAATATTCTAAAGCAGTTCACGCTGGGATTAATGATAACATGTATGGAATAATAATGTTACATCTGTCAACAAAATGAAAAATATGAATATTCTAACGCGATATGTTTTAAAAGATACATAAATATTTAACATGAGAAATTATTAGACTATAGATAGAACATTAATATTAAGCTTATTTGTTTTTAAACTAACATATTAACAAATTTGTTTCTGTTTATAAATATGAGCAGTTTAACTGCAGACACCTGCAGATGTAACGAATAAAAGTTGTTATTTTACTAAATGGAACACAAGCTCTGTGATTTAAACTCTAACAATAATTCAACACAGGTTTATTTAGGAGCATTAGAATTATAAGCTAAACATTAAAAGAATGTTGTATCATAAATTATAATACGACGTTTAGCTTAAGAGAGCTTCTCCTGACGCATGCGCCGTTCGCGTTTATCCGCGCGGTGATGAATGATGACGTAACTGTTTATTACGTATGTATGTATATGTATACCATTCTTACTTCTTCGCCCTTTTTCTCTGCTGTATGCAACTATGTTTAAGTTAATCTCTGTCATTAAAAATGTTCATTGATATTACAATCTATTTAGGCTTATTTATTTCTTCAATGGTTATGGGCCCAGGAACGTTTCAACTGTGCTTAATTAGCAAAATACTTATTTTAAAATGAACATTTTGAAGTTTTCGAGCATTGAACTCTTAAGCCTAATTCAGTGCAAGAACTGTTACGTCTAATCAACGGTAAGAACTGATCAGCGTTCAGTTAAGCCTATTTTTATAGCGCTCAATCTTGTTTTTTTTTTGGCTGTGAGAGACTGTATTACATTATGTCGCATTTGACTACTATAGAAAAGCTCAGAAAAGATAATTTTGACAGTTGGAAATTACAAATAGAAGCAGTATTGATTAAAAACGACCATTGGGATTATGTAACCGGTAAAGTGCTAAAACCTGCTGAAGGAACCGAAGACGAAAAGAAATGGCTCCAAGCTGATCAAAAAGCTCGCGCAGATATAATTCTTGCTATTAATCCTAGTGAACTGTGTCATATAAAGCATTGTGTGACATCAAATGCTGTGTGGAATAAACTCAAAGCCGTATATGAATCGAAAGGACCTGCGAAGAAGGCTACATTATTAAAACAGCTTTTATTTAGAAAAATGGTGGAAAGCGAAACGATGTCTGAACATTTGAATAATTTCTTCGAAATAGTTGATAAGCTTAAACAAATGGAAATTGACATAGCTGATGATTTATTATCGATTCTTCTGCTCTATAGTATTCCAGAAAATTTTGAAAATTTTAGATGCGCCATCGAATCAAGAGATCAGTTACCTAGTCCCGAATCTTTGAAAATCAAAATGTTAGAAGAATGGGAAGCAAGAAAAGGGAAAACGTCTCAAGATTCACAGAATGCATACTATACTGATTATAAAAGAAGAAATCAAGAACAGAAGAAAAATGAAAAATGGAAGGTAAATTCAAACAAAAATTTTCCAGCTGAAAGAAATTTTCGAAACTTGAAGTGTAATTACTGCTCGAAAATTGGGCACAAGGCATCTGAATGCAGAAAGAAAATAGCTGATAGAAAATATGCACAATCAAATAGGGGAAATCAAGGTTCTATGATGGCTTCTAATTATGAAGAGCAGATTAGTTTAGCAGTAAACAATGCTTATCAGAAGACCTCCTCATGGTGCTTAGACAGTGGCTGTACATCTCACATGTGCAATGACAGAAGGTTATTTTCAGAATTTCACCCTCGAACGAATTCAACCATAAAGTTAGCAGTTAACAAAACAGCAAAAATTACAGGAATTGGAACTGTCCTTATAACAGTACCTAACGGAAATAAGACAATTAAACTTACGCTCAAAAATGTGTTATGTGTTCCGGAATTAAAATGTAATTTGCTGTCAACATCTAAAGCTACTACAAATAATCGTTCAGTGATTTTTACAGAACGACATGCTAGAATAATAGAACCAAATGGATCTATACTAGTGCAGGCTATTCGTCATGGTGATCTTTATTATATACATCCAAGCACTGAAACAGCTGCAATAGCACAGGTAAGTGATTTTGTAAAGTGGCATCTTAAATTAGGTCATTTAAATGAGTCTGATTTGAAAAGACTTAAGTCTGATAACATGGTTAGAAATTTAAATTTTAATAACACTGAATCTCTAAAAGACTGCAAAGTCTGTATCAGAGGTAAACAAACTGTGCAACCTTTTCAAAAAGAATCAAAATTTCAAAGTGATGAATTACTGTACTTGATTCACTCAGATTTGTGTGGACCTATGAGAGTCCCATCCCATGCTGGTTCGCGTTATTTTGTTACTTTCATAGATGACAAATCGCGTTATGTCGAAGTCAGTTTTCTTAAAACTAAAGATGAAGTGAAAAATGCATTCATTAAATACAAAGCTGCGGTCGAAAATCGTCTAGGAAAGAAAATAAAAATCCTTCGGACTGATAACGGTCTCGAATATCGCGGAGAAGAATTTAATAAATATATTCAAGAATGCGGGATTAAACGAGAATTCTCTGCACCAATGACTCCTCAACAGAATTCGAGAGCTGAACGCATGAACCGCACTTTAACTGAAATGGCCAGATGTTTGTTACTACAAAGTAATCTTCCTCAATCCTTTTGGGCTGAAGCCTTGAACTGTGCTGTTTATATTCGTAATCGTTGCCCAAATCGAAGCCTGGGAGTAAACAAAACACCTTATGAGTTATTTTTTGGCATCAAGCCAACTGTATCTCACTTCAAAGTATTCGGACAAAAATGTTTTGTACTTAATAAAAGGTCTAAAGGGAAATTCGATCCTCGATCAGAAGAACATATATTTGTAGGATACTCAAATGAATCGAAAGCATACAGGCTGTGGAATAAAAATTCCAGAAAAATCGTTATAAGCCGAGATGTTAGATTCATTGATGAATTTGAAAACTCGACTAATTATGATAAAGATTTAGAAGTTTTATTTCCCGAAAATATTCCTGATAAAAAGAAGGAAGAACCTCTGAATGTAAAGCAAATATCGGCTGATGAAATAACAGAAGACCCCTCAAATATGGCAGAAGCATCTGCTGAATCATCTGATAATGAAGATTCTGATTCCGAAGCACTACCTGAAATGCAGATTAAAAGGGGGGCAGGTCGTCCAAAGAAAGTCAAGACTGGGAAGCCAGGAAGACCAAAAAAGGAGTACCACAATATAAACATAGAAAAGGAAGAAGCACAAATTGCTGAAGAAGATACAAATCCGACATTAGAAGAAGCATTAAATGGAAGTTATGCTGAGGAATGGCATAAGGCTATGCAAATTGAGTATGAAGCACTTGTTAAAAATGGTGCATGGAAATTAGTAAAGCGACCACACAACAAAAAGGTAATAGGATGTCGCTGGGTTCTTAGAACGAAATATAATGCAGATGGAACAGTTCAAAAGAGAAAAGCTCGATTGGTTGCTAGAGGATTTGCACAGGAACCTGGAATTGATTTTAATGAAACCTTTGCTCCGGTAGCCAGAGCAAGTTCTATAAGAACTGTGATTGCATACAGTGCTGAACAAGACCTCATGTTATATCAATTAGATTTTGTTATGGCTTATGTTAACGGTGATTTAAAAGAAGAAATTTTCATGGAACAAGCTAAAGGTTTTGAAGACCAAAATAATCCTGATTATGTTTATGCTTTGCAAAAGTCTCTTTATGGTTTGAAACAAAGTGGAAGACAGTGGTATGAAAAATTAGACAAAAATCTCAAAAACTTTGGATTACAACCATTACAATCAGATAAGTGTGTATACAGGATGAAAACATCTCAAGGTGAGTTAATTCTAATTTTATATGTTGATGACTTAATAATAGCAACAAATAGCTGTGATTTATATGCTGAACTTAAAGGTTATCTTTCTAAAGAATTTCATGTTAAAGATTTAGGCAAACTTCATTATTGTCTTGGAATAGAATTTAATCAAGATGTAAATAATAATTCTATTAGTTTATCTCAGCAGAAATATGTTGATAATATTCTACGAAGGTTTAATATGCAAGATGCAAAACCAGTAGCAACTCCTTTAGATCCTAGTATAAAATTAAGTAAAATGTGTCCTTCTGAAACTGAAAAGGAAGAAATGAACAATGTACCTTATCGCCGTCTAATTGGTTCGCTTATGTATCTTTCTGTGTTTACTAGGCCGGATATTACATATGCCGTCAGTCACCTGAGCCAATTTAATAACAATCCTGGAAAATTACACTGGTTGGCTGCAAAGCGCGTTCTTCGATACTTAAAAGGAACTAAAAATTATTGTTTAAAATTCCGAAAGACTGGAAAAGCACTTATTGGATATACCGATGCCGACTGGGCGTCTGATGTTAATACTAGAAAATCGTATATAGGTTACCTATTCAAGCTAGCTGGAAATCCGATAACATGGGAATCACGAAAGCAACAAACTGTTGCATTATCAAGTACTGAAGCAGAGTACATCAGTCTTTCAGAAAGTGCCAAAGAAGCAGTTTATTTACGTCGTTTTCTTAAAGAATTAAATTTTACTGCTGATTATCCAACCGTTATATATTGTGATAATCAAGGTGCACAAAAGCTTATGAAAAATGCTGTTTATCACTCACGCACTAAATACATAGATATTAGACATCATTTCATTCGTGAAATTTATGAAAGAAATGAAATAGACGTTAAATATGTGCCATCAGAGAAAATGCCTGCTGATGTACTGACAAAAACATTGACTGCTTCGAAACATTCTAAGTGCTGTAAATTTATTGGAATAACTGTAAATGATTAATGTTTATTTTTTTTCAGCCGCCAAACGTCGAAAGGGGGATTGTTGTATCATAAATTATAATACGACGTTTAGCTTAAGAGAGCTTCTCCTGACGCATGCGCCGTTCGCGTTTATCCGCGCGGTGATGAATGATGACGTAACTGTTTATTACGTATGTATGTATATGTATACCATTCTTACTTCTTCGCCCTTTTTCTCTGCTGTATGCAACTATGTTTAAGTTAATCTCTGTCATTAAAAATGTTCATTGATATTACAATCTATTTAGGCTTATTTATTTCTTCAAAGAATTTAATTATAGATAGTGTAAAGAACATAACAAATACATTACATAAAATTAGTAAAATACACGTCAAACACTATTTCGAACTTACCTCGACCATAGCAAAAATAATGGCTAACATGGCGACTATCGTTGAACTCTCCCGCTAAGACGCTGTTTTTCCACCTTCTTCCTGATTGGTTCTTCTCTCTCAGCCGTTTTAAGCCACGTGATCACACGCTACGGACAAAATCCAAGCAAAACTTCTTGAAAAACTCCTGTAGAGTTTACAGTTTCGTTTGGTTCTGTGTTCGTTACAGGTATTTCCTTCGTAATTGTTCGCATTTCTGTAACTATACAACACTTTTGTCTGTAAACTTCGAGGTTTTTTTTTACAGTGTGGTCTGAACGTAAGAATATAAAAAT
Organism: Stegodyphus dumicola; assembly: GCF_044657685.1. NCBI lineage: Eukaryota > Metazoa > Arthropoda > Arachnida > Araneae > Eresidae > Stegodyphus > Stegodyphus dumicola. The sequence continues at coordinate 113,605,098 of NC_140778.1, read as the reverse complement.
ATTTAACTATAACTTAACTTTCGAATAATAAACGTGGAAGATTGGCCGTATATTAACAGGAAGCCGTATGTAGTACAGAGAACTGTTAACACTACAATACGTTTAAAATTATCAAGAGGATTAAACCTCTGGCCTGGAAGGCAACCAACAACTGAGTAAAACTGCTAAGGTAAGCGGCCTGCTTCTACTAACTCCTTCCTCTCTCTCGCCTGGCAAAAAGCCACAACTTAAGTACTTGGCGTTCGCCAGAAAAATTTGCATAAATAAGTTAAAGCTTTTAATTCTGGCCGGAAGTAGAAAATAAGAAGTGATAGTAAAGATTTAAAATAAAAATAAACGTTAGTAAAACTTAAGATCCTTACAACCATGCATTTCCATGTCGTGCACAAAGCTTTCATAAAACACCTTTCCAATCAGCGGGATAAAGTATCAGCAATAGCTGCTAAGAATTTTCTAAGTATCGTGAACTTGTACATATCGGGTTTATTTTTAACTGCAAAAAGTAACTGGAAAAAAATCAAAATGTATCAGTATAAATAATATATTTTATGGAGCTCAGGGCCTCAAAGCAAAGATTCTCAGCTAAGGCTAAAAATTCTCTGCATGGAAGAATTTGTCAAAAGAATGTCTAGTGCTATCCCGATTTTTGTAATCTGTGAGATAAAATAATGTGTAATTTCTGAAAAGGAAGGAAACTAAAATGAACAACATGAAGGAGGTAACAATAAAAGAGGGGAAAAAGGTGAGGTAAAATAAGCGACCACATTCTTTACAAAAATATAGTATGCCTTTCTTTGTATCTTTGTCTCGACCGTGTACAATGGGTACTATAGACAATTCATTTAGTAACCTGGACAGAGAAAAAATTTGGTTGTGCTCAACAATAACAAAGAATAGTGTGAATGGGCTGCGTATGCTAAATGTGCATTGAAAACTTATTCTAGAATAGAAATAGAAAAGGAAATTCTTGAACTGTTTAGATAGAAGAAACATTTTAATAAGATAAAGACTAAATAAAAAAAAACCTGATGCGGACAGCACATGTCTTCCTTGTACGAAATATTAAATAACACGCATTTTTTTCCTGCATTTCATTCAAACGTAATTTCTCAAAATACATAAGATATATGTTTCGCATTTTCTCCCTTCGTAGCAAGGCAAAAATTTCTAAAACCTCAAAATATGTGTATTAAAAACTAGAAAATATAGAAAAGCCTCAAACACCAAATACAGTTACAACGATTTAAATTTTTTTTTACAGTTAAAATTAGAGTTTCTAGAAAATACAAGCACTTGAAGTAGCTGGAAGGAAGGCAGATTTTTCGGTGTACAAAACTAAGTTTACTTGATACTTACTTGAACCAAAAGTTACTACTAATTTAAATTAAAAGTTTAAATTGTTGATAATCTTACACCTATTGCAGGCAGATTAACCTGAGGCATAAAAACCTTAATCGGAAGATAGGAATAACGTAATTCAATTCTTTTGAAAGTAAAATATGCACAATTTACTAACTATTAGGAAAAAAAATATCTGATGTGTACACCACATCACTTCCTTATATGGAATATTAAATTGCACGCATTTTTTTCCTGCATTTCATTTAAACTTATTTTCTCGAATTTCATTATAGATATATTTTTAATTCAATTAATTCAGTTCTCACTTCGCGACAAGGCAAAAATATGTAAAACCTCAAAATATTTTATTAAAAATTGAAAAATATAACAAAAACAGTTAAAACAATGTACAGAACTTTTACAATTAAAATTGGAATTTCTACTCAAAAACAAGCGTGTGCAAGAAGGCAGATTTTTTTATGTGCGAAACTGAAAGTTTACTTTTGGTCTCACTCGGCAAATAGACACTGAAGGAGAAAAAAATGTCTTAATTTGTTGTGGACGCATGTTGAGTGAGTATATAATGTAATTTAATAACTTAAGTTATAAATCCAGAATGGATTAAGCATGATTGAATTCGCAGTAGTAAACGAAGATGTTATCTTTGTTGTTGCGAAGTTTAGTTCTTCCAGATTGGCAACAAATCCACTATTCTGCTAAGTTTTAAATGTAAATAAATATTTCTGCTATATTAAACAAAAATTAGGATTACCCGCACTTAAAAAAATTTTAATTTTTGATAATTCTACAGTTATTGCATGCAGTTTAACTAAAAGCAAAAAATTCTTAATCGGAAGATAAGAACAACATAACATAATGCAATCATTTTTAAAGCAAAAAAGTGCAATTTACTAATATAAAACAATACAAAATTTTGAGCCCACCAAACCGAGAAACAGATTGCATATATATATATATATATGCAATATATATATATATATGTATGTATGTAATGTTGTATGATCATAAATTCATTTAGTGCGAAATTAAATTATTCTATGACTTGCGCAATTGCTGCTACGTGCGAGCGATTGCAACCGAAAACGGAAGTGCACAACTACATCTTCCCAAACCGATAAAGAAATCACTTATAGTCTTTGGAGTGCGGCAGGACACCACGGCTGAGGAGGTAACTACAGCCTTTGAGTAGCTTATTCCTCAAGAGTCCCGAGATATTGCTTTCCCTAGAAGACCTCTGCCCAGAACGGACGGTTACAGTAACTGGTTGGTAGAAATCGCCTCGGAACATTTTGTCAGAATTCTGAACTGCAAGAGGATATTCTTAGGCCTTAATTCTTGCACTTTCAAAGAATACTTCCAGGTTCAGCGCTGTTATAACTGCCAAGAATTCGGGCACTTGGGAAGAAACTGCAAGTCAACTCCAAATTGTGCAAGGTGCAGCAAAGGACATCTCACAAAAGAGTGTACAACAGACACAGAAAGTTGTGTTAACTGTCAAATGTCTAACCAGGCAAAAGGAACTTCTCCCGACTTCCATCACCCAGCCAACTTTTCGAAATGTCCTTGTTACCGAGAAGAATTGGAACGTCTCAGCTTGAAGAGAACCCTCCCAATGTAAATTCGCATAGTTTGACTCAAGATTTAAGTAAAATAAGCTTTTTACAATGCAATCTCCAAAGAGCACGCGCCGCGACACTCAATGTAGCACAGATATTAACAAAGTCTTCAATCTTCATTTCTCTACTACAAGAACCGTACACCTCGAATGGCATCATTCCGGGTTTACCATCAACGCACATTGTTTTTCTCTCCAAATCTAACTTAGGGCCCACCAGCGGCCGAGCGGTAAAGATGCTGAACACTGGTAGTTTGGTCCGAGGTTCGAATCCCGAGAACGGGCCGGCTGCATGGGCGTTTTCGTGGTTTTCCCCATGTGTAACGTGTATACGAGCCAGTTTTCCTTAGAAAGTCCTCCACGAAGGCGCCCCTCCCTTTAGGCAGATAGCCCTCGTGTGCTTTGCCATAATTAAATAATCCAATCCAATCCAAATCTAACTTGGCGGCAACAGTCTACTATGGTCCTATGGCTCCGTTGTTGATAGACCAGACAGAGAATACGGTAACAATCATGCTGGAGGACAAAAATAATAAGTACGTAGTAACCAATGCTTATTCCCCCCCAGTCTCCCAATAGAGGGGCTGTTACAGGAAATAGACCCAGCAATCTTGAGGCTCACAAAATACTCTATCGTGGCTGGGGACTTCAATGCAACCAGTCCACTATGGGGAGCATACAGAGAGGATAATAAAGCACTGTCATAGAATTTGCCACAGCGCACAGGCTTACAGTTGTAAACACACTGGATTCCTTTCCTACCTTTAGAACATCTAGAGCAGTAGGTTGGCCAGATGTAACTTTAGCATCCTTCCCAATTGTACAGTATATGAACAACTGGGTTGTTTCTGACCTCCGTTCTTTTAGTGACCATCAGATAATCCAATATGAACTGGTAAATTCAGTGTCTTTCGAAACAAAACAAAGATTTAAGACTTGCTTTGGGGGACACAAGATATTTCTAGAAAAGCTCAGGCCGTATGTCGTAATTAACCAAGAAAATTTAAATAATTGTACCACACCAGTCCAACTAGATGAGGCGGATGATACTCTAGTAAAGAATATCACTCAGGCAGCAAGTGCTTCCTACAAAAGGAAAGCCATTCAAGTTGACAAACCATTGTTCCACCAGGACAATGGTTTGTCAACTTGAATGGCTTGAGGAATGGAATCCCAGTCTCACAGCTCATAGAAGCAAAGTACGGGCCTTGAGGAGGCTGGCACAGGCAGAACAAGAAGAAGAAGTAAGATTCGTAAAAATGTTAAAGTACAGGAAAGAACGTGCTCTCTACAAAAAGCGTATACAGAAAGCGAAAACTGAATCTTGGAAAAAACATTGTTCCAATCTAAAAGAGACTTATGGCCCAGTGCAAAATATCGCAACAGATAGAGTCTTTCGCCCAACTCAGCTGGTCGCAAAACTGGCACCAAGTGCCTCTAGCATATCAGATGTCCTCCTGTCAGTGCTCACCACTATCTTTCCCAAGGATGATGTAAGGGATGACTTTGATGAGCATGGGCAAACAAGATATAACTTTCGAAACTTTCTTTGGACCAGCAAAAAGCATGATCATCAGCTCCCTTCCATTCAGGAAATTACTAGAATAGTCAAAGGCCCCGTAAACAAGAAAGCTCCGGGACCGGATGGCATCGATAATACTATGATCAAATATATTCATCATGAGTTCCCTCAACTTTTTCTTTCGTTATGTAGGGCTTGTTGGAAAATAGGACCCTTTCCTAGGGCCATGAAGTGGGCAGAAGTAGCATTGTTCCACAAGCAAGGTAAAGATCCATCGGATCCGGAACATATAGACCAGTTAGTCTTCTCCCTTCCATTAGCAAGGTACTAGAGAAGGTCATCTTAGCGCGGCTCAACTACTTTCTTAAGATTAAAAATTACATCAACAAAAGTCAGTTTGGTTTCTGTGAGGGGAAGTCTACGGAGGGGGCACTTAAGGACCTTCTGGAGAATATCGAAGCCAACAGGAACAATGACAGATACACAATAGTAGTGGCAATGGATATCAAAGGGGCATTCGATTCGTTATGGTGGCCAGACGTAATTAAATGCCTGGATAATCCACAAATCCCTATTGAAATAATCAAGCTCTTGTGAAGTTATCTGCAAGATAGAGGAGTACAGGTTACTACGAATAAAGGGATTATCAATTACCAACTGCAAAGAGGATGCCCCAAGGTTCCTGCTTGGGACCCACGTTATGGAATTTGGTGGCTAACACAGCCTTTACTCTGTTTCATAATAATCCAAATGTGAATATACAAGCCTTCGCAGATGATTTTCTTTTAGTCATTACTAGCAGGAAAGACGTGGTACAAAAGGCGCAAAAGGCAGTCGACGACTTCGCAGCCTGGGCCGAGAGTCACAAACTGATCATCTCTGCAACGAAGACCCAATTGCTCTACATAGGTAGGAAAGGTATTCCAAAAAGAAATCCGTTTATTAAAATGAACGGTATACCGATCAAATGCGCGTCCAATCTGAAGTACTTGGGACTGACTTTTAATAATAAATTATCTTGGGTTCCACACCTGAAGGAGGTGAAACAGAAAATAAACAGCCTTACAAATGACATGCTCAAAACAGCCAGTATACAGTGGGGAACGCCAGCCAATATTCTGAGAAGTTGGTATCGTACTATATCCGAGAGGATTATCTTGTATGGTGCAGCAATTTGGGGGAAAAATATCTCCTCATATATGAGTAAATTATTGCTCACAATACAAAGAATGCAATTATTACTGATATGCAGAGGATACAGAACCACTTCTACAGCAGCACCTCAAGTGCTTGCTGGTATACCACCATTAGACTTACAAGCAGAACGGGAATCCCTATTGGCAAGAGTGCTCAGACTAGATGAGAATGCAACATTATGGAATCAGAACTATTATCACACAGACTATGAAAAGCACAAACCAGTTCTTTTAGGGCACCCCGCAGACATAGACTTGTCCGATACCATCCAACTTGTGTAGGCATCTTCAAAAAAGAACAGCTTCAGCCTCTACACGAATGGATCCAAAACAGAGCGAGGCGCCGGTAGTGCATTTTGCGCTTTACAAGAGGAGACTATTAATAAAACATGGAAAAGAAGACTAGATATTAGAAATACAGTCTTTCAGACAGAGGTTGCAGCACTAAAAGCAGCAGTTAAATTTGCAGTTTATTCACTTAGATTCAGAGCAACAATATTCAGTGACTCGGCCTCTAGCCTGGCAGCGATTAGAGGAAATAAAAGCAGGAGCTCTTATGTACAAGAGCTCAAAAAATTCTTTTGCATTGCCCTCCCTCCTTACGTCCACACTTGGTCTGGGTCCCAGCTCATGTGGGCATCACAGGCAATGAAAAGGCAGATGAGCTTGCCAAATCGGCAGCAAATGATAAAAACCTGAGAGAATATCCTGTGAAACTCCCAACATCTTATCTCAAGAGAAGTACTCTTGAAAATTTATTATGCCAGTGGCAGGAAAGGTGGGACTCAGCACCCACGGGTAGAAGAACCTACTCTTTTTTTCCAAAAGTGGGAACTGTAGCAAAAGTCACGAACGGTGCACAGACCCACTTTTTTTCTGGACATGGATCATTCCCTACCTATTTAAAGAGGTTCCACTTAAGCGGAACAGAATTCTGTGAATGTGGAGAGGTAGGTGATCCAAATCACTATCTCTTCCATTGTGGATCCACCAAACCTTATCACCTGAGGGGACCAAGTGATTTATTTTGAGCACAATGGGCAGAAACAATCTGCAAGAATAGTATTGCTAAACGCAAATTGAATGAGGTATTAAAGTACTGTGCACAGAGTCATGCAGGCATAAACAGAGCGAACACTTCAGAATAATTGACAATTACTGCACACATCTGTACCTTGTACGCTCACAATTAAAGGATCATCTTAGGGTAAAGACTTCTTTGTGAATGACATAACATTAGCTTTCTTATCATTGCAGAACCTTGAACTGTTCAATGTTTGTGTGATTTAACCAGATTGGTGCATAGATTCTTAATTTTTCATTGTACACATCTTTGTGACTTTTAGTTTACCCTACAATTAATAAGTCTCATAACTGAAAGAATCATTAAAACGTATTGTAAAAATTACTAGTTATATAACTGAATCATTGCTGAATTGTTTCTATTTCATCATTGGCAGAATAATATTTATTTATTTATTCAGCATAGATGGAGGCATAACCTATTGCTACCAAAAAAAAAAAAAAGAATTTTTTTTTTTTTTTTAAGTTAGAGTACAGAATATAAATTGGACTATGCTTTATGCTTGAAATATCAATGTTTAAATCATGTTGCTGGTAGTTCCACTGTATTTGCTAACTAGGAATGGTTTTGAAAAGTGTATTGTAACCTAACCTTAGCATTTTTCATTTATAGTATCATCTTTGGGTACCTGCATCAATAATGAATAACAGTGTATGGTTTGATTAACATTCTATATTATTTCTTAATTTTGCAATAATATGGCTAACTAGTACAGTGTGAATTGTAATCAAGATATAGAGCTACTGTATTTACAGTAATTGTTCAGTAAATCTGTATAAGTAGTAGTATGAGGTTATGCGACTTTAATGCTAATATATTTTGTACATATATATAATAGAATCACAATGTAATGTACCCAATGTAAAATGCAATTCTAGCCGAGTTTGTACTTTTGTAGCTTATAGTACTAGAGTGTAAAGTTTTGTAGCTTATAGTACTAGAGTGTAAAGTTTTGTAGCTTATAGTACTAGAGTGTAAAGTTAGGCATTGTATTGTACTCTAAATTGTGCGATAGAAAAATGATCTAATATTATCGTATTATATTTATAACCAGGTTTACTATGTCTTGCATTTATATAGGATATTCTATGTCTTGCATTAATATATTCTTCTAAGTCTTGCATTAATATATTCTTCTATGTCTTGCATTTATATATGATATTGTTACAATGTATAGTACTCAGTGTAAAATGTAGTGTGGTCTAGTGTAAAACATTGAAGTAGTATTGTAGTGTAAAGGAATTATAGCAACATTGCCCATGTTAAAGTAGTGTAGTATAGTTAGCAGCATAGTAGTTAAAATAGAACTTCAGTTAACAACCAAGCAGTTATAGATACTAAAAACCTATGTAAAATAATGAGTGATTATCAAACCTACGATTTTGAAATAATAAATGCTGTCGAATCAGCGAGTCATGATTAGACAGCATCTGTCAAGTGGAAACAAATACAGTAAAGTTTACTATAGTTAAGGGCGGCAGTCCACTTGAGCAGCGTTCAGCAGTCCTATATACAAAATTCCAACCTCTGAGGCTATTTCTTTTTGAGTTATGCGATATACATACGTACATACGCCACGGAAAAACTGTTCTGAATCCATTTTAAATGAGTTTTATAATTCGTTTGAGGATAAAAGACTCCTTTATTCTGTCCTTACATACAGATGTCAAGCAAAAACATCATTATATTGCATTCGATAGAGGTAAAAATGGATATTTTCGTTGATATATGGTACCCAGAATTTTTCGTGATTACAATACTTCCTACAAGGAAGTAAAAAAACTGAGCTTGCGGAGCGGAGTAACAGAGTGGGTACATACATACATATAACATTTATATACTCTTCGTGCGGCTGATTGTAAACAAATACATGTTATAGCAGTCCTGTGTGCAAACTTTTCCTGTATACATTTTGCTTTTATTCATTTATTTTCTTCTTTTCGGATAGCAGTAACGTATGTGAACGTTCTCTACCTAAAGAGGACAATTTTCTGTGGCAAACTGCTTCGTATTCATGTTATCTAAAGAGGTTATCACACTTGGCTGCTGTCCCGGCTAGACAAAATTTTTCTAAGAAACGAGATTCTGGAGGCGCTATTTTAACCGGAAGGATTACTAGAAAAAAGAGCCCGCCCGAAGAGAAGCCCCGCCTAGCTACGGAAACGATGTTGCGGCTACGTGGGAGTTTTTCAAACCTCACTGAAAATGTCTCGGCTGGATCAAGGAAGTTCGTGTTACGGAGTTCTTAGGCATAAACGCCTTTACGTCCACATCGTCTGAAGAATAAAATGTCATCATCAAAGAGGGAATTTTCTAATATGGTAAAAATTTTGTTAAGCCGAAAAAAGCTTTTAGGAATAAGTGTGTTCACACTGAAAACAAATATAAACACTCAGAAGGTCTAATTTTGCGCCAAAATAAGGGCCAGAATAAATTAGATAGCGGCAGTCATCTTAGACAAAATTTTTGCTAAAGACTAGAAAATAAAAGCAAGTGTTTCCTTGACACTTCATCTATCTTTGCGAACGTCAACTTCGCGGACGGGAAGGGACGGGGGGAACGCGCTTAAGCGTCGAAAAGGTTGCTGTGTCAGTTTGTCAGTTGATCAAGGATCAAGGATCAAGGAAATTAATTTACGGAGTGCGCTAGGCTAGGCCTTTAAATCCACGTCATCAGAGATAAAAAATTACATCAGAAGAGGGGTTCATCTAATAAGGTAAAATTTTGAAGCCTAATTATAAAAATAAAAGCTTTTCAGATAATGACTTCCTCATGAGAAAAAAGGAAAACTCTTAGAAAGTCTTTAAATTAAATTTCGTGTTTAAAGACGGCCAGGAATAAATTTTGAGAGAGGAGTCAACATTCAAAAAGTTTTGAAAAGAATAAAAAGGTGCAATACATTTCCTTCATTCTTGATATCAACAGGAAAATAAAATTCTTAGGGCAAGCAATCCGGGGAGTTGGGTAAAAAGGGCTGGGGGCGAAACCCGTTGGGCGAGTTCTAGTAGCAGTTCAGTGTGATACAGCTGAAGGAGGAGAAGAAAATTTTTGGTCGCTATTTAGTGCGACGTTAAAAGGTCCCCTTAGGGGGTCGAAAGCAACCCGTTTAGCGGGTGGAAAAGAAGCTTTTAAGAAGCTATTGAGAAATTAAGTGCAGTGGTGTGCGGCTGCGGAAATAAGTTGTCCCTTGTTAAAGAAACGTTAGAGGACTCTTCTTAAAGAGTTAAAGACCAGGGTTCCTCCGGTCAATGCTCTTACGCATTGATAACGCGGGGCGGTTGAGGTATAGGAACGAGAGATAAGCATCCACTTGGGCGTCTGTATTCCAATACCGACGCCGTTTAAAAGGTAGTTGAGCATAATCAGTTTGTAAGATTGCTCAGGGTCGCTTTTTAGAAGAGGCAATCGCAGGATCATATACCGGCAGGGTATGTTATACTGGATTTCCAACAAGATGGATGTTTTTGAAAAATCTTTCCGAAAGTCGCTGTATAAAGCGATTAATGGGCATAATTTTGAGGTCGTTATGAATGTCATCGTTGCTTATGAACCAAGGAGCGTTTAATATCTGCCGTAAAAATTTTGATTTAAAATTTGGACGTGTTTACGGTTAGTCAGAGCAGCTGAGCCCCAGATGGAACTCGCGTAAGTGAGAATAGGCCTTATGATAGATTTATAAAGCAAGATCTTGTTATCAAGTGACAGGTCGCTATTTTTAGGGAAAAGGGGCGCAGGTTGGCTCTGACAGCTTCCGCATTCGCAATAATTTTTTGAATGTGAAGTTGCCAAGTTAATTTTGAGTCAAGTAAAACACCAAGGTATTTGTAAGCAGTAACCCGGGGAATAGGTTCACCGAAGAAAATTAGATTATCTAAACGAGGGATGTTTCTTCGGATGAATAAAGTGGCAGCACGTTTAGGACATTAATTTTGATTTTATACAGTCCGAGCCAGAGTTCTAAGGCTGAAAGGTAACTCTGTAATGTAGAGATTACCGTGGTGATGTTGGTATGTTGAGTTAGGATGGCCGTATCATCTGAATATAAAGCTAAATCGATACTGGGTGCCTTAGGCACGTCGTTGATAGAGATATTGAAGAGCAGAGGTGAGACAAGACTGCCCTGAGGACATCCAGCATGGATCGGGCAGGGAGAGGAGAGTTCGTGGTTAACACGTACGCGGAAGCTTCGTCCGGCTAAGTACGAGCTAATAATTTTAATGATGTGAGCCGGAAACCCAAGTCGCATGAGCTTTTAAATATGTCCGTCATGCCAAATCCTGTCAAAGGCTTTAGCTATGTCAAGATAGACAATTGCAGTATTCTCTCGCTTACGAAAGCCTTCATGAATGAATTCCACTACACGTAGTAACTGGTGTACCGTGGAGTGTTTAGGTCGGAAGCCGAATTGCTCCGGGATGATTAAGTTTTAATCTTGACAGAATTCATTGAGGCGATTAAGTAAGATATTCATACACTTTTGAGAGTGAGGAAAGCAGACTAATTGGCCTGTAGTTGACGGGTAAGTTTAGATTTTGCCCCGGTTTTGGAATGGGGACCGACCGTTGCAATTTTCCAGCGGTCGGGGAAGTAGCTTCTCCTTAGCATAAAATTAATAAGGACCGTAATCCAAACAATAAACATTACAGGGAAATTTTTAATCATGCGATTAGAGATAGAATCCATGCCTGGAGCCTTGTTGGATTTCAGTCTATTGATGTATTCCATCACCTCTTTAGGATCAGTGGGCCTAAGTTCAGGCGTGAAAGGCTTTATTAAAAACTCTTCAACACGTGAATGTATGCGCCCTTGAGTAACCGGGCGGTTACAGTAGGCTTCGTTATTAGGAGTAAATTGAGTAGCAAGGCTATCGGCTAAGACTTCTGCCTTTTCAGTGTAAGCCATCCGTGCGTCATCGGCCGTTTGGAGCGGCGGAATGTGTCTGGATTGTTTGCGTATTCGAGCGGCAGCCCGCCAAATCGAATTGTCTTCAGTCGTTACGGACTCAGTGTAGTGTTTCCACTCCGTCTGTTTGAAGAGACGGGTTTCAGTCCTTATCTCGTTCTGTATTTTGCGAAATTGGGCGCGGATACTGGGATCACGCGACCTTTGCCAAAGTTTTCGCAAAATGTTCCGCTACTTAATTTTGTATTTAGTCTCAGGTGGGAGTCTGACACCCGGATAGAAAATTGGTTTTGAAGCCGCAGCTCTCGCTTCTTTGAGAATGGACTCCAAATTTAGTAAACACCTGTCAAAATCCGAATTGCTGGTAATTTTGATAGGGGGTAGCAGTACGTTCTAAAATAAATCTAAAATCGTCCCAATTTGTAGAGACTTGGGCCTGTAATTTTGAGTAACGGTTTTGGATATCTAGGGTGATCAAAACTGGATAGTGATCAGAGTTAAGGTCTTGAATCACTTTAATTTCGTGTCTAAAATTGACATTATAAAAGGCAGCCAGATCAAGAACTGCAGGGGACCCTCTAACAGGGTAGTAAGTCGGGAGGGTAGGCGCTATGATCTGTATATGGTTTCTCTGTCACCATGAATTTAGACTAATGCCATACCTGTTCCTGTTAGGGCAAAACCATGCGGTATGACGTGAATTTAGGTCACCAGCAATAATTAGGTGATTTGATAATGATAAAAGTTTATCAAAATCACTGACATGAAAAGTACCTCTTCTACGTGCAGTTTATAGTGGAGGCAGGTACGCCGAGATGACTGTTAGTGGGGGAAAATTTTGATAATTGTCGCTTCCAAAATACTTAAATCAGGAGGTGGTATCATATGATGCTTAATCCAACGCTTCACTTAGATACAGGTGCCACCACTTGCACGCCTGGCTAATGACACCCTGTCAGTCGAGTACATGTCATAATTCCCAATTTTGGGAGTTCTCCCTGGGGTAAGATGAGTCTCTTGGACAAATAACACGTCAAGATCGTGCACTACAATAAAATCTTTGACCTCATCGATCTTATTGATGAGGCCGTTTGCATTCCATGTGCACATCTTAAGTTCTCTGTTGGTAATTGAACTTTGTCTTAAACAGTTAAATTTAAGGCCGTGGTAAAAGGTTACAGCTCTGAAAAACTTAAGACACGGGTCTAAATTAGCCGAAAAATCCTAATTTGAAAGCATAATATAGCTTTCATAAATTAGGAAGGCCCTCGTAAGAGCGTCTGCCTGCCTAAGCTTTGGCAGGGCCCTTTGGAAGGCTTGTAGTAGAATATGCCTATCTACCGCAGAATCGCGGGAGATTTCAATTAGGCATTCTAAAGTAGAGGAGAAAACATCCTCGGAGTCTCCACTTTCTACTTGAGTAACCGGGGGAGCTATTTGAGGCATATTCGCCATAGCCGCCGGATTAGGACCCTGATTTTTGGGACGGGGCTCTGTAGGTCCTTTACCTAGGGTCGCTGCATAAGACAGCGAGCTTGTGCTTTTAGGTGCAGTCACAGTGGCTGGTTGTACAGCTTTTGCTGGGGTGTTTGTAGTTCCCTGAGGGGACTCTGCAGGAGCAGCTGCCCTAGGAGCATTCTTTTTTGAGCTCTTTTTGTTATTACCTGGGTAACGAGGACAAGATTTAAAGGACGCTGGGTGACTACCTCCACAGTTGCAGCAGCAAGCAGGTTGATCGTCACTTAATGTGCAATCTTTTGCCCAGTGCGGGCCAGCGCATCTCACACAACGGATGTTAAGGGTGCAAGTTTCAGAGGAATGGAAAAATCCTTGGCACCTAAAGCATTGAGTAGGCCTTTACGGCCTCTGTAAGCCTCAAATTTGACCTCAGCGCCCCACATATCGGTGACACTGTACAGTTGGTCTATGAAGGGATGAGGTCGGACTTGTATGTAAACAAGTGGCATAGGGTGTCTAGTGCGCGGTTTAGTCAACCGGGCGCACCTATGCACTTGGAAACCCCATGATTCTACTTCATTTTTGACGTCCTCGATTTCAGTTTCTTTAGGGAGGCCTCTGATAACAATTTTGATAGGCCTGTCCTGCTTTAGATCAAAAGTCTTGAATTGGATGCCGGTCTGCCGCATCCATCGTGTAACCTCCCTAAATTCTAGTTCTGTTTGAACAAATAATTTTAAAAAAGGTTCAGTGAGAATGCACTTGATATTAGGGGAAATTTCTCGCAGGAAAGTCGTTTGCGTTCTCCACTGTTTGCTGCTCTTAACGTGAATAGCCGGAATGGAGGGTTGCTGTGGAGAGGGGGGGAGCGCTCTGTGACTCGCCGTACTAGTTTCTCCTACTGAAGTTTCCTTGTTAACAGGGGGTGTGCTTATAAAGCTTCCCTTGGCGGGACTGCGACCACTGTCCAAGAGGCTTTCTTTAATTCTTTCATATTTGTTTTTAGAGGCAATATTTTATAAATCTGCAATTACTTCAGGGGGGTTACTATCATCAATTGTAATGATTTCTGGAGTTTTTCCCTGTTTGCGTGATGCGGGGGTAATAAAACCCTCTGAATCTATGCTCGCAGTCTTTCTTTTTCTGCTGGACGGAGGGAGCAGTTGGTCAGCTGATGGAGGGAGCAGTTGCGTTTCCGCCCGCTATTCAGTGCGGTCTTTAAGGCCAAATGATTGACACCTTTTAAGGGGGTGCTAAAAGCAAGTAAAAGGCCTTTTAGAAGGGCTGAAAGAGCTATTTTGAAGTAGAGAAGTAGTCAATTGACTGTAGATTTAGAAATTAAGTTCAGTCGCCTGCGACTGAAGCTTCTTAAAGAAGCAGGAGGGGTTCCTCCGGTCAGTGACTCGAGACTCGAGAGGCGGGAAGGGGAAGGAACGAGAAGTAATTATTCACATGCATGTCAGTGTGAACATACCTTGCCCGTTTAAATGGGTTTGCAGCATAATCCGGGTTGAGAACCGATCTCGGTCTCTTCTTAGATGAGTCGACTGCAGGATCATATACAGGTAGCATATGCAGCACAGGATTTGCAACATGTTAAATATTTTTGAAAGAGTTTTCCGAAAGTCGCTGTATAAAGCGATTAATGGGCATAATTTTGAGATCATTATGAATCTCTTCGTTTCTTATATACCACGGAGCTTTGAGTATTTGCCGAAGCAATTTAGATTGAAAAGTCTGGACATGTTTTCTGTTAGAGCTGATGGGCCCCAAATGTGGCATGCATAAGTCAGAACAGGCCTTATGATAGACTTGTAGAGCAAAATTTTGTTGTCAATTGACAGGTCGCTATTTAAAGCGAAGAAGGGGCGCAGATTGGATTTGACAGCCGTCGCATTCGCAATGATTTTTTGAATGTGAGGTTGCCAAGTTAATTTTGAATCAAGTAATACACCAAGATATTTATATGAAGAAACCCTAGGAATAGGTTCACCGAAGAGAATTAATGTATCCATTCTTTCGTCAAAAGCAAATTGTCCTTTGGGAAATCATGAAATACAATATCTCTTCCTTTCGTATTTCTATAAGCGTTACGGCACGTTGCTACAGCACAAGAAGCTATATTACATAAAGGATACTTTAAATATAGAATTTAAAATGAAAACTGACTAAAATTATATATATACAAATTATTAAATATTTGCATTATTAGAAAACAAATAATGTATGATTAAAATAAATTTGGGATATGCGACCTCCAGAAAATCGTTTCGCAACTGAATGAAACTACAGTTTTTAAACGCACGAAATAAGGGCAGGTGCAACACAGACACGTCAGATTACTTCCAATTCCCCCCTCCATGAGGCTCGCGTTGGCGAAGAATAGGGATAATAGAAGGGCTAGGTCATTTCTTTGTTCGACTCCTCGCCGAATCCTCATGAAAGGGAAAACTCTCCCTCCTCATGAAAGGGGGGATTGGAAGTAATGTGACGTGTCTGTGTTGCACCTGCCCTTATTTCGTGCGTTTAAAAACTGTAGTTTAAACGATTTTCTGGATCTATCTAGTAATCTGACGATTCCTGGCGAAGGCGTTTTTCATTTTTCATCTTTCCTGCTTCCAGTTGACCTAATTTCTTTACAATGTGTGCACTATTATTTGCATCCAGAATAAAATCTAATGCGTATAATGAAATATTGTTATAATAGTAAGATTAGCATATCACCATTGACCAAAAACGGGACACTGCAATTGTAGAAATGGGACAAGGGGCAATTATGGGAAGTGAATTTACAACCTTTTTGATGGATGTCTTTCTTACACTGAGCTATGAGAAAACAGTTTTGGTGAGGTGGTATCCTTTATTTGAATAGACAAAATGGTCTGAATTAAATTAAAATGGACTGAAATTGAAGCTTCAAGTAAAAAGACGATAGAAAGTGTTTTGTGGCGTAAATTTGTTAAGCTTACTATTATTCTTCTAATATCTGGAGATATAAAAATTTAGGCACACAGATCGAAGTAATGTGTACCATGCTGCGCCACCATCATGCTATGAATATTAATGTTACTCAGGAAATTTTCCTCTTTCACACTTCATTATAAGAACGTATTATACTCAATAATACATTTTTGCATCCCAGCAGCTTCATTGCTTATCCTAATCTCTTATAATAAAAATATTTTTTCAACATTTCGGAAAAATGTTAATACTTCAGTAAAATTCCATATTTGTCTATGTGGGCTATTTTATATAATTAGAATAGCTGCTGGACGCCAGTCGAATATCCATTAAAAAATGTGACTCAAAATAAAAAAAAGAAGTTAATGGAACAATGCTTAGTTAATTAATATAATTAGTAAATAATAAGCAATGAAGTATAAATTAAGTAATACATAAAAATATTAGGAAACTAATTAAAGTAATGGTTATGATAAGTTTTTTGCTAATATGGTGAATCAGTTTCACACCAAAATGTCGTAATCATTTATTCTCGAGTTCCCATTGAATTATGGTTTCGTTCAAAAACGAAGAATAAGGCCTAGTTATCTATCAGATACAGGAATTTTCTTCTTATTCCAAGCATAATACTCACAATTTTTATAGCTATTTGAATACTACAGTGTGATTAATAATCGATTAACCTAACTCCGTAATTGTTTTGACATAATGATATTGATATAGAACAGCAGGCTATGTACAATAATTTATGATTCCTTAGTAGAAATATAGCTTTAACTACAAAGGAACAAAATTATCATTTTATCAAAACAAGATGGGCACGAGAAGTCGGTAATGCATTATCTCTGGACAGCTTAAAATGAATAAATTGCAGACTGAAAGTCTCTTTATATAGAAAGAGATAGATAGATACTACATAATTGAAATATATATATATATACAATTATGTTGTAACGGTAGTAAAGGTTTTAATATTTTGATATTTTTTTCCTTTAAATATTTTAAGTTCAAAAAAGAAATGATACGCAGACGAAGTTTAAAAGCTTCATTTGTTTTTTGTATAAAAATCATTTCAGAATTGACATTTAATTTGTATTAACAGTAAATGTGTAGTTTAGCAAGTTAGCGGCAACACATATTATTTGTATAATATTTTTAGGCATTTTTTTAATTTTATGAAGTTTTCTTTGAAGTTTCCAATGTAATCTGAAATGTTCAGGCTAGTCCGCCCTTCCAATCAGATTTTCAAGTTTCTATCAGGTCTAATATACAAAACTCATAACGAAAAGAATCTAGCGTAGCCTTATGTGAAAATCTGGTCGCCTAGGCAAAAAAAAGGGGGGATACTTTTTTGCTGTTATGATGTCATAGGCAGTGTTAAAAAAATCGTATTATACGAATCAATTAATTTTAAATGCACTTAAATGAGATTTATGACACATTTCAGATAAAAATCGAGAATGAAATTCCAAAACTTCAAAGCTTAAATAATTATTCAAAATATGCTTCAAAAATATTTCATTAATTAAAATTAATTATTCAAAGTTTCAGTTGCAAACATTTAAATAATAACTATGAAATGAGCAGCGTAAAATCACTTACTTTCTTGTAAGAAGAACTGTAATAGGAGTCATAATGTCAGCTTTAATTTTTCTATCCATCTTTCTATGACTGATATAGAAAACCAGGGATAAAATAGATAAAGAAGAAATGAATATGCGTTAATGAACGTATAATAAAACTGAATTTAAAAAAAAGAATGAAAATTATCGTTAAAGTTTACGATAGGATGATTTTTTTTTTTTTTTTTTTTGTTATTGCGGCAAAGCCTCGCGGGTTATCTGCTTAATGGGAAGGATGCCTTCGTGGAGGACTTTCTAAGAGTTATTGGCTCGTATACACGTTAAACATGGGCAAACCACGAACGCGCCCATGCAGCTAGCTTGTTCTCGGGATTCGAGCCTCGGACCGAACTAGCAGTGTCCAGCGACTTTACGACTCGGCCGCTAGTGGGCCTAAGGTAGGATGAAATAACTGATGTTGTTTAAGAATAAGGTTTCGTTTGTTTGATCAGGATAAAGCACGTCACGGCTATTTGCCTATATAGAAATAAAAAACAAATGTGATATACGTATTAGGCAGAAAATAATGCGCAATATATCTTTTGTTGTGCAATACATGCACAAAATTGCTGTACAATACATAATTATATAAATATGTAAGAAATTATTCCATATCCGACGTTCATTAAAAATGGCGTTATAAAAGTATGTTACGAATTATATTAGTTTTTAAAGGATTTTAAAGAGTATCATCCAGATTCCTTATGCGAAGGCCTTCAAACTTTGTGGACTCAAAGACCCCTTAGAAACTATACGGTTTGTTCGGCGAGCTCCGTTATATATAACCTTAGAAATATATATATTAAAATACCTATATTACCCTTCGAAAATATATCTTAAAATACCCATATTACCCTTTAAAAAATATATCTTAAAATACCCATATTACCCTTCGAAAAATATATCTTAAAATAATACTTAAAGTATGTCAATATATTTCACGTACTTTAAGTAAAGACAATCCAGATTATTATATATTATTAAAACATTTTAACATAAAATTAATAAAATCTTCTTATTAATATTAACTTTGTGCTCCATATGTCACATGCCCTTGCATCAATAGTTAGTGACTGGGGTTTTACTTGTATTTAAATGCGAGTCTGGTTTTATTGATGTTATCTGGAAGCCGCATTTTATATTCTGCAGTTAATTTACTTCTGAATTTTGTTATTGTTGCCAAATACGTGAATAAAAAATTTTTCATTTTGCAATTTGTTCCGAATGGTATTAAAATGTAGAGTCGAATCTGTTAATATATTCTTCTTCCTTCATTGGCAAGTTTTCTAATTTATCATAGTAATCGAACGGGTGTTTTATCCAATGATACTTTGTTTTCTACTCTGGGAAATTTTGTCTTATAATTTTCTTCAGCCGAAAAAAATGCTCTATTATACAATTTTTAATGCTGTCGTCTAAATGTAATTCCTTTTCCAGTGGCACGCCATTCACTTTGGCATATGTCATTGACTGAATTTTTATTTTGACTATCGGAACTCCAGGGTTACTCGCTGAACCCCAGTGTTCCGGGGAACACACTTTGAAGACGACTGCATTACATAATACAGATATACTTAAATATACTTTCATTGATGATTTTTATAGGAATTATTGACAAACACGTTATTTTAAAATAGTTCATTTCTGTTTTGCGCTATAAGGACCCAACTATAAAAAATGTGTAATTGTATAAACAGAAAATTAAATTAAGGAAAACGAAAAAAGAATGTAGAACTTATTAATCTCCATATGTAACACTTAATCTATACACATAGTATTTTAACTATAAACGCAGGGATGTTGCTTACTCACAGGAAGAATTCAAATATGTCAGGACTAGAATAGCGAACATTAGTCTTACAAAAGATTTTGTAAAAACTTCAGACATTAGTTTAATAATATTTTCCTGCATAAATTACATAAAATTTTATTTTGCATCAATTGTAGGAATTCTGGCGAAAATTCCTTAATCGGTTGTTTTACAAAACGGCTCAAAAGTTAACGGTGCAGCATCGGGGTTCTTCGGACTCGACATCTAATCTTAATCGAGAAATATTCCTTGAATCGCTAATGTCAACAATAACTTCACATTAACATATTAAATATGCAAAGGATGTTCAGAATTTTAAATAAACTTAAGGCCACTCGAAAGTTTTGAAATATCTCCAGAAGGAGAAGAAGGCCAGTTATCGAACTAAGTACTTAATATAAAAATGAAGGTTCATAAGCAATATTCATAGAATGAGTACGAAAATTTCCAGAATATATAAAAAGTCATTTACACCACAAACGAAATTTCAAAACATGCAATTAAAAATGCCAAAACATAGCAAAATACAGAGAATAATTTTCCATCGAAAAGTTGAGAAAAATAGAAAAAAAGTAATATCTAAAACTAATTTGCGATTCCAAGTAAATTTTGACCGAAAATTTCTCAAATATAGAAAATAATGCGATTGGTTTGTGAACTGGAATGCGGGCTCCCCTAAATTTCTGTCATTCTTCCAGCTGTCTTGTATATTATGTCAAAGATGGAGTAAACCGAAAGAATGCTATTTATTTCTTTAAAATTTTTAAGAAATCCATAAATAAGCTAAAAATAATGTCTGAATTTAAATGATATTTTCTAGGCATAGGAATGCCTTTTTCAGGTCCTTTTCTCGAATCAAGAACTTTTTTACTGAACATTTTTTTTTTTTTTTGTCTGATTCTTCAGATGGTCGGAATTGGTTCAGCCACGTGGTTCTTAACTTAAGTTCCTTTGTTCATGTTTAAAGGATTTTTAGGGCATAATTTAAAATTTAATATCCATTTAAGTTTATGATCCATTTTTTAAACTGTATAAAAAATTGCTCTATATTAATTCCAGCAATTCGGGCGACAAGCTCTCAATCGACTGCCTGCAGAACGTATCAAAATACAACACTATTTAAGAAGGAATAAAGAGAAAAATGTACTATTTGCCCAAAATCATCTTGCTAAGCCTTTTCAAGTGAGTTAGCCACAGCTAGCTCAGCTTGTTAAGAATGATGCTCTCAACAGGAAAGTTTCTGCAATTTAGAATCTCTAGTATTTGCCTGTGCTGGTCATGTTCTAGAAAAATCCTCACTCGGCTTCCCAAGTACCTTTCGTAATGAATTACTAACGTTTAAAACTCATACCTCTATTAACCATGGCAAAATATACTTTCTACTTCTCAATTAAACACTGTATCGAAATCATCAAAATAATACATGGGCCTTATAAGAAATTTATTTTATATGATAAATATATTTATTATAAGGTCTGTGGCTATGCGATGATGGTGACATGCATTACGATCGCAAATGGGAAAGCGTGGCAACGATTTTATAGTGCCTTCTTTTAAGTAACAGACTATAGAATGAGGATTCATAATTGCTGAGATTATTATGAAATTATTACACATGATATAAGATATTTACAATACTGCTGTTAATTATATTGCACAGATAAATTTAATGCTGTATCGTTTATATCACAAACATATCTCAGTTTTATTTCTAATTTAATTTTTTCCCAGATATAATACTCTGAATGTAAAATACATCACATTCAAACAAAAGTTCAAAACATTCACATTAAAACATTTTTCAGGTATTAAAAAAAGACCTGAAATCTTTCTAAGATGACAACTCCAGCTCCAAATGAATTGGATTGAAATTTGGCATAACGGACAGCGTGACTTTCGGTAATGTTCTTAATGCAGCGCGCTGATAATTTTAATAACTTTAATTGCATGTGGGAAAATTAATTTCTGAAAATGCTTACAGCCTAAATCTTATTTTATCATTGCTACTCATTATTATATTAGAAGACCGTCAGTTCGCGTTCAGAAATGCAATGTATTAGCATATAAAATATTTGAGCGTGATTCTTGCAGATATGTTCTATTACAAAACTGATCAAAACAGTTAAATCGCATTATTAGTCGAGCTCAATTAGAGTACTGATCAAAGCAATATAAATTCAAAGATGAAATGTGCTAACAAATCAGTTAAGTATCGGGTTTCTTGCGGTTATGTCAAATTAAAGAACTGATAAAAAGAAATTAAAAATTTAAAAAATACGAATTCGGGTTTTCTTGGATTTTTCAGACGACAGACGAGAGAATGTCTTTGGTTTTCCGATCTTTATCAGTTGAAAAGATCAATTTAGTTGACAGCAAATTTTAATGTGTTCTACACGACTGTGCGCAGCTGGTCTTTTTCTAAGACCAGCTGCACACTTTGCAGGTGTTCAGATGTGCACATTCTATTATGCAGCCGTCATTAAAGTGGCGCGCACACTGGACATTAGAGATTTTTGCTTCTTGAAAAACTTTTTCGCATCGTGGAAGTGAGTTCCCCAGAACACTATGAGATGACAGTATATTTATATTTTTTTTTGATGATTTGGGGGTAAATAGTTTAGGTATTTCGGTCCAGAAGTAAAGGTTTCCATG
Source organism: Stegodyphus dumicola (assembly GCF_044657685.1). NCBI lineage: Eukaryota > Metazoa > Arthropoda > Arachnida > Araneae > Eresidae > Stegodyphus > Stegodyphus dumicola. Next base: position 113,582,914 of record NC_140778.1, on the reverse strand, counting down.
GCTTTAACTTCACAGTCCTGATTTTGCGATAGTATCTGATATTATAGCTCGTTTTAATCTAGAATAATGGTATCTTTAAAAATGCCTATAAATTCCAACCATTAGTTTTTCATAATTAGCTTCCCTAATTTGGCGCATTTCAGTTCCTAAAATTTGCGATACAGAGAAGATTAGCAGGGCCTCTGCGCAAAGATGGCATTCTCAGATTATTACGCTCAACGCATTTTATTATTCTAATGTTAGCGCATTTATATACTGTGCAAATAATTTTCAAGTCTTCAACCCAAGAATACAGTTTCTTGATATATAATCTACTTCATCTAAGTATATTATGTTTCAACTATATTTTGTATTTCTTATATAGCAAACATTTTCATGTTTGTTTAACTTAGATACCAATCCAAGTTGCGCAAAAGCAGTTATTCTTCTATTTCCATTCAAAGGTCTAGTGGTCAAAACTCCTAGCGGATGAAACCTCAAGAAACACCAGCGATGTTCGATGTGTCCTAAAATTTATATTTCGATATTTTGAAAGTTGAAACAATCATACTCCATTCCTTGTTATCTTAACTCAGGGGCGCCCTTTGCAGGTGTTCGGATTGTGCCTTGTACAGTGGCCCCTGATGTGAAGGGGCGTTATTTCAAGGAAGTTTATACTAATTAAATGGGCCTGAGTTCGAATTCCGGAGAGGGCATGGTTGTAACTGTCCTTCTCTTCATAGGAGGCAATGGTGGCCATCTATTGGTGCTTCCATAATGAAATGATCATCACTTCTGGCCCCTGTTAGTGACGGCTAATGGCTATTAAATAAAGCATCCAGCCATTAAAATAATAATAATCTCTACATGTAATAAAAGAAAGAGTGTGTGTGTCTTTCGTTAGTGGTGTGCGTAAGCTAGACCCATTTGGTGCGTAAGCTGATAGGCGCATTGGTGCGTAAGCTAATAGACCCATTTGGCTACGACATTTGGTACATAGGTGCATCTAGCCAAGAGCCAGTGCCCTTCAAGCGATTTTTTTCAAAATTCGAATCACATTTTTTAAATTTTATCTTTTTTGATGAAATCGCATCATTTTGAATAGTTTCATTCTTTTAGAAATATGGTTTTGGCTACAGTTCTTAATTCAATGCTTTGTATATTATACTGCTGTCTGTTGAAAATCATCACTGTTGCCACTTGGAAAATGGGAGCTATAATTCCGTGCAGTTTTTAAATATAATTTTTCTCTTGGATACTGAACGTTTGGTGAGAGAAGGCAACCGGAAGTTATTTAATTTATTTATTAGCGGATTTAATATTTGTATTAAGGGAATTGCTTATTTCATTGTAATTCTTTATATGTATTACGATATGTTTATTTAAGTTTGAGTCTTTTTTTATATTTATATATAAAATTGTTCTGTAGATTAAAATTCTGTGCAGTTTTAAATTTAATGTTTGGTTTTTCCCTTTGGGCATTTTTCCTATACATTTAAAAGTTAAACGAAGCCTGGCCGCGTAGCCGCTAGTAATAAATAAACAAAACAACTACCTTATGTTTAGGCACAAAATATTTCTGCCAGATAGAATCGATAGAGTTTTGGTTACTACAGAATTTTATTTCGACATTTCATGGTTGATTGTCATTTTCGTGATTTTCCCCGTGTATAACATTCATACTAACTAGTTGTCCTTGTCCTTCAAGAAGGCATCGTGGATGATCTTCAAGCAGTTAGCCCTCAAGGCTTTGTGGTATTCGCATAAACCAAACCTGAACTCAGAAAAGACCGATGAAACATCTCCTCATAAGGTTATTGTACCTAGTTTCTATAGAAAACAGATCACAAAGCAAAAAATCGCTGTCTTGTTATGTTCATGGGAATTCGCATGGTCACTTTTAAATGCTGCTATACCTTCAGAACGCCTTGCGAAATAATCTTCAAGCATAAATGTTCTTTCTGTTTCAAAAAATTCATGAACATTTTGTTCCAAGTAAACTGTTTTTAAAGCTAACAGCCTGAACTTCAACTGAAATTTCAAGCGATATATTTCTTATAACAGTATAAAGATTAAATATAGTACCTAAATTATATTTAAAATAAATAGATAACTTAAATATATCTATTTATTTACTGAAGCAATTTGACATTAATATACCCTTTTCAAAGTTTTTGAAGGTCTGATGGGCACGAATTTTAGTTCATCCTGCAGAATCGAGATTCCAGGCTTTTATAGTGTTTTAGAATCCAACCTGCATGTTCTCATGAATAAGTACAAATTAGCAAAATATGAACTCTCCTACTTCGGGGTTTCCGGAGCAGTACTGATTATTTTTTAACGGCACTGGGCAATCAACCAAAGGAAACACTCAAGCAAGCATATTCGTTTCGTAGAGAATAGGTTCTAAATTAAAATGCCAACGTTTCGCATCTTAAGATACAGGAAAACTAATGAGACAAAAACGTAGGGAAATTTCAATCGAAATTCGGTATCGAGTTTTAAAGTGCATTTTAAAACCTACGATCTCTCCCTTAAGTTTACGTTTTATTACTCTGCATTTTAAGATGTTATTTGTGCAATAGAACGTCTATGATCGAATGTAGTGATTAGAACCGTAACCACACGAGAATCAGAAACTCAGTCAAGAGAGATTAAAATTTAATTAGTTTTATTTTCCTTTCCAACAAGATATGAAATATATGTATAATAGAACGTCTATGATCAAAGGTAACTATAACCGTACCCACCCGGAACAGAGAATCGGAAATTCAATTAATAAAAACAAAATTAAAAATGTTTTTAACTTTTTTTCAAAAAGATTTTCTGAAATTGTTTATTAAAAATTCAAAAGTAAGTACGTAATTACTACATTTAAAATTTAAAAAAAAGTCCATTAACAGAAAATATTTTTTTTCCTACAATAAAACAAGTAACCAATATAACTGTTCATGAAAAACATTCGTAAAAAACAAAGAAAAAACGAAGTGTTTCGAAATTCACACAAATTATGAAATTTTATAAAATTTTATCGAATTTCATATATTCTTTTTTATTTACAAGGCACTAGATCTTTTTTTAAAGAAATTGTAACCTTTTTTTTTTTTTGTGATTCTTATAATTCTATCATCCGTAACATGACTCGGCACATTTTGATAAAAGGAAAAAAAGAAAAAAAAGATCGAAAGGCTAAGTGAGGTTCCAGGACCTTGCTCCTAATACCCAAGATCTTTGCATAAAGCTTCAAATAATAGTATACCGTGTTTTTCTAATTGTATATTCAATACGTAAGTCTAGCATTTGTGTAAAGTTTCTCTGTAAATGTCTTGTTAGGCTGGCTTCTGATGCGGGCCAACCGATAGCCCAGCTAGTACAGTAGTGCGGCGCAGCAATATCTGTCAAAGTCACTGACGAAGTTCTCGTGCTCCGTCCACATTTCCCTGTATCTCTTCCTGCATAGAGCTTTATTATGGCTAAATTTTAGATTCTCCGTTTCCTTTTTATTGTTATCTCAGCAACACGCTCATCGCAGCAACCTTTATTGTTCTCCCAATCTGCAGTCCTAATGATTTTTTTTTCGTCTCTGAAAACCTGAAAAATGTAGTTCGCTGTTTTCTACATTTAAAAATTTCGAACTCCTTTTATCTTCTGAAATATGCCTAAGAATTCATTGTCAGCTGGCGCTTGACTGTTACTCTCCTGTTTAATACACGTAAACGATGCATTTTAACATAGGATGCTCCAACTTTTTTAATTTGTTACCACATAAATAAGAATCAAATATATATGTACCAGCATGCCCCAAATTATCTACTAAAAGAAGGGCCATTTTAATTCATTTAAATCTTTTGGGTAAACATTATACCACCAGAAAATATGAATTGTACTGCTAGTGGTACACATACGAGACATTTAGAAACCCCAAAAGCAAAATAAAAAGGCGATGGGATATTTGCAATTTTCCATTACGCATCAGACCAAAATAGTGAGATAGAAGAAAGACCGAAAGATCAGTGAGTGCTAGAAGGATTCGCAAATGTTTCTTATTTTCGTTACACTTTTTCTTATATTACTTTATCTCTCCAATGAATCCCTTAAATCCATTACCTGCTTAGTTGATAAAGACCTCCGCTGATATAGACTAAGTCAACCCTTACTGTATATGACCGCTACCCACTCAGCCTAACAAACAAACAAAGAAACAAAATAACAAATAAAGTGACAAAACTGAACAAAAGACTTCTTCATTTTATATCGCATAATGGAATTTTCCTAAGAACTAAACATCTGATCGGTTTTCAGAGCTGCTCACTTGAATTATAGTTTGGTTTGGTTTATTAGTTACGGCAAAGCTCAAAAGGACTGTCTGCTTATGCGGACGGATGCCTTCGTGGAGGACTCTCTGAAAGAAACCGTCTCGTATTCACGTTATACACGGGGAAACCGCGAAAACGCTCATGAGCCAGCCCATTTGCAGAGGTTTGAATCCCAGACCGAACTACCAGTCTTCAGCTACTTTACCCCAAGGCCACTGGTGGGCCCACTTCAAGTATAGAAATACTCCTAAAGTTATTGAACAAGAATGTAATTAATTTACTTCCGTGCAACGTAAATGAAGAGACAGATTATTTTTATAGTAAAGCATGCGATTGCTCATAGTTGAGAAAGATATGTTGCCATGTTATACAATTTGTTCTTTAAACCAGTTTTTTTTTATTTCTCAGTACTTCGGTGAATGTTTTACATTTTAGCGTTCTAAATTTAATTTTAGAACTATAATTGCATACACACGAACAACATGTTGTACACTGTTGTGACATTTAATAGAATTTCAGGAGTACGACCAAGAATAGTATGCAAGCGTCTTTGTTTCAAGTCTCGTTCGTCAAAAAGATTTACAGATATTAAAAGATTCATATGTTGTAACCATCCAAGAGCTTAGAAATAGGAAATAAATAAATAATAATAAGAAGAAAACAGAATGTTTTTTTCCGCAATGTAGTATCGCTATATGTATTGGGAAAAAAAGCAAATGATAGGATATCAGCTCTCGAGCGGTAAAAGCGGCTGAACACTGGCTGTTCGGTACGGAGTTCGAACTCCTTTTATCTTCTGAAATATGCCTAAGAATTCATTGTCAGCTGGCGCTTGACTGTTACTCTCCTGTTTAATACACGTAAACGATGCATTTTAACATAGGATGCTCCAACTTTTTTAATTTGTTACCACATAAATAAGAATCAAATATATATGTACCAGCATGCCCCAAATTATCTACTAAAAGAAGGGCCATTTTAATTCATTTAAATCTTTTGGGTAAACATTATACCACCAGAAAATATGAATTGTACTGCTAGTGGTACACATACGAGACATTTAGAAACCCCAAAAGCACAATAAAAAGGCGATGGGATATTTGCAATTTTCCATTACGCATCAGACCAAAATAGTGAGATAGAAGAAAGACCGAAAGATCAGTGAGTGCTAGAAGGATTCGCAAATGTTTCTTATTTTCGTTACACTTTTTCTTATATTACTTTATCTCTCCAATGAATCCCTTAAATCCATTACCTGCTTAGTTGATAAAGACCTCCGCTGATATAGACTAAGTCAACCCTTACTGTACATGATCGTTACCCACTCAGCCTAACAAACAAACAAAGAAACAAAATAACAAATAAAGTGACAAAACTGAACAAAAGACTTCTTCATTTTATATCGCATAATGGAATTTTCCTAAGAACTAAACATCTGATCGGTTTTCAGAGCTGCTCACTTGAATTATAGTTTGGTTTGGTTTATTAGTTACGGCAAAGCTCAAAAGGACTGTCTGCTTATGCGGACGGATGCCTTCGGACGGCGAACGCGCTGAATGCCTGCATGAAAGTTTTCATGGTTTTCTCTATGTGTAACGTGGATGCGGTTTTACCTCAATGACCTCCACGGAGCAGCAATCCTTTTCCTTGTAGTGCCTAAGGGCGGGAAAAAAATATGCAAATGATTTCCGTTGCTCTCAAAAACGAAAGATTTGCATAAACAAGTTCGACCTACTTCTGTTTTAATCTTTTACAAAATCACATGTATTTACCGTATATTCCAGCGTATAACTTGCACTTTTAATACAAAAAATAACATCGAAATTTATGGGGACACGTTATACACCAGATATAAAATGCATAACTTATTGATTTCTCAGAGTTTGTTAAAAAGTCATTTATAATTTGTTTTTACTTATCTAATCTGAATGAAAAATTTCTTCTCTTTTATTTAAATATTCACTTAAGCGCTTCCAGTTTCGAGGTTTTTATCAAGTTGAATTAAGAACTAACTACGCTGAAGAACCCATTGAGAAATTATTCATTATGTTCAGTGTATTTGAGGACATATTTTGAGGTAAAATTACCAATAGTATACGAGATTAATTCCGTACCCTGTATAGTTATTCTTAGTTTTTAACATTATTGTTAACTTGTAGGATTTTGGTGTGTTGTATGCATTGTATTCTTATCTATCCTTTCGGTATGTGCTTTAAGTATTTTTCGCACCTCCTTTGATGTTGAATGTGTCTGCATTCTTCAGGTACTTAATGTAGTGGTCTTCAGCTGAACTTCATAATATTTTTTAGGAGCAATTGTCTCTTATCTAAGTTAAACAGGAGATTTCCGTATAGGTCAAATTTTTATGAAATTTATATATTTGTTTCAAACTTTTATAACAAACTCACGGAGCTCTGTTAGAAAGTATAAATTTTTTGATGGAGGTTTGAATAGGGAGAGTTTGAAAGAATTTGAATCCTATTCACACTCTTTGGTTAGTTTTCCGATTGGGAACTCCATTGTTTGCACCATTAATGAGAATCTGTCTCTGCTATTTTCCTTCAGGGTCCTAACTTTGCCACAATTGATAAATGGTCCTTGATATTGCCTCCAACTGAAGAAATAGAGAAATAATGGTATATTGCAAAGGACCTATTTGTTCCCTTGCAACACAAGTATTGATAACATTCGAACATTTAACTTCCTGGAAAATAGAATTTTTTCAAGAAAAAGAAACTCTTTGAACAGGGCAATTTAGAATGCAATAAGGTTAGAAATGAGACGAATACATCTCCTGCTTTAAAATGACCTAATATCTCTTCAATGCAATATCTATAAATATATCGTGTATATTTTTTGTTAGACAAACATCACAAATTCTCTCTTTATAATTATTTCAAATCGTTACAAACAAGTTGAATAAATTCCTTAAAAACACATACTCCAGGTCTGTGCAATTACGTTGTCTCTAATATGTGAGTTTTATGCTATATTTGTTTCACTGATGATATTTCATTGCTAATTAGGTGTCATTATCACGGCATAAATGCTGTACAATGTAGTCTAAATGCTGTACAGTGTTAAATGTGTGACTTATGCTTGCTTAGTATGGTTGTAACTTATATAGTAAAATTGAGTTTATTATTAAATGGCGTCGTGGAACACAATGAAGGTGTTAAAATGTACATAAACTATTAAAATATCTGATTATTACCCTTACGAAATCTATATGTCAAAGAGTTACTTCTCAAATTCATGTGGTTGAAGTGCAGGTATTTTGAAAGAAACTAGTACTGTCGATGGTTTTTTTCCAGTACACACAAAGCGCTTTTCCTATATAGCTCCGAGCCGTATGCAAACCAAGGTCTGGCGTTTGAATACACATAAAGGATTATTATCCTAAAGGTGCAATTTGCCCAGAAGGGCTATTACTTCCGTTTTGGCATTTTGCGTTGATTCACTATAAACGGCGAATCACATTTTAAATTGTCGCCACTAAATGTTAGAGCCCTGTATTATATTTAAAGAAAGGAAATAATGAAAAGTCTGCATAAATGCATGTACGTTTTTCGCATTGACATAAAACAAGGATATCTAAAGTCATCCGGTTTTTAATAACGTACGTCTCCACCCGAATATGGGCATTTGAAAGCCCAAATTTGGAATTTATTTTATTAACTATTTCATATATTGTAAAGAATTTGCGAGTTTTTGATTAAGAAACTCAACGATTTCAAAGCGAACAATGGCAAAATTTTACGGGGAAAAAAAAAATTATCTCCAATGAATGTGTATCAGAAATTCCAAAGATATGCTCTTTTAAATATTTTGGGATATTGCTGTTGAATTGAATTTTATGTTTTAAGTTCGACGAACATGATATTTAATAAATAAAGGTAACACAAAAAAATTTAAAAAACGCGGCTTGGGCTTAATATAAAATCTGAAATCTTTCAGATATTTCTTAACAATTTTCATTTCAATTGTTTTGATTACTACCATAATTTGACTTGGCAGAAAACATGCCGATACACATGTTTTAGAAAAAAAAAAATACTGATTCCTTATTATTTGTTGGGATGCTACGATTAAGTCCGTTCTCAAATTTCTTGACTTAAGCCATACGGTAATTATTTTTTAAATAATTTTTGGCTTGTTCCTACATACTCTAAATCTCAGGTATTATAACTGATGGAATGAGTACAAGTACAGGCTTTTCAGAGAGATTGTTCAATTCGTGTTATTGACACAGGTTAGTAAGCTTGAAAGTATTTAACACGTGGTTATTCATTGAATGACCACGTCTTAAATACATTCAAAGAGATTTGTGTATATTTAACACGTATATTAATAATATTATATATAATATATGTAATATATTTACAAATATGTAATATATTTGTAAATATTTAACACGGGGTCATTCATAGAAGAAATTTAAAAAAATAATTTAGTATTCTTTTTAAATGTTTTAAATTGGTTTTGAAAAATTTGTCCGGCTTATCATTTCATAAATCAGCATACCATTTCCGAAAAAATCCGATATTCAATTAAAATATGTCGGTCAGAATTCCAGTAACAATATATCATATAAATACTGCTTGTAAAAAAAAAAGTCTGCTTTCCTTTATTTTTTTTTCTTCAGGTACATATCTGTTTTGTAATGACACTTGTGTCGATAGATATTTATGCATCTATATTTAGCTAATTCTTTGATACCATCCCTTTTTGTGCTTATATCATATTATTGCTAAGTGTTGTGTTGACGAAGATGGAAAAGAAATACGCCGAAGTAAAACAAAGTACTTTGGTCTGGCAAATTTGCTTTCCTAATTTTATGATTTTGATGTATTTTCGTCTGTCTTTTGTGCCCTACAGCTGTGAAATTTAACATTGATATAGCAATGATTATCGCTGACTATTTTTTCTTATTGACAATACCGTAATAATTATTGATTAGTTATGTAAAGTATGTTCCAAAATGCTAATGCGCATGTTCCAAAATGCTAATCATCATCATTTCCATGTGCATTAGTGGTATTTGTGTTGTTTTAATTGTGTATGGAATGCAGTTTATTGACCTTCATCTTTTGAATTTCTATGGCTGACATTGAAAGACATGCATTCGGGCTGTTGTGAAAAGGTAGATTCTCGAGTATGGACAAAGAATTTGAAAGGGTGTCCAATTCAAATTCTTTGCTATGCTTTATGTAGCTGATAAGGTATTTCCTCAGAAGATTAGTTGCTCTAACCGTTTACACAAAAGCTTTTCATTTTTCTAGTGGGGGAATTTTCAGTTGTTTTCTTCAACAATAGCGTGCATGGGCTGGGCTTAATACAATTTGCAGTTTCCACAAATAAACGAAATCTCTCTTTCTATTGGTTAGCAAATCCACTGACATATAGATTCTCAGGTGATTTCATCTGGATGTTTCATTTGGCTTCTATGTATAGCTGTGTTTGTAGACTGTATTTGTGTGTGTTTGAAATCTTAATATCAACTGGTAAGTTCATCTCCATCTTATAAACATTTAATTTTTCTATATTAATCTAATGTAAGACTTGATGCTCAGTTAATTTAATTTTTTTGCTAAATTATAATTTAATGTAATTTTTATGTGTGAAATGAACAAGCATGACTTCACGGAATAATTTGTGACTGCAGCTTTTAAGCATGCGGAAACATTGTATATTCTCATAAATCTGTATTTCTGAAGATCTTAATTTTCATGTGTGCTATAATGAGATAAGTAATGAAGCATTATAAAGTTTTAGCATATAAGCTTGATTTATAGATGAGTTTAAATGTGGTAAGAGATAATTTGTAGTATTCTTTTATAACGGCATTTTTAATGAACGTCGGATACGGAACAATTTCTTAAAAAATTATATATATTTATACAATTATGTATTGTACAACAAAAGATATATTGCGCATTATTTTCTGCCTAATATATCACATTTGTTTCTTATTTCTATATAGGGAAATAGCCGTGGCGTGCTTTGCCATGATCAAATAAACCAAATCTTATTTCTTAAACACTTTCAGTTATTTCACCCAGCTTTAGGACGACTAGCGGCCGTGCGGAAAAGTCGCTGAACATTGGTAATTCGGTCCAAGGTTCGAATCCCGGGAGCGAACTGGCTGCATGGGCGTTTTTAAATTTTCCCATGTATATCGTGTATAGGAGTTTCTTTTAGAAAGACCTCCACGAAGGCAGCCCTTGCTTTAGGCAGCTAACACGAGAGAATCACCAAAACATCGCAAAAACCAAAACCAATTATCCTATCTTAAACTAAAATAATATTTTTTATTCTTTTATTTTTTTATTTCAGTTTAATTATACGATCATTAATAAATATTCATTTCTTCTTTATCTAGTTTAACCCCAGTTTTCTGTATCAGTCATAGAGAGATGGACAGAAAAAGAAAAGCTGACGATCGGTACACCTATTACAGTCCTTCTTACAAGAAAGTAAGTGATTTTATGCTGCACATTTCTTAGTTATTATTTAAATGTTTGCAACTGAAATTTGAATAATTAATCTTAATTAATGAAATAATTTTGGAGCATAGTTTGAATAATTATTTAAGCTCAAGCTTTGAAGTTTTGGAATTGCATTCGCGATTTTATCTTAAATGTGTCATAAATCTTATTTAAGTGCACTTAAAAGTAAGCTTAATATGTTTACGTCATAAAAAACACTTTCTGCCATTTTTCTTTTTCATAACTGCCTCTTATCCCATTTGGGCAGCTGCAATGTCCCGCTTTTTTGGCAATGGTGATACGCCCATCTTATTATTACAACAATATTTCGTGATACGCATTAGATTTTATTCTGCATGCAAACTTTAAAGTCGATTAATTGCGGGGAACCTGGAAAACCTATTTCATTTTTAATATTCAAGTCGAGATAAACAATTTTTAACCTATTAATTTACGCGATAATGAGCGTAGCATTTTAAAATCATGCAAGATGTATGAGAAATCTTATGTATCGTTGAATTGCAATAGATTCTGTTTGTCAAAATGAATATAGTAAAGATTGAATAAATTATAGTACGATAAGTCATAAGTTTTTCTTCAATTCCTTTCGTAATAATTATTTATAATTTTTAGATTTTTTAATTCTAATGTGGTACATCGAGCGAGAACAGTGAATGAATTTAAATAAACTGAAACCGTAAATGAAATAAAATAGGTTGAAATCGATCTTTTTTTTTTAAGATGGCAAAAAGTACCGTAAAAAAACTGAATTAACAAGCTTCAAATCATGAACAAATATAAAAAATGATTATATATATATGCATGCACTTAAATAATTGAATAAATCTGGCAATTGTTTTAAAAATTGTTCAAGAAATTAAAACTGACATCAAGATGAGAGAGGAGTTATTTTTATTGAAATATTATTTAATTTAATAATGAATTTCAGAAAACAATATTTAGTGAATCAAGAACTGAGTTATATTTCGCTAAGGAGACTGGAGAAATAATAGTACTGATTTCCACTGAAAAATGATGTAACTCGCTTTATAGTAGCCAGTGGCGTAACTAGAACTCTAGGGCTCCTATGCGAAAAAATTTTCTTGATCCCCCGTAATAAATTTATAGTACTAACCCACCACCCAAAAGAAATCGAGGTTTCCAGGAGCCAACATTTTGATAAGAAAGAAGGATTAAATTCAAGCTTCAAAAGCTGTTTGATTTATTCCTCGTTCGTCTGCTTTAAGAAACGTATTGTGTAATTGCCTACTGATTACCATTTTATATATTACTTTGTTTATGATTTTTAACTGTTCATAGTAAAAATTCACAAAATTGTATGAAATAAACTGAACCTGAATTCACGGTCTCATGTTTTAAATTTGTTTGTTTATGATTAATTTATCTTAAGTCTTGAATTAAATATGACTAAATTCTATTCATGTACTGAAAGATGAATTCCTTGATAACAACGTCATAAAACACTTTTATAGGTAAAGAGGTCTGAAATACAATGCTATTTTGAAAGCAAACCTGGCGGTTGCAAAAACCCGTACTGCGCTTTCTTTCACCAAAACGCTAGGCCAGGAGTTAGAGGTAAGTTTATAATTTTACTTGCTCGTTTCTATATTTATCTTCAATATAGGAACCCTGCATATTTGTACTTATTAATAAAGTATTTTCATCTTATTGTTAATAAATTAAATTATTGTTAATCCTAACAATAAGATAAATCTTTTCTGTGCATGATCTTTATTTGAAAAAATGCCCATTATTTAAATTGAATTATATAGGAGAGGAAAGTAAGAGTCTTTCATATCGTTTTGGGATTTAAATGAATGTTGCATTTAAAAGTACTGTAGTTTTGAGCTTTTCACCGCAATGATGTTTTGATTTCTTTCGATGTCACTTTATGACGGATTCGCTCTAAAACAGATAACAGCTTATGCTTGTTGAGAGTGGTGCGAGTGTTTCTTAGTACAAGAGTATCTTTGCTATGTGCACAAATGTAGGTTACAGTATACAAGTATCCAACTGAATGTATCAATCATTTTTAAATTTTGTAATGATCAGATAAGAATAACATTAGCAAACTTCATATAAAGACTGAATGTCTTATAAATTTGGACACATTTTAAAAAATCATATGTAATCATCAAGTTGGTGCATTTCATTTCAATGTGATTTCCATCTAAAGAGTTTATATGAAGGCATGTGTTTTTTAAAGCGTAACTTGATATTTCTTAAAAATTTTTCCTAATATATAACAGTTTATCATTAACACTGGTGTAATTATCGGTACATTTCTGTCATCAAGACCGAATTCAGAAGTGTGTATATATATGCACACGTGTATGTATGCGTACACACAGATACAAAGCCTAAAGTAATACAGGGTGGTACATGCACATATACATACATACATGAAACATATCCGAACATGCATGCATACATACACAAATATCTGGACCCGGTCCTGATAACAGAACAGCATATAAATCTCCCATCTTGTTTTTTTTTCTCAACTACCAATCTGCACCTCGAATTCAAGTATAAAAGTCCAAAACAGATATGTTTAATTAATGTAGAACTATAGCTGAACTTGACATCTGTACGAATATCCGAATGGTTAAGACCGCTAAGTAGTGGGATTTCAAACTCGGGATCATTCTCAGGCATGCAGACCTACAGCTATTGAGGCCCAGGACGAGAAATCCTCCTTATTGAAATGATTACCATACAAAATGTCAACTGAAATATACAATTAGTATTTATTTAATAATTCAAATAAATTAATTAAAATGATTTGGAAAACAAAAAATCTTAAGACTAAAGAAAAGATGAACTTGCATCTAGCAGACAAACATATTTAAAAGATGATATTATTTTGCCATTTTTGATGTTTTAGAAAATTATTTTTAATTTTTCTCTGTATAAAAGTGCTAAAACTACTTTTTTCGAGCTTTGAATTCTTAAAATATTTTTATAGCTTCATAAAAATTAACGTTTTCAGCTGCTGCATTTTCAGTAGGAAGTGTGACAAACCGTTAAGTCTTACATGGCTTATTATTGATCGAACATAGATTTTAAAGAACTTAAAAAAGCTTCTTTTGAAAGAAGCAGCTAAAACAAACACTGTGAAAAGAGACTTTAATGCCCAAATATGAGCTTTCAAAATCCACTTCCACAATAAATTTTAATGTTTTAAATACACCACTTTGTCCTTTTTTTATATTCCCATGTATAGGTTACATATTCTTAAAAACTTAATGGTTCTTAAGTTCTTCTCCTTGCTCAGAGATCTGGGTATTCCACTATCTGTCTCTGTATGCTCCTGCACAAAGGCATCCCTTCCCTTAGATAGTTTCATCTGCTTATAGTATTGTTTAAACCCCCCAGACCCGATTGTGTGCTTTGTTGTATTCAAATAGCTAATCTAAACTATCCTTTGCTGAGAACACCAAAAATTATTGCAAACTTTGAATTTTCTTGCAGATAAAAATTTTCAGTTTTGTAATTTTGCATAAGTTTAGTTATTATTATAAGTAAGTCAAATATTATAGTAAAAAGGATTGAGCTAATAAACAGTCAAGTCTATAAGGAATATATAGTAAATTCGAGCATAGCGATAAACTTTTGTAGACCATTTCTAAAGGCAGTAATCATGTCTTGGAGGATAAACTAATATTGGCACTGAATGTCAGTTCCCTAAGCTTAGCACAAGTAGGGCTAAAATCGACTATTACACTTGGTTATCTTATTACAGAGGCATTCAATGTATTATTGTTTAGCTTTACAGTTTTGATGTAATTACTATCATGAATGTCTACAGATTCATTTGAAAATTGTGAAGTCATATTAGATTTAAAACGGTTAAAATCAGTGAAATGCTTCATTATGATTAATAGTGATTACTTCATCCAGAGATGAAAATTTAAAAATTGTTTTTCATTAGTGATTTTATTGGCCATTTCCTTTCCATTAAATCATCCTGCAGTATTTTAGGAATAATTCCGTGTATATTTACTATTTTTCCGTGTATATTTATTTTGATATATTTACAAATAAAAGTTTGTTTTGAGACCAATGCTGTCAATTTCAGATTTTATGTAACATCTAAGCACTTTAAAAATCAATTATTTGAAATCTTGTCTCTTAAAAATGCTGAAAAAATTAATTAAATAGAATGAAGGAAAGGGGTTCATATAAACAACTTAAAATATTTTATCAGAAAGCCTTATCTTAGTCTAATAAATTAAAAAAACAGAAGAAAAAGAAACTCATGACAGTGCAAGACTTTTCATAAAAGTTCGAATGCTTTTATGCAAATTCATTTTTTTATAAAAGGGATATGGATTTGTTTCTTCCCTGCTGAATTAGTAAAGCAAAATAGAGAAATAAGTTGAATAGTTCTGCTTCGGTATTAAAATGTCTGCTCCCTTATTATTTATTCAAATTACAAATTTATCTCCATAAGGCTACGGACACTTTTTCATGCAGAGATGCCCTCACAATATTCTGACTTTCTGAACAGTGTTGACATGCAACAAGGTGTGAGCATTTTTATGATGGAGTATCATTAAATGGAGTGCTCTCAATTATTGTGGAAATCTTAGGTATTATTTATGCTGGATATTTTTTAAAATTCTGCTTCAAAACCTTTTCTCAGTATATGCTAATGGTCTATATATTTATGAGTAGTGCAATAGCAAAAATAACTAAATGTTGGTTACGAATTAGATTTGCAAGAGAAAAATTCAAAATGTTTTGAATTCTTGATTTTTGTTTGCCGAGGTAGGTTTCAAGATAAATTCGGCTGTCAATTTTAATAAATTTCAAACAGATAAAATTATTAGAATACAATTCTGATAATCCATGATTGTTTAATATCCGAGTGCTTTATCTGCATTCAGTCTTGAATATTACCATACACAATTCTAATTATCGGATTTAAAGAAAGTTTAGTGCTGCGTATTGTGTAGAAATATTAGGCTATATTGAAGCAAGAGGTGTGAAAAATATGCAATGCCTTCACTGGGACTGAAACCTTGACCTCTCGAATATGCACCAAATGTGCTACCGTTACACCACAAAAGCATAGTAGAAGGAGGGAGACAGTACCGTATAATACTATGTTAAGTCTTGGTTATGCTACAGCATTAAATACATCATTGTTATTATCTAGAAACAAAAGTTTGTGATACTGCATTTGATTGTAAATTCTGTACAATTATTTCTAAGGTTTAAATTCAATCAGAGCCCGCCGAAATCTTAACTTCTTCATTTCTCAGTTTTCATAACTCAAAGTCTCAGAGAAGGTGAGATCTGGTATTTTTGTTTATAATTCCATTATGTGTCATTTGTTTAACTTGAACTAAAAAAATCTATTTACGTAGCAACATAGAAACAAGTTTGTTTCATCTGCTTGTAGGATTATTTAAACCCATCAAATTTGATTGTTTATTTTACTTTACCTGTTAGTGGCAAAAGCTGGAAATAGTCTTGTCATCCCGTTAAAATTGTTTTGCTATAAAACATGAAAGATTAAAATTATCTTTCGAGCATTATCTTAATTATGTATATTTCTGCATTTTAAATTTATCATTTTTAATTCTTTGAGGGTTATTATTTCAAGATTTAGCTGTCTGTGTATCATATACTTAAATGTTCATTTATTTTTCAGTTAAGTCACCCAAGGAAAATATGTCATATCCTAAAGATGAAAGTAAGGCTTCCACTGTTAATGGGAAGAATTCATCTTTTCACATGAAGGCCGAACAACCTGACAGCTGTAGCAAAACGGATGTTGGTGAAAGTGAGCTTTCTTCATATTTCTAAACTGCATGAGTACAAGTGCAATATTTTTCTTTAAAAGTGCAGGTTTTTATACAGTATGCATAGTAACACTGAAAAACTAAAATTTAGAGTGGACAGCCTATTTAATAGAATTTTCGCATTATATGTTTATTGGTTTTTAATATGCATGTGCTTAATTTGAAAATCAGTTTACTAATTTTGGAATAGGTATAACAACCATGTCGCATAAGACCTTGTCATTACTTTAAGACAACAAATTGTTGTCAGGAACTAAATCCTGACAAAATTAAGGAAAATTTCAAAATCCTTAATATTTAGATAAAAGTACTTAAGGCTAAGGAAAGCATTTCAATTGTAGAAAAATTATAAATAAAATTAACGGTTAGGATGTTAAGTAAGAATACGTTTGTACTTCAAATCTGAAGTTAAATTATATGTCTTCTAACTAAGATACTTAATTCAACTTGTGCTATAAAACATTTTATCATGAATTATGCCATTTCGTATACATTTAATTTTTATTTTAATGAACAGACAATTTAAATATTAAGTACCTTTAACTTTTACCTTACAATGTTAAAATGTACAAAAATAAAATCACACAGTTTAAATTAAAAACAAGTTCCAAAGATGAAATAAATTATACTAGAATACAAAATAACACATGTTCACTGTTCATTTTAAAGCTAAAACTGAAGTAATATTTCCGTAACTGACATTCCAAAACGTAGGTTCGATAGCATGGTAAAACTAAAACAAATAAAGGAAATATATAAACAAATTTATATGTAGTTTCCTTCGTGCTAATGCTTATGGCATATTGCAAATGGCTGCAAACTCAGTATTAAGGTGCAATCTGATAATTTACTAAAAGCATGTAATAATCTTTTGAATAAATATAAGAGACAACAATCAAGAGTATACATTAATTACAGTAATCTCCTCCATCTTGCAGAACATTCAACTTACATAACTTAGCAGTTTCTTGAAGGCACAAAAGCCATATATTCAAACCGAGACCAGACCAGCGTTGAGGAATAAGATCCCCCATAAACAATTTTCATTCTTCTTGCATTCAAAGAATATCCGAGAGCTTTGTTTAATTGCTTGCTTTTTCCCGTTTGTATTATTTGTTAATTTACTCTGGAAATGGATTCGAAATGAAATACCAAACATCTAAAAAACTACAGTTGACTTAGAAGAAGAGTTGAAAAAAAATTGTCCATATGAAAGTTAGCTATCCCAATACTGAATAGATAGTGAAGATACTGAAAGGCTATCATGAAAGGTGAACTAATGATGAAGAGCACAATCATACCAAAAAAGATATGGCCGAATTTCAGTGGTGGAGAAAATCTTGTCTAACTGGATTGAGACTAATAGAAAAGCAGGTATCCTTGAATTTTTTTTATTAGCCAAGAGAACAGATAAGTTCATGTATAAAGATTTACAAGAAATGGTTGACATCCAAAAACCTACTGGTTCGAGAATGTTAGTAACTGTATCCATTCTGAAATATGATAACTACAAGGCCGTCTGGAAGGAAAACTTGTATGATTTTACTGTCTACTACAGACATAGTTGTGACATGCCAGTTCACACCATTATGATGATCGCAACTCAAATGATTCTGACTAGACTTCAATATGGAGATGGGTAAAACTTGTTGAAGAATGGCATTTCTTCTCACCAACAACCACCTCCACTGCTGACTATCTCACTCCAAATCCAAATTTGCTGTCATTAGAAGGCAGTGCAGTGTTTGTTTTCTAAAACATGGATTCTATAAGAACATACCTGCCAACCTCTAAAGATAAAAATTCAGAAGATTTCTCCCGCAAATTCAGAAGAACACGAAGAATTAATATCATGCTTTGATATTAAAAAAATAACAATTTATACAAATAGAAAAAAGAAAATTGTACTTACATTAGTAAATCTCAATTAAGTAGCAACTAAAATATTTATTAGGAAACATAAAACAAGAACTTAATGTTACACAAAAAAATTATTGCAATGAATTTAGAGTGCATTTTTTGGCTTTAGCCAAAAATTCTTTAGAAAATTTCCTGTCATAACAATTAGTTTCCTCATAACATTTAGCAATTAAAATGTTTTCTAGAGTTTTTGGTGAAATTGAAGAACGAAACATAGTTTTGTTTTTCTTCACATCACTGAAGACTCTCTCGCACTCAGCATTACTGTGTGGAATTACGAGAATAGCACATAAAACTCTTGCTAGTTTATCATATTTTGGTGTTCCATCAGCTCTTTTTATTCTTTTTATGGTACCAACGAGGACATCAAGTCTATCTTCTCTAGAACTGGCAAAGTCTTCAAACTGTGCAGCAGAAAATGGGTTCTGTAGTTCATCTAAAGCATCATTATGGCATTCATTTTCTTTAATTGTTAACAAAAATGGAAATTTATCAATAAAAAAATGAATCTTTTCAAAAGGTGAATTTCTAATTTGTTTCAAATTTGCCACTTCAGCATTTAAAAGAACTTCATTTTGCAAAGGAAACTTCCTTACAATGTAATCACAGGCTGAGGAAAAGTACTTTCTAACACATTGAAAAAATTCTTTTTTCTCATGATCTTTCAAAGAATTTACAAGTTCCCTGGTTTGATTTCCAATTATAAGATCATTGTCATCCTTTTGATTTGCCAAACTATTATAGGCAACACGAATCAACACATTGTTTTTCACAACGGACGGTTTTACAAACTTAGTATAAAGTTCTTTCAAAAGATCATTAAGAATTTAGATAAGCAGGGGAGATTTTGGCGCCCACAAAGAAAAGTGTGGGAGAAGAAACAAGTTCAACGCATTGGATTAGCTGGTTAAGCGGCGAGTTGGGAGAAACCGCAGGTTACTGGATTCGAAGTAGTCGGTAGTTGGCGATAAAACACGATGCAATTGGCAAAAATCGCTGAATTGGCGAAAAATTCTAAAATTTCACCAAAAATCACTAAAGACACTTGAAAAAGGAAAAAAATCGTAAAAAATGGATTACGATCGTAAAATCGTAAAGACAAAAGCATTTTCGTAAAAATTACGAAAAATTCGTAAAAGTTGGCAGGTAAGTAAGAATCTAAATATTATCTTCATTTTAAAGCATTCAAATCGATCGAAGCATTTCACGATAGTCGGCATAATAATATTCGTGATTTAATCTATAAATCTAGAAAAACATATGGAGTGTAACATTTTTTGTATTTAATTTTTATAATAAGTTTGAAATCATAAGTAATGAGTAATTTCAAAAAAAAATAATAATAATACTTAATCTAGCAGAGAAATGTTATTACCGCTACTCAATTTGGAAATAATATTTCAAGATTTCTGAAAAATTCATAAAAGTAACGGAACTGCTACACTGATAATGAATTCTTTAATGTCAGTAATTTGGATTAAAACGCAAATCGCAAGATTGGCTTAAACTCAGATTGACAGTTTGGCATCATTCTTCTTACTTGAGTAAATGATAAAACACCTTTGCATTTATTAAGTATTTTTGAGTTGAGCGGGATGTGGTTTATTAACTTTCATTAAAAAAATTACATTTCTGTATTTCATGATTAAAATTCAATTTACTTTTAAAAATACTATTAGGAGATAATATACTATATAGATATATGCATATATTTTTAATTTAAATAGCTTTGCTTTATGCTTTCTGCTCAGTATTTACTAGTAATAAATATCTGCTTTCTGCCAGCCCCTGCGAAATCATCTGTTTTGCTCAATAATAATTTGGGAGTCTTATAAACAATTTTGCATTATTGTACAATACGTATTTCATTTTTATAATAGTGTTGCTCTAGACAATTTCAGACAATTGCCTCAGAAAAAAGAAAGGAGTGGCATTATGTTTGAGTTGATTCGAATATATTCTTCCCCATTTCCCCATTTTGTCACGGTGCTCGCTCATTCTAAAATCTAGGCAGATTTGAGTGGCAAGCTGTTCAGTGTAAGGTTAGAGAAATATTTTGTACTGTATGAGTGTTTGAATTAACGTGGACTGCCCGCCATCCGGCTTATCACTTGGTTAATAGCTTCTTCCTTGCATAAGAGTTCCTTGCAAAACCTAAAGGTAAAGTTAATTGGTGGTAGGTGCAGATTCTGAATAGCTATTAGTAGAAACCTGCCTTTATTACAACTTGTTTAGATACTGTACTTGCAAAACGTTTTAAAGCTAAGATTGTGTTGACAGCCATGTTCCAGGGACTGGCAACCTTGCATTTTACAGTTTTAATGTTAGCCTCGCATGTGGCGAGGTAGAATAAATTTAAAGCAATATCTGTGTTTGTGTGTACTTGCTTATACAGCAAGTTTCATGATGAAAACTTCATTGTTAGTAAACAGTATATGAGATGGTTAAGATTAGATCAAGTCCAAGATAAATGTTAAAAATTGACTATTTAAACCTGCATTTTAATTTGCATATTAAAAAATATTGTGTAGATGTTTACCTGAAATTTATTATAAATTTGCAGGTGAAATAAATGCATATTTTCAAATTTAATATTTTTCCTATAATCGTGATTTGTGGTTACGGTAAATAATTGCACCTTGCATTAAAAATGTAATAACTAAATTCTAATAATTGTATCACTGATAATCTAAATATATTTTTAAAATATAATTTTGAAATGCAATAAAAATGCAAATTTTTTATGAATTTATCAAGGAAATTGAATATATATATATGGTATATTTAAGGAAATAGATGTCGTTTTATGTGTTATTTATTCGTAAAAATATTTATGCATTATATTTTTAGGGGAAGAGGAGAATGTGAATCCTGAATTAGAGGAGCTCCGTCGTTTACAGGAGATTTTAAAGAAAGATAATATATTTGCCAAACCTGGTAAAGAATTCATGATTACTTGAACTCGCTTTAATTTTTATTGGAAATGTTCTTACACAAAATTTGATTTTTGAAGTTTTTCATAGTAGCACTGTCTTCCTTATTTTTTCATGTTTCTTATTCTATAGTTAAATTTAACTTTAGCGTACATACTGTTTATATTTATTATTTTGTTTATTGAATATAGATTGTGATTTATGTGACAGGTCTGTATTTCGTTGGTAATATGCAGTTTCTTAAACTGATATTCTTATATTTTATCAGAAAACTTATTTATGGTTCTATTTTTAGTTTTTTTTTAAAGCGGAAAGAGTTAGTAAGACGATACCTAGAGTTCATATCCCTATGAAATTAAGTAAGTTCTTCAATTTTAATCCTCTTGATTGATATGCAATTTCTGATTACCCACCTATTAATAAAATACAGTGTCATACGCTTTCATAATAAATTTTTAGTTATAAATTTCTATTTCAGACATGGTTCTGCAATATAAACAAATAAATTTAAAATTTTCATAATGGAAACTGTTTGCGTTCTTATTGATTGCTTAGTGAATGAACCCATGTGCTAGTTTGTTCAGAAATGTTTAAATTTCAGCTCCATTCTCTGATTAAAAATTTGATCTTTTTAACTTTTAATTCCTAGCAAAGTAAAAATTGGGGCCACGTATATGATATTCATCTTCTTCTGCAGTCAAAGACTAAATAAAACAATTTCGCATGGATGCAGAATCCGTATTAAATTCTTTTCGTGAAGTTCAGTTATTAGACGCATTGATAATAAAAATATTGCTCATTTCCAAAAGGAAACATTGAGTGACAAGAAATTAAAAGTTAAGGAGATAAAAGCAAGATTGGATCTACATAACATAATTGTGTTGCGTATTCTACAGGAACAATTTCAGATGAAAAAGTAGCGGATACCTTGACTTTATTCATCAGTTCAAAAACAGAATTGTCAGTTTAAGTATTTTAGTAATCTCTTTTGCCGTTCAGAATTAGCTCCAGTTATTTTCTCTTCTTTTAAACTGAAATATTATTTTCATAGGAAGAGATTATGCTCATGATGACATCCAAAGTATAACTACAGAATATTTTGAAAATTACTTTCAGACTGAATTCCAGGATGCAGAGTTATTATTTAACGTCGTGAAAAGTGTATCAATGAACAAGAAAATCTTATTTTTTTAGAAGCATTTTAGGCAGAAAATATTTAGATGTTAATATGTATGCAGAAAAGTGGTGCATGTTAGAATAATGTAGTGGATAAATGTTGCGGATGAATACAAGTACTCATTGCTATTAATTGAAGATGAATTTAATTAATTACTGAACAGCGCTAAATTACTATTCATAGTATTATGGCACTACAGTTTTTATTATGAATTAAGTATGCTAGTTATTATTCTATGCTTCATATTGAAACTATTGTTCTGCTAGAAATAAAAAGCTAGAAATTAATTTATAAACAAAAACTAAAATACCATTCAACTGCTGGCATTCGCCGATGACTTTAATATCATTGGGCGATCAAAACGAGCTGTGGTCAAGACTTTTGTCTCGCTTGAAAATGCAGCAAGAAAGATGGGCCTAATCATTAATAAAGACACATGAAAAATTTATCATTGCATCTAATAAAACTTTTGATTTATCCTCCTTGAAGATAAACATCGGAATTTCCGTGGAAGTCTAAAGCTGAGAGAATGAAAGAAATTTATATTCTACTAGATAAACTTAATATTCTACTAGAAATCATGCCTCTTTCAGCATTATTAATAAATATATTTTCTTTGTAAAGACATGCACGGCTAAAGCTGAAATTATGAAAAATATTTTATTTCATTTAAATATGTGATTAAAGACTTGTATATTATGTATTCACATCCTTATAATCTTTCATTTCTATTTTCAGGGAGACAAAATCCGTATAAATACGTACGTCTTTCGTAGCTGCGTGAGAGCGTTCTCATCATCTCTGATGATAAATGTTTTATGTTTAAGATGATTGTTTTATGAAATATAAGGGAAATAGGTCTACTGGAGAACCCGCCCAAAAAGGGGTAACGCGCCTAGCATCGTACCTCAAAGGTGGTGTGGAAAATGGTGCATTTTCTAGATTATTTTTTCCATTTGTATAGTTCATAATAAGAAAACAGTTTTGTCTCCTTTAATATACTATATTAGAGGAGATTAAGATGAAGATTGTGATGCGCCAAATCAAGTGTGCTACAAATAATAGTTAAACTTTAACACTGTGTTTCATATTAGTTTTATTGTGTAGGTATACCATTTTCCTTTTGCTAAATAAATCTTTTTCACTTGCATTTTTCTTAAGTAACTCATGTTGTTGATTATTGTAAAGCAAAGCTGCCGATCTTAAAAGAGGCCCTTGTTTGAAAATTTTCCGATCCAAGCAAGCGTGTTGCATTGAGGAAAACTACAAAACACTTTCACTTTATGATCTGAATCAAAGGCAAATTACGTACTTTCAGCAGTTTTGTTCTCTGCTAATTGCTTTAACTGCACCGAAATTCAAACGCTACAGGAAGAAAATATCTACATACATGTCAGTCAGTTATTAATGGTAGAAATTGCACAAAATGTCACATAGCTGCCAAGTCACCTCGTTTTTTACACATTTCTCCATAAATTGCTCGGTCTTTTAGTTTTTAATTTTGAGCCTTTACTGGGAAAATCAGAACAATAAACGAAATTTAATAAATTAATGGAACTTAAGTTACACAAATGACATTCCCCTACTTCGGGTTATTTTTGGAATAATTTATCTTGTTAAATTTTATTTGATTTGATGTGTTCTTTTTCTTTATTACATTTTATTGTCCTTTCTCTTATTAAATTTCATTTCATGTGGATTGCTATAATGTACTGTAGACATTTGCAGATTTTATGTGAAGTGTCAAGCAATGTTAGTTAATTGTTTATATTTGTATTAATTTTTATTTTTCTTCCATATATATGATATATTTCTTTTATATATATGATATCCCCATAGATATTATATTCTTTGGTTATTTTTATTTCATTTAAAAGTACTTTGAAAAAAATCAAAGCTTTTATTCCCTAGACTTTTCTCAGTATAAAAGTGAAAGAAAATTGCAAAATGAAATGAAAGAGCATGGAATTTAGAATATTTGATTAAATACTAACTTTTACGTCAGATTTCTATTACAAATATTTCAATAAAGTGAATCATGCATTTTTTTAAAGAAAATTTAAGCCAATTTGGAGTTCCTTTGGAAAATGCTTCGCCATACACATGAAACACTCTTCTGGTTTCACCTGTTTTATCAGATTTTAAGGTGGTCCTGTATATTATCCGTGACTGTATCCAGCCAGGATGTAGGGAGATGTTGTTACAGTCCCTAAAACAAGGGCATTTTTTTAAACCAGTAGAAGTTCACAAACACTTTTATTCTGTTTCTTCTTCTTATTCATTCATCTTATTATTCTACAGGCTCCAATTAACAAAGAAGCAGTCTTCCTTCTAGAGCTCCCACAAATTTTCCTTATTATTATTTTTTTTAAACACGAAAACATGGGCTGGGTCTTATGGCCTAGGTAAGTAATCAGGGCTTGTTTGATTGATTATTTAACAATCTAAAAATTCATGCATATTTCTTAGACTTTTTTGACTTATAATATATAAAGACTGAGTATAAATGAGAGAAAAGTTTCTGAAGTTTTGGAATAAATTTAAATGGTTTACTGAAATAAAGTCATTCCTGTGATGTTAATATGCTCAAAAAAATGAGAGCTAAGACGTTTATTAAATTTTCAAGATGTTGTTGATGTTAGCAGTAAATGATAAATGCTACAAAAATTTACAATGTCCTTTTTAGCATAAGAGGTGCTGTTAAACTCAATCCTTACTTTTGTATCCATATCACATTTTAAATAAAAGGATATTGCCACCAAATGTTATTGCCAGGTAAATATTTTTAAAGAAATAATATAGCGAATGTTAAAAGGTGTATGGAAACACTTAACACTCTGTTGGCAATTCCAAGTATGTGCTGTTTTTAAAATTTTGTGCTTTTGCTGCTGAATTTTATTTCGGGTGTGAAGAAAGTAATGTTTAATAAATAAATTTAAAAGTTAATAATTAAAAGATTAGCACAACTTTTCTCAGTCTTTTTGTTATTAACAAAGTCATCGTACTAAGAAAATGGAACACATATGTGAGGAACTGAGAAAAAAATAAATAAAACAATGTATGACAACACTTAATACTCATTCAGGAATTCTAAAATTATGCAATACTTTCTTATTAGGCAACCACCTTGGAGAATTTTTTAAAGTAGAAAGAGGTGATCGGGAATTTTCGAATTGAAAGTTGCAGTGGAAATGGTTACCTAAAGAACTAATATGTGGAACATGAAGGAGTTAACAATAAAAAGAGGGTAAAGGTGAGGTAAAATAAGCGACGACATTTTTTACAGAAATGTAGTATGCCTTTCTTCTATCTTTGTCTCAACCATGTACAACGAGTACTATTGAGCACTCATTTAGTACCCTGGGCAGAGAAAAAAATTTGTTGTGCTCAACAATAACAAAGAGTAGTGTGAATGGGCTGTGTATGTTAAATGTGCGTTGAAAACGTATTCTAGAATAGAAATAGAAAAGGAAATTCTTGAACTGTTTAGATAGAAGAAACATTTTAATAAGATAAAGACTAAAAAAAAAAAAAAAAATGCGGACACCACATGACTTCCTTGTACGAAATATTAAATAATACGCATTTTTTGCTGCATTTCATTCAAACCTAATTCCTCAAAATACATCAGATATGTGTTTCGCATTTAATTAATTTAATTCTCCCTTCGTAGCAAGGCAAAAATTTCTAAAACCTCAAAATATGTGTATTAAAATCTAGAAAATATAGAAAAGCTTCAAACACTAACTACAGTCAAAACGATTAAAAAATATTTTTACAATTAAAATTAGAGTTTCTAAGAAAACACAAGCAGTTCAAGTATCTGGATGGAAGGCAGATTTTTCCGTGCACAAAACTAAGTTTACTTGTTACTTATTTGAACTAAAAGTTACTACCAATTTAAATTAAAAGTCTAAATTGTTGACAATCATACACCTATTGCATGCAGATTAACTAAGAGGCATAAAAACCTTAATCGGAAGATAGGAATAACGTAATTCAATCCTTTTGAAAGTAAAATATGCACAATTTACTTACTATTAGAAAAAAAAAAAATCTGATGTGTACACCACAACACTTCCTTATATGGAATATTAAACTGCACGCAATTTTTCCTGCATTCCATTTAAACTTCTTTTCTCGAATTTCATTATAGATATACTTTTAATTCAATTAATTCAGTTCTCACTTCGCGACAAGGCAAAAATATATAAAACCTCAAAATATTTTATTCTAAATTGAAAAATATAACAAAAACAGTTAAAACAATGTACAGAACTTTTACAATTAAAATTGGAATTTCTACTCAAAAACAAGCGTGTGCAAGTAGGCAGATTTTTGATGTGCGAAACTGAAAGTTTACTTTTGGTCTCACTCGGCAAATAGACACTGAAGGAGTAAAAAATGTCTTAATTTGTTGTGGACGCATGTTGAGTGAATATATGATGTAATTTAATAAATTAAGTTATAATTCCAGAATGGATTAAGCAAGATTGAATTCGCAGTAATAAACGAAGACGTTATCTTGGTTGTTGCGAAGTTTAGTTCTTCCAGACTGGCAACAAATCCACTATTCTGCTAAATTTTTAATTGTTGATAATTCTACAATTATTGCATGCAGGTTAACTAAAGGTTAAAAATTCTTAATCGGAAGATAAGAACAACATAACATAATGCAATCATTTTTAAAGCAAAAAAGTGCAATTTACTAACATACAACAATACAAAATTTTGAGCCCAACAAACCGAGTAACAGAGTGCGTATATATATATATATATATATATATATATATATATATGTAATGTTGTATGATCATAAATTCATTTAGTGCGAAATTAAATTATTCTACTACTTGCGCAATTGCTGCTACGTGCGAGCGATTGCAACCGAAAACGGAAGTGCACAACTACATCTTATATCAGTCCTATATACAAAATTCCAACTTCTGAGGCTATTCTTTTTTGAGTTATGCGATATACATACGTACATACGCCACGAAAATACTGTTCTGAATCCATTTTAAATGAGTTTTATAATTCGTTTGAGGATAAAGACTCCTTTATTGTGTCCTTACATACAGATGTCAAGCAAAAACATCGTTATATTGCATTCGATAGAGGTAAAAATGGATATTTTCGATGATATATGGTACCCAGAATTTTTCGTAATTGCAATACTTCTTATAAGGAAGTAAAAAAACTGAGCTTGCGGAATGGAGTAACAGAGTGGGTACATACATACATATAATATTTATATACTGTTCGTGCTGCTGATTGCAAACAACTACATGTTATAGCAGTCCTGTATGCAAACTTTTCCTGTATACATTTTGCTTTTATTCATTTATTTTCTTGTTTTCGGGTAGCAGTAACGTATGTGAACGTTCTCTACCTAAAGAGGACAATTTTCTGTGGCAAACTGTTTCGTATTCATGTTATCTAAAGAGGTTATCACACTTGGCTGCAGTCCCGGCTAGACAGGACTTTTCTGAGAAACGAGATTCTGGAGGCACTATTTTAACCGGAAGGATTACTAGAAAAAAAAGCCCGCCCGAAGAGAAGTCCCGCCTAGTTACGGAAACGGTGTTGCGGCTACGTGGGAGTTTTTTAAACCTCACTGAAAATGTCTCGGTTGGATCCAGGATCAAGGAAGTTCGTGTTACGGAGTTCTTAGGCATAAACGCCTTTACGTCCACATCATCTGAAGAATAAAATGTCATCATCAAAAGAGGGAGTTTTCTAATACTGTAAAAATTCTTGATACTTGATCTATCTTTGCGAACGTCAACTTCGCGGAGGGGAAGGGACGGGGGGAACGCGCTTAAGCGTCGAAAACGTTGCTGTGTCAGTTGCTCAGCTGATCAAGGATCAAGGATCAAGGATGTTAATTTACAGAGTGCGCTAGGCTAGGCCTTTAACTCCACTTCATCAGAGATAAAATAATTACATCAGAAGAGGGGGTCATCTAATGAGGGAAAATTTTGAAGCCTAATTATAAAAATAAAAGCTTTTCAGATAATGCCTTCCTTATGAGAAAAAAGGAAAACTCTTAGAAAGTCTTTAAATTAAATTTCGTGTTTAAAGAGGGCCAGGAATAAATTTTGAGAGAGGAGTCAACATTCAAAAAGTTTTGAAAAGAATAAAAAGGTGCAATACATTTCCTTGATTCTTGATATCAACAGCAAAATAAAATCCTTAGGACAAGCAATCCGGAGAGTTGGGCAAAAAGGGCTGGGCGCGAAACTCGTTGGGTGAGTTCTAGTAGCAGTTCAGTGTGATACAGCTGAAGGAGGAGAAGAAAATTTTTGGTCGCTATTTAGTGCGACGTTAAAAGGTCCCCTTAGGGGGTCGAAAGCAACCCGTTTAGCAAGTGGAAAAGAAGCTTTTAAGAAGCTATTGAGAAATTAAGTGCAGCCGCGTGCGGCTGCGGAGATAAGTTGTCCCTTATTAAAGAAACGTTAGAGGGCTCTTCTTAAAGAGTTAAAGAACAGGGTTCCTACAGTCAATGCCCTTACGCATTGATAACGCGAGGACGGTTGGGGTTTAGGAACGAGAGGTAAGCATCCACTTGGGCGTCTGTATTCCAATACCGATGCCGTTTAAAAGGTAGTTGAGCATAATCAGGTTGTAAGATTGCTCTGGGTCGCATTTTAGAAGAGGCAACCGCAGGATCATATACCGCCAGGGTATGTTATACTGGATTTCCAACAAGATGGATGTTTTTGAAAATCGTTCCGAAAGTCGCTGTATAAAGCGATTAATGGGCATAATTTTGAGGTCGTTATGAATGTCATCGTTCCTTATGAACCATGGAGCGTTTAATATCTGCCGTAAAAATTTTGATTGAAAAATTTGGACGTTTTTACGGTTAGTCAGAGCAGCTGAGCCCCAGATACGACTCGTGTAAGTGAGAATAGCCCTTATGATAGATTTACAAAGCTAGATCTTGTTATCAAGTGACAGGTCGCTATTTTTAGCGAAAAAGGGGCGCAGGTTGGCTTTGACAGCTTCCGCATTCGCAATAATTTTTTGAATGTTAAGTTGCCAAGTTAATTTTGAGTCAAGTAAAACACCAAGGTATTTGTAAGCAGTAACCCGGGGAATAGGTTCACCGAAGAAAATTAAATTATCTAAACGAGGGATGTTTCTACGGATGAATAAAGTGGCAGCACATTTAGCGACATTAATTTTGATTTTATACAGTCCGAGCCAGAGTTCTAAGGCTGAAAGGTAACTCTGTAATGTAGAGATTACCGTGGTGATGTTGGTATGTTGAGTTAGGATGGCCGTATCGTCTGCATATAAAGCTAAATGGATACTGGGTGCCTTAGACACGTCGTTGATAGAGATATTGAAGAGCAGAGGTGAGACAAGACTGCCCTGAGGACATCCAGCATGAGTCGGGAGGGGAGAGAAGAGTTCGTGGTTAACTCGTACGCGGAAGCTTCGTCCGGCTAAATACGAGCTAATAATTTTAATGATGTGAGCCGGAAACCCAAGTCGCATGAACTTGTAAATAATTCTGTCATGCCAAACCCTGTCAAAGGCTTTAGCTATGTCAAGATAGACAATTCCAGTATTCTCTCGCTTACGAAAGCCTTCATGAATGAATTCCCCTACACGTAGTAACTGGTGTACCGTGGAGTGTTTAGGTCGGAAGCCGAATTGTTCCGGGATGATTAAGTTTTGATCTAGACAGAATTCATTCAGGCGATTAAGTAAGACATATTCATATACTTTTGAGAGTGAGGAAAGCAGACTAATTGGTCTGTAGTTGACGGGTAAGTTTAGATTTTGCACCGGTTTTGGAATGGGGAAGACCGTTGCAATTTTCAAGCGGTCGGGGAAGTTGCTTCTCCTTAGCATAAAATTAATAAGGACCGTAATCCAAACAATAAACATTACAGGGAAATTTTTAATTATGCAATTAGAGATAGAATCCATGCCTGGAGCCTTGTTTGGTTTCAGTCTATTGATGTATTCCATCACCTCTTTAGAATCAGTGGGCCTAAGTTCAGGCGTGAAAGGCTTTGTTAAAAACTCTTCAACACGTGAATGTATGCGCCCTTGAGTAACCGGGCGGTTACAGTAGGCTTCGTTATTAGGAGTGAATTGAGTAGCAAGGCTATCGGCTAAGACTTCTGCCTTTTCAGTGTAAGCCATCGGCCGTTTGGAGCGGCGGAATGTGTCTGGATTGTTTGCGTATTCGAGCGGCAGCCCGCCAAATCGAATTGTCTTCAGTCGTTAGGGACTCAATGTAGTGTTTCCACTCCGTCTGTTTGAAGAGACGGGTTTCAGTCCTTATCTCGTTCTGTATTTTGCGAAATTGGATGCGGACACTGGGATCACGCGACCAAAGTTTTCGCAAAAAGTTCCGCTGCTTAATTTTGGATTTAGTCTCAGGTGGGAGTCTGACACCCGGATAGAAAATTGGTTTTTAAGCCGCAGCTCTCGCTTCTTTGAGAATGGACTCCAAATTTAGTAAACACCTGTTAAAATCCGAATTGCTGGTAATTATTATAGGGGGTAGCAGTACGTTCCAAAATAAATCTAAAATCGTCCCAATTTGTAGAGGCTTGCTCCTGTAATTTTGAGTAACGGTTTTGGATATCTAGGGTGATCAAACCTGAATACTGATCAGAGTCATAGAATACATAGGTGATTTGATAATGATAAAAGTTTATCAAAATCACAGACAGGAAAAGTACCTCTTCCACGTGCAGTTGATAGTGGAGGCAGGTACGCCGAGATGACAGTTAGTGAGGGAGAATTTTGGAGGAAAATTTTGATAATTGTCGCTTCCAAAATACTTAAATCAGGAGGGCGTATCATGTGATGCTTAATCGAACGCTTCACGTAGATACAGGTACCACCACTTGCACGCCTGGGTAATGACACCCTGTCAGTCGAGTACATGTCAAAATTCCCAATTTTGGGAGTTCTCCCTGGGGTAAGATGAGTCTCTTGGACTAATAACACGTCAAGATCGTGCACTACAATAAAATCTTTGACCTCATCGATCTTATTGATGAGGCCGTTTGCATTCCATGTGCACATGGTAAGTTCTCTGTTGGTAATTGAACTTTGTCTTAAACAGTTAAATTTAAGGCCGTGGTAAAAGGTTACAGCTCTGAAAAACTTAAGACACGGGTCTAAATTAGCCGAGAAATCCTAATATGAAAGCATAATATAGCTTTCATAAATTAGGAAGGCCCTCGTAAGAGCGTCTGCCTGCCTAAGCTTTGGCAGGGCCCTTTGGAAGGCTTGTAGTAGAATATGCCTATCTACCGCAGAATCGCGGGAGATTTCAATTAGGCATTTTAAAGTAGAGGAGAAAACATCCTCGGAGTCTCCACTTTCTACTTGAGTAACCGGGGGAGCTATTTGAGGCACATTCGCCATAGCCGCCGGATTTGGACCCTGATTTTTGGGACGGGGCTCTGTAGGTCCTTTACCTAGGGTCGCTGCATAAGACAGCGAGCTTGTGCTTTTAGGTGCAGTCACAGTGGCTGGTTGTACAGCTTTTGCTGGGGTCTTTGTAGTTCCCTGAGGGGGGGCTGCAGGAGCAGCTGCCCTAGGAGCATTCTTTTTTGAGCTCTTTTTGTTATTACCTGGGTAACGAGGACGAGATTTAAAGGACGCTGGGTGACTACCTCCAGAGTTGCAGCCGCAAGCAGGTTGATCGTCATTTAATGTGCAATCTTTTGCCCAGTGCGGGCCAGCGCATCTCACACAACGTATGTTAAGGGTGCAAGTTTCAGAGGAATGAAAAAATCCTTGGCACCTAAAGCATTGAGTAGGGTCTTTACGGCCTCTGTAAGCCTCAAATTTGACCTCAGCGCCCTACATATCGGTGACACTGTACAGTTGGTCTATGAAGGGATGAGGTCGGACTTGTATGTAAACAAGTGGCATAGGGTGTCTAGTGCGCGGTTTAGTCAACCGGACGGCCTGCCGCATCCATCGTGTAACCTCCCTAAATTCTAGTTCTGTTTGAACAAATAAATTAAGAAAACGTCCAGTGAGAATGCACTTGATATTAGGGGCAATTTCTCGCAGGAAAGTCATCTGCGTTCTCCACTGTTTGCTGCTCTTAACGTGAATAGCCGGAATGGAGGGTTGCTGTGGTTGGGGGGGATGAGCGCTTTCTGACTGCGCCATACTAGTTTCTCCTCCTGAAGTTTCCCCGTTAACAGGGGGGGGGTGATTATAGAGCTTACCTTGGCGGGACTGCGACCGCTGTCCAAGAGGCTTTCTTTAATTCTTTCATATTTGATTTTAGAGGCAATGTTTTTTGAATTTGCAATTACTTCAGTGGGGTTACTATCATCAATTGTAATGATTTCTGGAGTTTTTTCCTGTTTGCGTGATGCGGGGGTAATAAAGCCCTCCGAATCTACGCTCGCAGTCTTTCTTTTCTGCTGGACGGAGGGAGCAGTTGCGTTTCCGCCCGCTGTTCAGTGCGGTCTTTAAGGCCAAATGATTGACACCTCTTAAGGGGGTACTAAAAGCAAGTAAAAGGCCCTTTTTAGAAGGGCTGAAAGAGCTATTTTGAAGTAGAGAAATAATCAATTGACTCTAGATTTAACAATTAAGTCCAGTCGCCTGCTACTGAAGCTTCTTAAAGAAGCAGGAGGGGTTCATCCGGTCAGTGACTTAAGCATTCAAGACTCGAGAGGCGGGAAGGGGAAGGAACGAGAAGTAATTATTCACATGTATGTCAGTGTGAGCATACCTTGCCCGTTTATTGCGATTAAATGTTTGGTCGTTTCAATGAGCCCGTACCAAAATTTAAAAAAATCACTTCCTTCAAATCAGCGAAGCAATCATTCCCTCGGACGGATTATTCCATGGCATATATATGTCGTGGGCATGTTAAAATTTAACTTCTGAATTTTTTAATAGTAATTTTCTTCGCTGATCATAAACCATAGCTTGAATAAACTAATTTTATCTGAAAACGTTTTCGATACTTTTTTGTGCATCATTCCTCAGTTAAGTAATAACTGAAATAAAAAAGGCGTTAGGAAGTTGAATATTCCACCAAGAAAATTTAGCTTATTTTTTCTTTTGAAATGAAAAAAGCATATAAAATCTTTTATGTAGTTTGAACAGTATGATTAGGGGCACTCGGATTTAAAGAAGAAGGACTTAAATCTCCCCCAAAAATCCTAACTCAAGACTATATCACAATACCAGCAAGAGTAGAATGTTTACTTCCTGGATCCATAGTCGGAAATAGAATTTTCCGCTTCGACCTCATAGGATATCCCAAGAAATGTAACAGCCTGAAAGGAGTACCAGTAGCCTGAACACTCATCGATCTATCGAGATGCGTTATCACTGTGAGACTTGCCAAATTCACAAGGCGAGAGTTATAAAGAAAGGGGAATTGGTTGCAGAATGTAGTCCAGTAACCAGCGTTAAACGAAACAGCAACACTCGGAACTTCGTGTCTTCAGAGAGCATTACAACCGAGTTATTGCAGAATGCGCAATGAAGCGATAAGGAAAGGAGTGCTGTCGAACATGTCGTTCAAAATTTACAGACGTTTTTCTCCCTTTCGTCTTCTGACTTGGCTCGAACCACTTAGAAACAACCTGAAAATCGACACCGGGGATCACGCACCAGCTGCGCAATATCCGAGACGTCTGCCGATTGCTAAACGGGAAGAGGTAGGAAAAGGTCTAAAGAATATGCAAGAAGGCAATAGCATCCAGTTTTCAGCAGTCGCATCGTCCATCATCCTGGTGAAAATGCAAGAGGGTTCAACAAGATTTTGCGCTGACTATCGTCAGTGGAACGAGGTTAAGAAGAAAGATAGTTACCCTCTTCCTAGAATGGACGACATTCCGGACATTCGTTCTGGATAGTAGTGGTTTTCAACACTTGATTTAAAGAGTGGGTATTTGGCAGGTCGAGATACATCCTGATGAGTGAGAAAAGACTGCATTTACCAAGGGACAAGGACTTTGGCAGTTTGGACTCTGCAATTCGCCAGCGACGATCGAACGCCTCATGGAGACTGTTTTGAAAGGTCTATCCTACTGTGTACAGATTCAGAAAATATGTCAGCAGTTAAAGCCTAGAAACGCCCTTAAAAATGTGCATCAGTAAGAAGCTTCCTGGGGTTTTGCACCTACCATAGGAAATTTGTGATTAACATAGAGAATGTGCGGATGCATTTAACAACTTCAAGAAAACGTTAACATCGGCTGCCAGTCTTGAATTATTCTCAGCTCGATAGACCATTTATTCTCGACACAGATGCGAGGAAGGAAAGAGTCGGTTGTGTTTTGTCCCAAGAAATAAACGGCCAAGAACGTCCAGTGATCTACTGGAGGAAGTAACTTTCTGAACCGCACAGGAAATATTGGCTCTCCATTGTTAAAAATTTAATAATTTTTACATAAATGCATAATGTTTTAATTTTCTTTCATAAATTATAAATCTGGAAATGGATTAAATGATTTCCGATAGAATAAAATAAAAATTTCAGAAGCAAAATATTTTTCTTCCTGAAGGGGGATTCTCATGTGTAAGTAATTAAATTTTAATGAGGAGTGCTTTTTTCTCTAGCGAGAAACCGGGTTCCGTGTATTAGAATGAACTAAGTTTTGTATGCCAAGGTACACATTGTACCCACTTTTTACATTTTCTCATTTTTTTAAGAAACTAGTATTTTAATTAATGTCTATTTAGTCCAAAAGGGACGTTAGTTATAATGACATACGGTAACCTGTGTTGAAACTGTTGTAGTTGTCAGAATACATAGTCACAAGAAGAACAAATGACATTGCAAAAGACAGGCAAATACAGCTAAAGCGTAAATGAAATATGTGATAGATTGTCACTACAATTTGACGAGTCTACGGATAAAAAAAGCTTTTCGCAGTTAGAGTTATGGGGAGAAAGGTATTTACTAATATCACTGTAAACAAGAAATACTGAAAATATTATTCATGAAAGATCGAACAAGAGTTAAAGTTATCTATAATATATTTATATCATAAGCAAAATGTCGATAGATAGGCCTCAGCACAAGCTGCCGGATGTGAAGTGGAGCCAGCAATGGTTCGTAATATTAATATATTTATTGCCCTCTGCAAGTAAGATTTTCAAACTTTATATTGAATCACTGTTTCAACAGAAAGATTTACACCGGGCACGTCGTGAAAATTTTAAACTTAGTTCGAGCAGCCCCCTTGCAACACTACATTCTCCAGGCGAGAAGATCCAGTTCTTATTCTACATAGTGAATTACTTTGGCAAAGTTCTTGCAAAAATCGGAAGTTGAGCTAATGAACTTTCCCTGGATGGCAGATTTAGAATTTTTGAAAAGGCATAATTGAGAAACTGAATAATGTAACAAATAAATAAATGCATACCCTGCTAAAAATGCCCCGTAGAAACCCATAAAATTTGTTTACGGGGAATTAGCCTATGGGTACCCATACAGCTCTGCGATTACCCGTACGCCAAATCCCTGTAGAAACCCACAGACAGAAACCCGTACAACTTGACGGGTACCCGTAGGCCAAATCCCCGTAAAAACCCATAGGAAGAAACCCCTACGGTTGTACGGGTACCCGTAGGCCAAATACCCTGTAAAACCCCATAAAAAGAAACCCGTACAGTTATACGGTTACCCGTAGGCCAAATACCTGTAAAAACCCATAAAAAGAAACCCGTACGGTTGTATGAGTACCCATAGGCCAAATACCGATAGAAACTATAGAACCGTAAGAAACCAAAAACCGTAAAACCCGATAGAAAGAATCCTGCACGGCTGTACTGTACGGGTACCTGTAGGTCAAATACCCGTAAAAAACCTGTAAACAGAAACCTGTATCACTGTACGGATGCGAGTAGGCCAAATCTCTGTAGAAACCTGTAGATCTGTAGGCACTATAAACAAAATCCATAGCCAAAAATCAGAACTTTATATGCATATCCATTGGCCAAATTTCCATTAAAAAAATGGATATTCCGTAGGTCTATGCCTTGTAAAAACCAGTAGACAAAAGCATGTACACCTATACAGGCACCCATACGCCAAATCCTGTAAAAACCGCTACACAAAAATCCACAGACCAATAAAGGTAACTCTTGGAAAAATCGCTGCACAAAATAATAAACAAAAACCAATAGAATTATATAGAATTATACCATAGTGGAGTATCCATACATAGAACGGGTATCCATATACAGAATCCCTATAAAAAAACAATACACGAAAATATAACTGTAAATCAAATTTCCATAAAAACATAAACTAGCAGAAGTCCATAATTAGCACTGATGAAATGTACAGAACTAAATAGAGGAGAAAGCATGTAAAGTAATTTTAAGTAAAATTCAATGCGAATAAATAAAAATTTTAAAATATCTAGAAGCCTACGAGCCCTTGCCCTTCTTAATGCACGTCAATATCTATAAACATATTACAAAATATTTGTATAAATTCTCTTTACAAAATTTTAAACTACCTTTATATAATTTTGAAAATAAAATTAATAGAAAGATAATAACCAAAGTCATGATTCACAACCATCGAATGATATATGTACATATATGTATGTAAGAAAAATAAGGAATATGCAACAGATTAAATTAGCAGCGTAAAATTAATTTTCCTTCTCTATTCTAAAAACAGTAATCTTTCTGCACTGCATCATTTCGAGATTAATTCATGTCATATGACTCTTACATAATTTGATGTTGTAAGGATTCGCAAATGTTTCCTATTTTCGTTACACTTTTTCTTATATTACTTTATCTCTCCAATGAATCCCTTAAATACATTACCTGCTTAGTTGATAAAGACCTCGTTGATATAGACTCACTTAACCCTCTTTGTACATGACCGTTACCCAGTCAGCCTGTACTGTACGTGATACCAAAGAAAGTGAGAAAATTTAACAAAATCTTTTTAATTTTATACCGCATAATGGAATTTTCCTAAGAAGTAAACATGTGATCGATTTTCAGTGCTGCTCACTTGAATTCCTTCCTGGAGGACTTTCTGAGAGCCACTGGCTCGTACGCAGGCTACATATGGGGGAAACCTCGAAAACGCTCATGCAGCCAGCCCATTCGCCGGAATTTGTATCAAAGACCGAACTATCAGCGTTCAGCGACGTTTCCCCTCGGCCACTGGTGGCCCCACTTCATGTATAGAAATTAACGTTCAAATATAGAACGTAAACTTATAAGGTATTTCTCCCGCTTTCTTAGCACGCCTTCGTGGTGTAATGGCCAGCAAACGCGGCGCGCATTCCAAAGGTCGGAGGCTCCAGTCCGGCGAGAGCATTGCTCATTTTTCGAGACTCCCGCTTCGAAATAATCTTATGTCTCTACAAACTTACCCAAAGTTCTTGAACAAGAATGTAATTAATTTACTTCAGTGCAACGTAAATGAAGAGGGAGCTTATTTTTATAGTAAAGCATGGGATTGCTCATAGTTGAGAAAGATATGTTGCCATCTTATACAAATTGTTCTTTAAACCTTTTTATTTCTCAGTACTTCGGTGAATATTTTACATTTTTAGCGTTCTAAATTTAATTTTAGAACTAGAAATGCGTACACACGAACAACATGATGTACACTGTTGTGGCATTTAATAGAATTTCAGGATTACGACCAAGAATAGTGTGCAAGCGTCTTTGTTTCAAGTCTCGTTCGTCAAAAAGATTTACAGATATTAAAAGATTCATATGTTGTAACCATCCAAGAGCTTAGAAATAGGAAATAAATAAATATTAAGAAGAAAACAGAATGTGTAGTATCGCTATATGTATTGGAAAAAAAAGCAAATGATAGGATATCAGCAGTCGAGCGGTAAAAGCTTCTGAACACTGGCTGTTCGGTACGGAGTTCGAGTACTGGCGAACGCGCTGACTGCCTGCATGAAAGTTTTCATGGTTTTCTCTATGTGTAACGTGGATGCGGTTTTACCTCAATGACCTCCACGGAGCAGCAATCCTTTTCCTTGTAGTGCCTAAGGGCGGGAAAAAAATATGCAAATGATTTCCGTTGCTCTCAAAAACGAAAGATTTGCATAAATAAGTTCGACCTACTTCTGTTTTAATCTTTTACAAAATCACATGTATTTACCGTATATTCCAGCGTATAACTTGCACTTTTAATACAAAAAATAAGATCGAAATTTATGGGGACACGTTATACACCACATATAAAATGCATAACTTATTGGTTGCTTAAGTTTGTTAAAAAGTTTTTTATAATTTGTTTTTACTTATCGGAGTATCTAATCTGAATGAAAAATTTCTTCTCTTTTATTTAAATATTCACTTAAGCGCTTCCAGTTTCGAGGTTTTTATCAAGTTGAATTAAGAACTAACTACGCTGAAGAACCCATTGAGAAATTATTCATTATGTTCAGTGTATTTGAGGACATATTTTGAGGTAAAATTACCAATAGTATACGAGATTAATTCCGTACCCTGTATAGTTATTCTTAGTTTTTAACATTATTGTTAACTTGTAGGATTTTGATGTGTTGTATGCATTGTATTCTTATCTATCCTTTCGGTATATGCCTTAAGTATTTTTCGCACCTCCTTTGATGTTGAATGTGTCTGCATTCTTCAGGTACTTAACTGTAGTGGTCTTCAGCTGAACTTCATAATTATTTTAGGAGCTATTGTCTCTTATCTAAGTTAAACAGAAGATTTCAGTATAGGTCAAATTTTTATGAAATTTATATATTTCTTTTTAGCTTTTATAACAAACTCACGGAGCGCTGTTAGGAAGTATAAGTTGTTTGATGGAGGTTTGAATAGGGAGATTTTGAATAGGGAGAGTCTGAAAGAATTAGAATCCTATTCATGCTCCTTGGTTAGTTTTCCGATTGGGAACTCCATTGTTTGCACCATTAATAAGAACCTGTCTCTGCTATTTTCCGTCAGGGTCCTAACTTTGCCACTATTGATAACTGGTCCTTGATATTGCTTCCAACTGAAGAAATAGAGAAATAAAGGTATATTGCAAAGGACCTATTTGTTCCCTCGCAACACAAGTATTGATAACATTCGAACAATTAACTTCCTGGAAAATAGAATTTTTTCAAGAAAAAGAAACTCTTTGAACAGGGCAATTTAGAATGCAATAAGGTTAGAATTGATACGAATACGACCCGATCCAGCTGGTCTAAAAATAGACCTTATGATCTTGTTTGAGTCGTCTATACGTTCACCACAAAACCAAACTCAAGGTAAACTGAAAAAGGTATTTTCTCCCTCCTTTCTGCATACCTTCCTGGTGTAATGTTAGCACATTCTGCGCGTAATCGAGAGGTCCAAATTCGAATCCTGGGGAGGGTGTAGAGTCATTAGGATTATCAAAGTAGGAAACACGAAAAATGAGTAGTACCCTCGCCTAGACTCGCACCTGGACCTCCGGAATACGCGCCGATTGTGCTAACCGTTCCACCACGAAGACATGCAGAAAGGAGGAAGAAAATACCTTATAAGAGCATTGCTCATTTTTCACATCTGATGCTTTAAAATGACCTAATATCTCTTCAATGCAATATCTATAAATATATCGTTTATATTTTCGTGACACAAACATCTGAAATTCTCTCTTTATAATTATTTCAAATCGTTACAAACAAGTTGAATGAATTCCTTAAAAACACATACTCCAGGTCTGTGCAATTACGTTGTCTCTAATATGTGAGTTTTATGCTATATTTGTTTCACTGATGATATTTCTTTGCTAATTAGGTGTCATTATCACGGCATATGTAGTCTAAATGCTGTACTGTGTTAAATGTGTGACTTATGCTTGCTTAGTATGGTTGTAACTTATATAGTAAAATTGAGTTTATTATTAAATGGCGTCGTGGAACACAATGAAGGTGTTAAAATGTACATAAACTATTAAAATATCTGATTATTACCCTTACGAAATCTATATGTCAAAGAGTTACTTCTCAAATTCATGTGGTTGAAGTGCAGGTATTTTGAAAGAAACTAGTACTGTCGATGAATCTTTTCCAGTACACACAAAGAGCTTTTCCTATACAGCTTCGAGCCATATGCAAATCAATGTCTAGCGTTTGAAATCACATAAAGCATTATTATCCCAAAGGTGCAATTTGCCCAGAAGGGCTACTAATTTCGTTTTGGCATTTTGCGTTGATTCACTATAAACGGCGAATCACATTTTAAATGGTTGCCACTAAATGTTAGAGCCCTGTATTATATTTAAAGAAAGGAAATAATGAAGAATCTGCATAAATGCATATGCGTTTCTCGCATTGACATAAAACAAGGATAGCTAAAGTCATCCGCTTTTTAATAACGTACGTCTTCACCCGAATATGGGCATATAAAAGCCAAAATTTTGGAATTTGTTTTATTAACTATTTCATGAATTGTAAAGCATTTGCGAGTTTTTGATTAAGAAACTCAACGATTTCAAAGCGAACAATGGCAAAACTTTAAGGAAAAAAAAAAAAAAATCTCCAGCGCGCGAGAATGCGTATCAGAAATTCTCAAGATATGCTCTTTAAAATATTTTGCGATATTACTGTTGAACTGAATTTTATGTTTTAAGCGCGATAACCATGATATTTAATAAATAAAGGTAACACAAAAAAATGTATAAAACACTGCTTGTTCTTAATATAAAATCTTTCTTAACAATTTTCATTTCAATTGTTTTGATTACTACCATGATTTGACTTGGCAGAAAACTTACCGATACATATGTCTCAGGGGTAAAAATTCTGATTCCTTATTTTTTGTTGGTATGCAATGATTACGTCCCTCCTCAAATTTCTTGATTAAAGCCATACGATTATTCATTTTTAAATGATTTTTGCTTTGTTCCTACATACTCTATATCTCAGGTATTGTAACTGAGGGAATGAGGACAACTACAGGCTTTTAGAGAGATTGTTCAAATTAACCTAAACTATTTAGAGTTGCCGTGTTATATTAACACATGTTAATCATCTTGAAAGTATTTAACACGTGGTTATTCAATGACAACATTGAATTGAATTCATTGAACGGCCACATGTTAAATACATTCAAACGGATTTGTATATATTTAATACATATATTAATATTATTATATTAACAAGTATATTATAAATACATAATATATTTGTAAATATTTAAAACGTGGTTATTCATTTAATGAGCATGTGTTAAATACATTCAAGCATATTTGTATATATTTAACACGTATATTAATATTATATGTATAATATGCATATTAATATTATTATATTAACAGATATATTACAAATATATAATTTATATCCAAACATTTAACCCGTGTTCATTTATAAAACGAATTCAAAAAAAAAAAATAAATAAATAAATAAATGTCAAGGGAAATTCGAAATTCTATAGCAATTTTTTTTTTTTTTTTCTCTAGATTGAAAACTATCAATAACTTTTAAACGTTACAATTTAAAAAATATCTTACAATGGTTTTAAAAAATTTGCTAGGCATATCATTTCATAAATTTCTGAAATCAGGATTTTATTTCAGAAAAAGTTGGATTCTATGGCTAACTGTGTTAGTCAAAATTCCAGTAACAATGTTTCACATAAATACTACTTGTAAAGAACACCTGCTATTATTTATTTTTCCTTCAAGTGCATATCTTGAAGAGAGTTTGTAATAACTCTTGTGTCTGTAGATATTTATTCATCTATATTTACGTAATACTTTGAAGCGATCACTTTTTGTCCTTATGTAATATTATTGATAAATATCGTATTGATGTAGACGAAACAGAAATGCACCGAGGTAAAATATAAAATTAGCAAAGCAAGGACTTTGCTAATTTTATGGTATTGATGTACTTTGGTCTGGATTTTGTGCACAATAGCTGTGAAATTTAGAGCTGGTATACCAATAATTATCGGTGACTATTTGTACATATTAACAGAATTATTATTGAGGATTTATGTACAGCCTTTTATAGCACATGTTCTAAAATACTAATTATTACCATTTCTATGCGTATTCGTGATGTTTGTAATGTTTAATTGTGCATGGAATGTACTTTATTGACCTTCATCTTTTGAACTGCTTCGGCTGACACACGAATAATACTGTCAAAGATTGTGAAAGAGAGTCCATTTAAAATTCTTTGTTATGACTTAGCTGATAAGGTATTTCCCCAGAGGATTAGTTGCTCTACCGTTCGCACAAAAGCATTTCATTTTACTAGTAGGGGCGGGGGAATTTTCTGTTGTTATCCTTAGCAATGGCATGTATGGGCTGGGCTTATTACAATTTGCTATTTCCTCAACTAAACGCGATCTCTTTCTATTGGTTAGCAAATCACTGGATCTGTATGTATTCTCAGGTGATTTCTTCTGGATGTTTCATTTGGATTCTGCCCATAGGCGTGTGAGTTTCCCAGTCTTGAGATATTTGTGTATCTGGATTAAGTGTTTGAAGTCTTATCATCAACTGGTAAGTTCATCTCCATCTTATACAAATTTAAGTTTTCTATACTAATCTATTGTAAGACTTAATGCTCAGTTAATATAATTCCCTCGATAAATTATAATGTAATGTAATTTTTATATGTAAGGTGCATTACTTC
Source organism: Stegodyphus dumicola (assembly GCF_044657685.1). Classification (NCBI taxonomy): domain Eukaryota; kingdom Metazoa; phylum Arthropoda; class Arachnida; order Araneae; family Eresidae; genus Stegodyphus; species Stegodyphus dumicola. The sequence continues at coordinate 113,539,664 of NC_140778.1, read as the reverse complement.
ACGGAATTATTTGTGACTGAAGATTAAAACAAAACTGTAGTAGTTTATAATGTCATATCAAAGACTTATTTTAATCAAATTTTCTCGTTGACTTATTTGTAAAACAATATTAGTACGGAAAGTATGTTTGTAAACACGTTGAGTTTCCGGAAGTCATATTATTTCTAGGTTTTTGTTCTGAAAAGAGGACATTGAATAGTGTTTTTAGTGCTCAAAACACATTTAACTCATAAGGCATTATGAATTCTAAAATTAACTAAATTTAATAAATTTTCTTAAATTATTACTATAAAATTCCTTATAAAATCAGAGAGCTTTTTTTGATTAGATGAGGCAAGAAATAAGCTTATTCAGTAATCTACCTTTCCAATGTAGTTTCACAATTTAAATTTTAACATGACTTAAAACGGATTAAATATAAAATATTTTGTGTTCTTCGCTTTTAAAATGCTTCTTAATTTAATATTATTAATATTCCATTAACTTCTAAATTCTTAAAATGCTCTTCATAATTCGTAAATTATTATCATTAGTAGGCCAAAGGAAAATTTTGCTCAGGAGGGCTATTAATTTCGTTTTGGCATTTTGCCTCATGTACTATAAAACGGCGTTTAACTTTTCAAATTGCTGTTACCAAATATTATCGTTTTGCATTCCACTTAAATAAATTAAATAATAACTAATCTATGTATGTTCCTCACATTGTAAAAAAGCAACGATAACCTTAAACAACGATAACAAACTCAAGCTTTTCGAAACGAGCAACGGCAACATTGTAAGAGGGGAAAAAATATCTCCAGCGCCGCATGGGCCTGTGTATTGGAAATTCTAAAGATATGCACTTTTTAAATATTTTATGATGGATTAAATTTGGCAGTTGGATTAAATTTTATGGTTCAAGTGCGAATAACAAATTTATTTAACGAATAAAGTTAACACGCAAAAGTTAGAAAAAACTTCCTTTTGGGCGTAATATAAAATCTAAAAGCCTTCTGATTTTTTAAAAATTATTTTTATTATTTTAATTTTTAATCTAATTGGTATGTCTATTTAATGAAAATCTGAGGAAGTGTACTTGCCTTATTTTCGAGAAATATTACATGATAGTATATTCTTTTTAGGTATGACTAATTTTGTTCAGTTAGTTTTTATTAGAACTGTAATGAATTCTTAATTCTGTGACAAAAATGATGAATTTATTTAACTGATTATTTTCTAAGATAATAAGATCACCTGTAACAATGTGGGCCTGATTATTATTAAGAGAATTTTAACACTATTATAAAATGCTAATTTCCTGTGTCTTAAATGTGATAATTAGGATAAGTATTTTTTCGTTATATTTCGAATAGATCAAGATTTTTAACTGAAAAATACTATTAATTTGGTTAATTTTAATCGGAAAATGCTTTTACTTTAGTTAATTATCTTAATGATTTCGATATAATGTTTAGTTGAGAAGTAGAAATTATTTTTTGCTGTGGCTAACAGAGGTATGAGTTTTAAATAGTCAAAATGTATAATGAAAAGAACTTGATTTAAATTTTAAATTATGCCCTAAAAATTCTTTAAATATGAAGAAAAGAACTCATGATAAGAACCGCGTGGCAGAACTAAGCACGAGAAAACGTTTTCGCCCATCTGACGAATGAGACAAAAGAAATCGGAATAAATTCTTGATTCGAGAAAAGGGCCTGAAAAAGCATTCCTATGCCTAGAAAATAGTATTAATTTCAGATATTTCTAGAAAATTTGCTTATTTCTAAAAGTTTTTAAAAGAAATAAACAAGTTTTGGGTTTACTCCATAATCGACATATTACGTGCCATAGCTAGAAGAATGTCAGAAATTAGGGAAGCACGCATTCCAAATGACAAACTATTTTCGATATTTAAGAAATTTTCTCTTCATATTTACCTGGAAGAGTTAACTAGTTTTACGCATTACCTTTTATTTATTTATTTATTTATTTTTTTCTATTTTCCTCAATCTTTCGATGACAATTAATTCTATATATTTTGATTGATTTCGGCATTTTTAATTGCATGTTTCAAAACATTGTTTGTAGTAAAAATGACTTGTTATATGTTGTGGAATTTTTCGTACCTGCTGTAGGAACTGTTAACCTTCATTTTTCTAGCAACTAGCTTTTTCTCCTTCTGAAGATCTTTCAAAAATTTTGAGCGGCCTTATGCTAATTTAAAATTCTTAACGATCGTTGCATGTTTTATATGTTAATGCGAAGTTATTGTTGACATTCTCAACAAAGGACTATTTCTCGATCGGGATTATATGACGTGTCCGTGTGCCCCGGTGCTGCCCCGTTATCTTTTGCGCCTTTTTTGTAAAATAGCGGATTACAAATTGTTGCCCGATTTGCTATAATTGACGTAGAGTAAAATTTTATGTAATTTATGCGAGAAAATATTATACTAGTGTGTGATATTTTTACAAATTTTTTTGTAAGGCTAATTTTTCTTATTCTTATCCTGACCTATTTGAAATGTTTCTGTACCTAAACAACAAACTTGCGTTTATAGTTAAAATATTATGTGTATAGATCAAGTATTATATAGAGAGATTAATACGTCTGCCATTCTTTTTTTTTTGTTTTCCTTAATTTAAATTTCTGTCTGTACAATTACACATTTTTTATAGTTAAGTCATTCTTATGACAGTTAAGACATTATTATTATCGCGGCGCAAAACAGAAATTAACTATGTGAAAGCAACATGTTTGTCAATAATTCCTGTAAATATCAGCAATGAAGTATGTATTTTATAATGCAGTCGTCTTCAAAGATATATTTTTCGAAGACTAATATAGGTATTTTAAGATATACATTTAGAAAGTTACATACAATGGGCTTCCCCGAAAAAACCGCGTAGTTCTAAGGGTTTCCTTAGTCAACGAAGTTTGAAGACCAGCGCATAAGAAATCTGGAGGATACTCTTTGAGAAATTTTTCGAAAACTAACATAATTCGTAACATTCTTTTATAACGCCATTTTTAATGAACGTCCGATAAGGAACAATTTCTTACAGAATTATGTATATTTATATAATATTATGTATTCTACAACAATTATGTTAATGCTTTGTACAACAAAAGATGTATTGCGCATTATTTTCTGCCTAATATATCACATTTGTTTCTTATTTCTATAATTTTAAACAAATAGCCGTGTCGTGCTTTGCCATGATCAAATAAACCAAACCTTATTTCTTAAACACCTTCAGTTATTTCATCCAATCTTAAACCCACCAGCGCCCGAGCGGCAAACTCGCTGAACCTTGGTAGTTCGTTTCGAGGCTCGAATCGCGGGAGCAAAGTGGCTGCATGGGCGTTTTTTGTTTTTCCCATGTGGAGCGTGTACACGAGCCAGTTTGTCTGAGAAGCCCTTCTCGAAGTCATCCCTCCCTTTAGGCAGATAACCCGCGAGAATCACCAAAACATAGCAAAAACCAAAACCAGTCATTCTATCTTAAACTTTAGTAACAATTTTCATCTTTTATTTTTTTTTATTTCAGTTTAATTATACGATCATTAATGTATGTTCATTTCTTCTTTATCTAGTTTATCCCCGGTTTTTTATATCAGTCATAGAGAGATGGACAGAAAAAGAAAAGCTGACGATCGGTACTCCTATTACAGTCCTTCTTACAAGAAAGTAAGTGATTTTATTCTGCTCATTTCATAGTTATTATTGAAATGTTTGCAATTGAAATATTGAATAATTAATTTTAATTGATGAAACAATATTGAAGTATATTTTGAATAGTTATTTAAGCGTAAGCTTTGAAGTTCTAGGAATTGCATTCGTGATTTTATTTAAGGGCACTTAAAATAAATTGATCTGTATAATACTATTTATTTAACACTGCCTAAGACATCATACCAGGAAAGGAGTATCCCATCCCCCCATTTTTTTTGCCTAGATGACCTGATTTTTTCATTGAGGCAACCCTAGATTCTTTTCGTTATGAGTTTTCCATATTCGATCTGATGGAAACTTGAAAATCTGATTGGAAGGGCGAAGTAGCCATTTGAAAATTTCAGATTATTTTATAAACTTCAAAGAAAACACCAACAAATGTATAAAGTTAAGAACTTGAAATGCATAAAAATATTATACAAATAATACTATTGCCGCTAACTTGCTGAAATAATCCTTTACTGTTGAATAAAATTAAATGTCAATTCGAAAACAATTTTTATATAAGAAACAAACTTCTAAGCTTCGTCCGGGTATCATTTCTTTTTTAAAATTAAAACATTTAAAGAGAAAAATTGGAATATTATATTTCGCGAAAAGGAGCGTTTTTTTAACGTTTTATGTGTTACCTTTATTTATTAAATATCATGTTCTTCTCGCTTAGACCATAAAATTCAGTTAACAGCAATATTGTAAAATAATTTTGAAATAAGCGTATCCATAGAATTTCTGACACACAGTCTTGCGCGCTGGAGATAAAAATGCTTTTTTCTTTTTCCATACAGTGTTTCCATTTCTCCCTTTGAAATCGTGGAATTTTTTTAATCAAAAACTCATAAATGCTTTATGAAATAGGTAATAAAACGAACTCCAAATTTGTGTTTCTGGATGCCTATATCGGGTGGAGACGTAAGTTGTTCAAAATTTGTTGGCTCTAAGTACCGTTGTTTTATCACAAGGCGAGAAACACACACATACATTTATGCAGTTTTTTCAATATTTAATTTCTTTACATATAACACAGGGCTCTAATATTTGATAGGAACAATTTGATAAGTGATTCAGCAACGCAAAATGCCAAAACGAAATTAATAGTTCTTTTCGGCTAACAGCCTTTTCGTTAAATATTAAAACCTTTGCTACCGTTACAACATAATTGAAAATATGTATATTTCCAATTATATTTTAACGGTATATTTTATGTTGTAACTGTTGAATTAAATTACATGTCGTTTAAAGCAATTTTTATAGAAGTAGCCAAACAAACAAACGAAGCTTTTAACTTCGTCTGTGTAACATATCTTTTTTGAACTTCAAAAATTGTAAAGAAAAAATATCAAAATATTAAAACCTTTACTACCGTTACAATATAATTCTGTGTATATATATATATATATTTTCAATTATGTATTATCTATCTATCTATCTCTCCGTCTCTCTCTCTATATATATAAAGAGAGTTTTAGCCTGCAATTTATACATTTTACGCATTCCGGAGATACTGCATTGCCGACTTCTCGAAGCCATCCCATCCTTTTGATAAAATGATAATTTTGGTCCTTTTTGGTTAAAGCTATAAATACATTTCTAGTAAAGAATCATAAATTATTATTCATATGCCAATATCATTATGCCAAAATAATTACGGAATTAGATTAATCGAGTAAACCCATCTGTAGTATTCAAATAGCTATAAAAATTGTGAGTGTTATGCTTGGAATACAAAGAACATTCCTGTATCTGATAGATAACTTAGCCTTAATCTCCGTTTTTGAGCGAAATCATAATTCAATTGGAACACCTGAATAAATGATTACGACATTTTGCTGAGTAGACTGGAGAAATAATAGTACTGATTTGCACTGAAAACTTACTCTAGGGCCCCTATGCGAAAAAAAAAATTCTTTATTCCACCTAATAAATTTACATTACTAACCACCCACCCGAAAAAATCGAGGTTTCCAGGAGCCAACATTTTGATAACGATTTTTATAAGATTACGATTGATAGTTAAAATATGATATGGACACACATGACTTCCCTGTATCGACTATTAAATTATACACAATTTTTACTGCATTTCATTTAAAGATATTTCCTCGAATAATTTTAACTAAATTAGTTGAGAGGCAAGTTGAAAATGACATCAAAATATGCAAATTTTGAATTAAATATCTCGGTCAGTTTTTGTCATACGAGAGCCAAACTTCTAATTCCTTTTTTCATAACGAGTACAAAACTTTCCCAAGTATAAGTATAGGAATCGGAAAGTTATATTTCATTATGTGTCGAGAATTATGTTTTTTTTTTTTTTTTTTTTTTTTTTTTTTTTTTTTTAATTTGACATAGCCAAAACATTTTTCGTCATTAAAAATCTTCTGTAATGGAAGAATATGACTACAACCAATGATTTCGAAAATAAAGGGTGGGTAAGGGGGCAAATATAATGTAAATGTGTATTGGAAATTAGAAAAAAAAAAAGAGAAGTTCAAAATTGGATATTATACCAGCCCCATATGCAAAATTTTAACCCTCTATGGCTAATCGTTTTTGAGTTGCGATGCATATGTATACGTATGTACACTGCTCAAAAAAAAAAAAAAAAAAAAAAAAAAAAAAATGGGGCGATTCACGAAATTCAAATTTCGTTCTTCATGTCTCGAAAGCGCGACTTAGGATGTATATTAGATTTATATATAGCACTATTCTAACATAGGTATTTTGACACAAAATCGGACTTTTTCTGAAATAACATACCAATTTTTTTACATATTTCGATTCTACGACTCAAATTATGCCAGAATACCAAGTTTTGTAAAAATCGTACGAGTAGTTTTTGAAATATTAGCTCTCAAAATTTTAGCTCCTCAATGTTAATTGAATTTGGCAAATATTTATTTATATCTCATTTTTATTACACTTTTTTGATTTTTTCTCTCACATTTCGAAATTTAGGTTCATTCCAAATAAAATTTACCCATTTTTTGTGTTTTATTTTTTAAAAATCTATTTTTAAATAATTTTTATAAATTTTTCGAAAAAATTTTCAATTATAACCTATAAAATTTTTACCATCATCTTAAAGTAGGTATATTTTTAAGCATATCTGCAAAAAATTAGACTTTTTTATTCTAAATTTTCTAAGATATACACAAATTTACATATTTTCGCGTTTTGAAATTTGGCATCTTTTTTTTGAGCGATAATAACGTCAAATGTGGTCTATGGATTTTTGTTACACTGTATTGCCACAGCTATTTTTAACCTTAAATTTCAAGTAAAATTTTACGGAAAATTAATTATATGACATTTTTTCCCTCAATGATGCGTAATAAATATTTATTAATACTATATGAAAAGCTATTTTTTTAAATAAATTTTTTAATATTTTTTTTAATTTCTCTCTATCTTTTTCTCTATTTTTTTTTTTTTTTTTTTTTTTTTTTTTTTTTTTTAAATAAGAGTAAGTTTTTGTAAGAGTAAATTTTTACCTTCGGCGTTTTATCGTCTGCTACTTTACTTCGTTTAAATCGAATTGTCTAAAACTGAGAATTTTCGTTTGATGTTTATTTGAATTTTATGACATTAACTGCACAATATATTTCTAAACAAACTGATGCTTTTGAAATGGCTGAAAGAGCGGCTGGTACTATCATCTATATTTTTAAAGCACAGTATAATTCTATAGAAACATAAGATTTAGAATAATCATTTTTATAAAAGTCAAATTATGATATAAATATACAACCCTCTAGAGACTGAATTAATGGAAGTTCAATGGTTATGTAGAAATGATCTGCAGCTACTTAATCGTGGATAAGTCAGCAGATTCCGTAGACAAGTAAGAATAATTATATAAACGACACCCAACATTCTGAATTCAATTAACAACGAGGATACGATGTTTATTAAATGAATTCAAGAAGTTTTAAAACATAAAAAATCAACTCATTTTTTATCCTAAAATGTATTTTGTGCGTAGCGTATTTTCATTATTTTAATTTAAAATTCTAATAATTCTTAAAATTTAATTTAAAATGTAATTGTCAAGAACTGATTCCTAATCATCAGTAATATAATAAGTAATTATTACGGTTATTAATAAATCCTTCTTATAAAGTAATTGCAAATATTTCAAAAAACTTTCTGTGCAAATATTTTTAATTTTATATTAATCAAGATTGCTCACGATATTATTTATTTGCACTTCAATTCTTAACGTCAGTTCTAGTAGAAGTTACAAATCAATTATATTTAATTAAGGATTGGATTATTTAATTATGGCAAAGCACACGAGGGCTATCTCCCTAAAGGGAGGGATGCCTTCGTGGAGGACTTTCTAAGGAAAACTGACTCGTATACACGTTACACATCGGGAAAACCACGAAAACACCCATGCAACCAGCCCGTTCGCGGGATTCGAACCTCGGACCGAACTACCAGTGATCAGCGTCTTTACCGCTCGGCCTTTTGTGGGCCTTTATGAAATGGAAGGCGATAACTTTATTTAAAATGATTGTCAGAAATACCAAAATGTTTCGAAAAGTTGGATACTTTTTAATATACTTTCAGAATGCTTAAAGAAAAAGAAAAGAAAAATAAATTTTTCGTAAAATTTAGCATTTGCATTTTTTTAAATTTAAAACTTTTCAATGTTATGATATTGGATTCTTGCGATTTCAAAAATAAAATATTTGACTAAAATATGAATAACATTTTAAGAAACCAAATGTAGGATAAAATTGTGTAAAGCAATGGGCAGAATGATAAAACTGTTTAAAGCAGTGTATGCAAGTCATCCTAAGTTAAAATGTCGGTTATACATCTTTCTTATTTATATATATCTTTTCTGAACGGAACATTGAAAGGCGTGTAAAACTGTGCTTTACTGTATTTTCTCTTTTAATATAGTATGCAGGTTTCAAACTCATCGTAGTCTGGGTTACAAAGTATTCTTCAGAAAGAAACACAGTTCAAATAAATAAAATCAAATTCTGGAAAATTAATATTAATAAATATATTTAAAATGCTCAGTTCGAAGGAATAAATAGAAAATTTTAAAACAATTATCTGAAGAGGCAATGCAACACAAACAATTAAAATAAAAGTATAAAAATTTAAAAATGACCTAAAATAACAACTATGACGAAAAATATATATAAAGAAAACTATTTGAAAAAAAATAAATAAATAAACGCTGCACCTTTATTTACGCAATTCGAATAGGTAAATAGAAATTTTTAAAACAGTTATTCGAAAAAAAAAAAAAAAAAAAGTGCAACTTAAACAATTAAAATGAAATTCGAAAAAGAAAAATTACTTAAAATAATAAGTTATAATTAAAATATAATATAAAGAATATTATTTGGAAAAAAGGAACGATAATGACTTTTTTTCCTCTCACGGGAAAGGAAACTAGGTTGCCATATATTAAGAAGTTCGCCAAGTGAAGTATTCTTGGCGCAAACTGACAAAAAAGTGCCAACATAAATTTGTAAATTTCTCCGTAAATTTCGCTCCAAATTTTACAAAATTTCATATTTAGGTGTAATTTGAGTCGTAGAATCGAAATATGTAAAAACATTGGTATGTTATTTCAGAAAAAGTCCGATTTTGTGTCAAAATACCTATGTTAGAATAGTGCTATATATAAATCTAATATATATCCTAAGTCGCGCTTTCGAGACATGAAGAACGCAATTTGAATTTTGTCAATCGGCCCAGTAGATCGGGAGATATAGGACTGTCCCCCCCCCCTTTTTTTTTTTTTTTTTTTTTTGAGTTTTGAGCAGTGTACATGCGAACATACATGTGTGGAGAAAAATATCCCTTTGGAATTCATTTTTGGAACGCATGTTTAAAGTGCCGCCATGCTGTACCGACACTAAACATCCATTCCTTATCTTCGGAATCCTAATCGGGGCTCTTTCGCACGGTTACGAATACCGGTTGGGCGGCGAAAGCTCTCCTTTAGAAGGGAATCAAAAGAAAGCACATAGGTTTTCTGCTTTGTATTCAGTTGAAGTTTTGCTGTATGTAACACTGAATTCAGCTTTTTTTGTGTGCTTTCAAGAGCCCCCTAATTGTCAGAAGGAATTTAAAACCTTTGGAAATTTAAAAGACAACGCATACTTTTATATATTATAGTATTTATAAAAGAATCTATCGTCTTTGAAGCTTATTTCAGCAGGACCATTCAAGCCCTCTCATCTTAAGCCTTTGTTCTCTTTTATTTATTATTTGCATACCCTTATTTACGTCACTGATAGTAGCAGTTACATTATTGCAGGGAACTGAGTCAAATCTGTAAATATTGTATTGCTATCAATCATGTAATTTACTGCACAGATATATAAAAATGCAGATCGTGAAGTTTTTTCATACATTTCCTCTGTTTTTTCCTCATCTCTTTGTTTGATTCTGATTTAATTGCAAATTAATTTTGAAAGAATGATTAAATTCAAGCTTTAAATTCTGTTTGATTTATTCCTCGTTCCTCTGCTTTAAGGAACGTATTTATAACAAAACAATACCTAGTGAACATTTTTTAACTATTTACTAATATTCTCACATTTTCAGTTGGTAACACAGTTCATGATAGAATAGCAGTAGAACGTCATATTCTCATGTTTTCCCTTAGTTTTAAAATTTTCATTTGACTATGTGTTTTGCTTTTTGTGTATTTCAAACAATGTTAAGTTATTGTCTCGAAATCAGATTCAAACTATTACGAGCTAGGCTATTGCTTACAAGTGATATATCGAATGACCTTCCTCGTGAGTTATTTTCTGCTTACTGATTTTCAATTTGCTGTGTTTTAAGAAATGTATTGTGTAATTGCCTGCTGATTACCATTTTATATATTAGTTTTTTTTTATGATTTTTAACTGTTCCTAGTAAAAATTCACAAAATTGTATGAAATAAACTGAACATGAATTCACGGTCTCAAGATTTAAATTATGTTGTTTATGATTAATTAATCGTGAATTAAATATGACTTTCTATTCATGTACTGATACATGAATTTATTGATAAGAATATCACAAAATACTTTTATAGGTAAAGAAGTCAGAGATTCAGTGTTTTTTTGAAAGCAAACCTGGTGGTTGCAAAAATCCTTATTGCGCTTACTTTCACCAAAAAGCTAGGCTGGGAACTAAAGGTAAGTTAATAATTTTACTTGCTCGTTCCTATATTTATCTCCAATATAGGTACCCTGTATATTTGTACTTATTAACAATTTTAAATTTGGAGACATTTTAAAAAATCATATATAATCAGCAAATTTGTGCATTTCATTTCCGTGTGATTTGAATCTAAAGAGTTTATATGAAGGCATGTGTTTTTTAAAGCATAACTTGTAATTTGTTTAAAATTTTTGCTAATATATATAACAGTTTATCATTAACAATGGTGTATTTATCGGCACATTTCTGTCATCAAGACCGGATTCAGAAGTGTGTATATATATGCACATGTGTATGTATGTGTACACACAGATACAAAGCCTAAAATACAGGGTGGTACATGCACATATACACACATACAATGAACACATCCATCCATACATAAATTTCCGGGCAGGGTCCTGATAACAGAACAGCATATAAATATCTTACCTTATTTTTTCCTCAATACCTATCTACACTTCGAATTCAAATATAAAAGTCTAAAACACATGTGTTTAATTAATAAAGAAATATAGCCGAATTTGACATCTGTACGAATATCCGAGTGGTTAAGACCGTTGAATATTGGAATTCAACCCCGGATCAATCTCAGGCAGACAGACCTACAGCTATAGAGGGCCAGGACGTTAAATCCTCCTTATTGAAATGATCACTATACAAAATGTTAAGAGAAATATACGTTTATCATGTATTTAATTCAAAATAAATATTTAAAATGATTTGGAAAACAAAAAATCTTAAGACGAAAGAAAACAAGAACATGCATCTAGCAAACAAACATATATTTAAAAGATGGTATTATTTTGCTATTTTTTATATTTTGAAAATTATTTTTAATTTTCTCTCCATAAAAAGCTAAGACTACTTTTTGCGAGCTTTCAATTCTTAAAATATTTTTATAGTTTCATCAAAATTAATGTTTTCAGCAACTGCATTTTCATTGGAAAGAGTGGAAAACCGTCAAGACTTATATGGCTGATTGTCGATCAAACATAGGCTTTAATCAAATTAAAGCTTCTCTTGAAAGCAGCAGCTGAAACAAACACTGTCAATAACGTCTTTAATACCTAATATGAGCCTTGAAAATCCACCTCCACAATAAATTTGAATGTTTTCTGCCCAGACCACCTTTTTAAATTTGTCGTTTTTTCATATTCCCGTGTAAAGGTACATGTTCTTAAAAACGTAACTGTTCTTCAATGCCCCTCCCTGTTCAGAGACTTGAGTATTCCGTTCCCTTCCTCTTTGTGCTCCTGCACAAAGGCATCCCTTCCCTTAGATAATTCTTTTGAATTTTGTGGTATTCAGATAACTAATCTAAACTCTCCTTTGCCGAGAACTAAAAAAAATTAGTGCAAAGTTTGAATTTCCTTACAGATCCAAATTTTCAGTTTAGTAATTTTGCATAAAAGTTTTAATTATTAAGTATGTTAAATATTATAATAAAAAGGATTATGCTAATAAAAAGTAAAGTCTATAAAGGATATATAGTAAATTGGTTCATAGCAATAAACTTTTGTAGACCACTTCTAAAGACAGCAAATATTTCTTGAAGGATAAACTAATACTGGTATTGAATGTCGGTTTCCTAATTTTAGCACACTTTTTTATAAATGCTAACTACACCTCTTCGTAACTATAATTAAAATCAACTACACCTATTGGTTGTAGTTGATTATTTAAACTTAAAACATAAAATGTAATAGAAAAATAGTTAGAGTTATATTAAAACATGTAATGCTACAAGTTAATACAGTTAAAACTGTTTACAATACAGAGTTTTCACTGTATTATTGTGTTGCATTACAATTTTGATATAATTGCTATCATGAATGTCTACAAATTCATCTGTGGTTTAAGTCCTAATAGATTTAAAATGGTTTAAAATCAGTGAAATGCTTCATTATAATTAGTTGTGATTTCTTCATCCTAAGTTGGAAATTTAAAACCTGTTTTCATCAGTGATTGATTGAACCATCTCCTTTCCATTAAATCATCCCGCAGTATTTTAGGAATAATTCCGTGTATTCTAAGTTTTAATTATAAGTTATTTACAAAAAATGTTTCTTGTGAGACCAATACCTGTAAATTTGAGATTGTATTTAACATCTGAGTTCCTTAAAAATCAATTCTTTGAACTATAGTCCCTCCAAAAAGGAAAAAAAACTTAAATAAAATCGGAGTAAGGGGTTTATAAAACAATTTGAAATATTTTAAAAGCCAGCATTATATTAGAATAGAAAATAATTTTAAAAAATAGAAAAAAAAAAAAAAAGAAATATAATGGCGTCAAATCACTTTTTAAACCATCTATTCATGACAGTACAAGGCTTTTCATACTTTTATGCAATTTTGAATACTTTTATGCAAGTTCATCGGTTTTTCATAAAGGTGCTATGGATTTTTTCTTCCCTGCTGAATTAGAAAATCAAAATAGAAATAAGTCTCGCATAATTCTGGTTCGGTATTTATATGTCTGCTCCCTGATAAAGGTTCATTTATTCAAATTGCAAATTTATCTCCATGAGGGTGTAAGCACGTTTTCATGCAGAGATGCCCTGACAGAGGTTTCTGTCTTTCTGAACAGTGGTTGACATGCAACAAGGTTTGAGCACTTTTATGATGGAGTATCATTAAATAGAGCGGTTCCATTTATTGTGCAATCTTAGGTTTTATTCAAGCTGGATATTTTGTTAAATTGTACTTCAAAGCCCTTTCTCAATATATGCTAATGATCTGTGTATTTATGAGTAGTTCAATAGCAAAAATAACTAAATGTTGATCATGAATTGGATTTGCAACAGAAAAATTCAAAATGTTTTGAATTCTTGATTTTTGTTTGCCGAGGTAGGTTTCAAGATAAACTCGGCTGTCAATTTTAATAATTTTAAAATTATTAGAATACAATTCTGATAATGAATGATTGTTTAATCTCTGATTGCTTTATCTGTTCTCAGTCTTGAATTTTACCAAACAAAATTCTTACATTCGGATCTAAAGAAAGTTTAATGCTGCATATACTGTACAAGTATTCGGTTATTTTGAAGCAAGAGACGTGTAAAATACGCAATGCCTTCATTTGCTCTCAAACTTGGTTTAGTTTGGTTTATTAGATTACGGTAAAGCACTCGAGGGCTATCTGTCTTAAGGGAGGGATGCCTTCGTGGAGGACCTTTTAAGGAAACTGGCTCGTATACACCTTACACATGGAGAAAACCACGAAAACACCCATGCCGCCAGCCCGTTCGCGGGATTCGAACCTCGGGCCGAACTACCAGTGTTCAGCGACGTTACCGCTCTTCCGGTTGTGGGCCGACTCAACCTTGGACTTCTCGAATATGCACCAAATGTACATTACACCACAAAAGCGTACTAGAAGGCGGGAGACAGTACCGTATAATACAACATTAAGTCTTGGTTATTCTACAGCACCAAATACATCATTGTTATTTCATAGGAATAAAGGTATAATTGTGATCCTGCATTCTATTGTACATTCTGCCCATTTTTTCTGAGGTATAAATTCAGTCAGACCCCGCAGAAGTCTAACTCCTTCATTTCTCAGTTTTCATAACTCAAAGGCCCAGATATAACTCGGTAAAAACTAAAAAAAATTCATAAACCCAATCTTAACTCAAATAAGGCGAGATCTCGTACTTTTGTTTATTATGCATTATTTGTCATTAGTTTAACTTGAACTAAAAAAATCAATTTATACAGCACCATTGAAAGAAGTTTGTGTCATCTGTTTGTAAGGATTGTTTAAAACCCACAACCTGATTGTGAATTTCACTTCCTGTTAATGGCAAAAGCTGGAAATTGTCTTGCCATGACTTTAAAATTGTTTTGCTATAAAACCTGAAATATGACTGATTGAAATTATCTTTCAACATTATTTTAGTTATATGTATATCGGCATTTTTTGTTGATTTTTTTTTTTAGTTCTTTGAGGATATTAGATCAAGATTTAGCAGTCTATGTTATGATATACTTAATTCTTCATTTATTTTTCAGTTAAGTTCCCTCAGGAAAAGTTGTTAAATCCTAAAGAAGAAAATAAGGCTACAACTGCTAATGGGATGAATATGAAGACTGAGGTCCCTGATAGCTGTAGCAAAACAGATCTTGGTGAAAGTGAGCTTTCTTTATATTTCTAATGTGCATGCGTTAAACTGCAATATTTTTCTTTAAAAGTAGAGGTTTTTGTACAATATGCATAGTAGCACTGGAAAACTAAAATTCAGAGTAGATGACCCAATTAATAGAATTTTTGACCTATTTAATTGAATTTTTGCCTGTTGTTTATTGGCTTTTAAGATGCATGTGCTTAATTATAATAATCATGTTGCATGAGACCTTGTCATTATTTTAAGACAGCAAATTATTGTCAGGAATTAAATCGATGAATCAATCTAATTTTAAAATCTTTAATATGGGGATAAAAGTACTTAAGGCAAAGGAAAGCATTTTAATTTTAGAAAAATTATAAATAAAATTTCAAAAGGCAATGCAGTCTGTTTTACGCAGTTGTATAATAATCACATTCAAATTAATTAATCTAAATTAAGGAAAGTTAATTGCTATAAAATACAGTAAAAGGATTAAAAACAGAATGTTGTTAAAACCATGTTGCTTAGATTCTGACTGATGTCACTAACAGTTAGGATATTAAGTAATACAGTACAAAGTCCGTAATCCAGACTCGTCGGAAATTCGGCGATTCCGTATTAGGGGTTTTTCCGGATTATAGTTCATCAATTTAAATCTGGCAAGTTGGATGCAGAAATTATACAATTAAAAATATGAAATCGTAATTTATGAAATAAAGAACAATTATGATCTAAAGGGTATCAAAATTTACAAAAAAAGCTTAATATTTATTTGTTTACTTTATAAAACATTTCTTTCAATGTAAGTTGTTTAAGATGCTTCCACAAAAAATTCAAAAAGTTCCCTTTTCTTGTCTCATATATAGTGGACTTTCCAATTCCATACTTCTAGCATAATTTTGACAGGGATAGGCCTTTATCCATTTTTTGCAGCAATTCCACTTTTTGTTTAATAGACATCGAAACATGCTTTCGCTTTGTAGATCCTTTGGCAGCTCCAGAATTGGAAACTCCTTTTGACATAATCGAAAGTTCAAGCTTAATTTTTATAAAATTGTTCTAACAGTCTGCAAAAAATAATAAGCCGGATCCAATTAGAAGATCAAGGAAAGTGCAATCTGCAACATTAACTGAAATGCCTTAGATAATTTTAGCCTAGCTTATACCTTACGGTATGCATTAAACGCGCATGCGTAAACGAATTATGCGCAACTGCGCATGATCATAAAGTTTGTAGCTTTGAGTTCCGGATTATGGACGTCTGGATTACAGACTTTGTACTGTAATAAGTTTGTACTTCAAATCTAATGTTAAATTATATGTTTTGTACCTAAGATACTTAATTCAATTTTTTCTATAAAACATTTTATCAAGAATTATGCCATTTCCTATACTATGTACTTTTTATTTTAATGAACAGACAATTTAAATATTAAGTACTTTTAATTTTTACCGTAAAATATTAAAATATACAAAAAAAAAAATTGCGCAATACTACTTAATCTAGTACAGAAATTTTATTACCACTACTCAATTTGGAATTAATATCTCAAGATTTCTAAAACGTTCATAAAATTAACGGAAGTGTAACATTCATGATGAATTAATGTCACTACTCTGGATTGAAACGCAAATCACAACATTGGCTTAAATTCAAATTGACAGTTTGGCATCATTCTTCTTACTTGAGTAAATGACGAAACACCTCTGTGTTTATTAATTGTTAATTCTACGCGAGTTGGTTTGTTCCTTTTGAAAATCGACCAATTTCCGATCAATGACGATAATTACTTAGTTTATTTAATTTTCATTTTAAAAAAATTACATTTCTATATTTCATGATTAAAATTCAATTTACTTTAAGAATACTATTGGGAGATAATATTATATATATATGCATATATTTTAAATTTAAATGGCTTTGTTTGAAGCTTTCTTCTCAGTATTTCCTTGTGATAAATATCTGCTTTCTGCACCCCGCGTGAAAGCTTAGAAGATCAGCTGTGTTGCTTACCAATAATTTAGGAGGCTTATAAACAATTTTGCATTATTGTACAATATTTATTTCAGTTATTATAATATATTGTTCTAGATAATTTTCAAAGGAATAATTGTGACAATTGTGTTTGCTTAAAAACGTAGTGGCAATATGTTCGAGTTTCGCTAATTAAGTTGATTGGAATTTACATCTTCCCTATACCCTCATTTTGCAACGATGTTCGCTCATTCTAAAAATTAGGCAGACTTTAGTCGCACAAGCTGTTTGGTGTAAGGTTAGAGAAATATTCTATGAGTGTTTGAATTAACATGGACTACCTGCCATCGGGGTTATCACTTGTTTCTACCTTGCATAAGACTAAAGCCTAAAGGTAAACTTAATTGGTGTTAGATTCAGATTCTGAATTGCTATTAGTAGATACCTGTGAATTGCCTCTATTTAAACTTGGTTAGATACTGTACTTGCAAAAAGTTTTAAAGGCAAGCTTTGTGTTCCCAACCATATTCGGGTGACTGGTAACCTTGCGTTTTATATTTTTAAAATTAAGCCTCACAAGTAGTGAAGTAGAATAAATTTGAAGTAATATCTGTGAAAACTTCCTCATTGGGTAAACTGTATAGAGATGGTTAAGATTAGATCAAATCCAAGATACATGTTACAAATTGACTGTTTAAATCTGAATTTTAATTTGCCTATTTAGAAAATATTGTGTAAGTGTTTACCTGAAATTTATTATAAATTTGCAAGTGAAATAAATGCATATTTTCAAACTTAATACTTTTACTGTAATCGTAATTTATGGTTATGGTAAATAATTGCACCTTAATTTAAAGATGTGTATGATTATGGCTAAGCCTCGAGGACTATCTAAGGGAAGGGATGCTTTCGTCGAGGACTTTCTAAGGAAAACTGGCTCATATACATGTTACACATGGGGAAAACCACGAAAACGTCCATGCAGCCACGTCCATGCAGCCAGCAAATGTTCGCGGGATTCGAACCTCGGACCGAACTACCAGTGTTCAGCGACTTTACCGCTCGGCTGCTGGTGGGCATAATTTAAAGATGTAATAACTGAATGATATCAATTGAATAACTGATAATCGAAACATTTTATAAAAATATAAGTTTGTGAAATGTAATAAAAATGCAAAATTTTTATGAATTTATCAAGCAATTTAATATACATATTGTAATTTTAAGGAAATAGATATTGTAATTTTCAAGAAATTAATTGTTATTTCGCAGAAATATTTATGCTTTAAATTTTTAGGAGAAGCTGAGAACATCGATCCCGAAGCAGAGGAACTTCGTCGTTTACAGGAGATTTTAAATGGGGATGATATATTTTCCAAACCTGGTAAAGAATTTATGATTACTTGAATTGCTTTTTAGCTTTAATTTTTATTCGAAATACTCTTACACAAAATTTGATTTGAAGACTTTTTCATAGTAGCACTGTCTTCCTTATTTTTCATGTTTCTTAATTTACAGATCCAGTGAAATTTAACTTTAACATACATATTGTATATTTATTCTTTTGTTTATTGAATATAGACTGTGATTAACGTGACAGAGTTGTATTTTCTTGGTAATATGCAGTTTGTTAAACTGATATTCTTATATTTTATCAGAAAATTTATTTGTGGTCCTATTTTTCCTTTTTTTTAAGTGGAAAGCATTAGAAAGCAGATACCTAAAGGTTATGTCCCTAGGAAATTCAGTAAGTTCTTGAATTTTTATTCTCTTGATTAATATGCAGTTTCTGATTACCCACCTATTAATAAAATACAGTGTCATAGGCTTTCATAATAAATTTTTGGTAATAAATGTCTCTTTCAGACATGATTTTGCAATACTAAACAAATAAATCAAAAATTTTCATTAGAGAAACTGTTTGCGTTCTTCTTGATTGCTTAGTGAATGACCCCGTGTGTTAGTTTTTTCCGAAATATTTAAATTTCAGTACACTTCTGCAATTAAACTTTTGAATTTTAGAGTCTTAATTCGAAAGAAAGAAAAGATTTGGATCACATGTATGATATTCGTCTTCTTCTGCAGTCAAATAATAGATAAAACAATTTCCCATAGATACAGAATCCGTAGAAAATTGTTATCATGAAGTTCAATTATTAGATGCATTGGCATTAGAAAATATTACTCATTTCCAAAATATCGAGTAACAATAAATTAAAAGTTAAGGAGATAGAAGCAAGATTGGATCTACATAAATTAAATGTTTTTCGCATTCTACAGGAACATTTTCAGGTGAAAATGTCGCTGGTATTTTGACCTGATACCTATATAAATCCAGCAGTTTAAAAACAGAATTGTAAGTTTAATTATTTTAATCACCTCTAGTGTCGTTCAGAATTAGCTCCAGTTATCTCTTTCTCAATTCTTAATTTCATAGGAGAGATTATGCTGATGATGAATCATGCGTAAAACTATGGAATAGTTTGAAAATAACTTTCAGACTGAATTCCAGGACGCAGAGTTGCTCGTTTAATGATGTGAAAAGTGTTTCAATGAACAAGAAAATCATATTTTTTTAAGAAATATTTTAGGCAGGATATGTTTAGATGTAGCTATGTATGTGAAAAAGTGGTGTACGTTAGAATCATGTGAATAAATGTTGTGGATGAATACAAGTAAGAATTCCTGTTAGTTTAAGATCAATAAATTTACTAAGAAGAGCTATAAAATTACTATTCATAGTATTATAGCAATACAGTTCATGTTATGAATTATATATGCTAGTTCTCATTCTATCATTCACATTGAAATCATCATTCTGCAGGAGATAAAAAGCAAGAAATTAATTTTGAAATAAAAAATATAATATCATTTTAGGATGTTTTTACATTACTGCAGATGTTATATTCTTTGAACATGTACCAAGAGTTAATGAAATACAAACATTTTAGACAACTTAATAGTGAGTGATTTCATTTTGAGAAATATTGGTTTTTTCTCATCAACAATGAAAAGTGATAATTCAATGTATTTAGAACTTTGCTTTGATGCACGTACTTTCTATTACTAAAAGCATTTATTATCATAAAGCGACATAGTAATAACATAGTTCATAAGCCATATATATCATATGGCTTATCAACTATGTTATTATTTTAGAAAATTTGCTATGGTATCAAAACTGTTTTCTTTGCACACAGTTGCATTGTTAAACTTTGCTACATCTACTCAGTGATAAAGTAACTTTTAAGAAAATATGATCTGATTATAAATCTACCTCATTCCTGTAAACTTTTATGCATGTCCATTAATTACATATACCTGTGTATTCACCTCATTATTTCTGTTATGCATGATCGAGATTTTTAATGCTAATATTGCTATTTATAAAAATGTTATATGAATTTAAATTTATGAAAATTGTCGTGAAACATTATCCATAACATTTTTCATTTCATTTAACATGCATAACATTTTTTATCTATATGTTATATCACCATTTTAATTAAATAACTTTTAGATAATATATCATGGAACACGCACGCATTTAGGAAAATATTAATGTTTTGTACTAATTCTGGACACAGTTTTGAAGTTTTTACTTTCCTTTCGTGCGGAATTTGCAAGGAAAATTAAACCTGAGAGAATAAGAAAAATTCTATTTATAATTTAACATAATATTCTTCTAGAAATCATAACATTTTCAGTATTATTAATAAATATGTTTTCTTTGTAAAGATATCGATATGCACGCTAAAACTGAAATTATGAAAAATATTTTATTCCATTTAAATATGTTATTAAAGACTTGTATATTATGTATTCATATCCTTATAATCTTTCATTTCTCTTTTCAGGGCGACAAAATCCCTATAAATACGTACGCCTTTCGTAGCTGCGTGAGAGCGTTCTCATCATCTCTGATGATAATTTTTTATGTTTAAGATGATTATTTTATGAAATATAAGGGAAATAGGTTTAATGGAGAACCCGCCCAAAAAGGGGTAACGCGCCTTGCACCATACCTCAAAGGTGGTGTGGAAAATGGTGCAATTTTTAGATTATTTTTTGCATTTGTATAGTACATATAAGAAAAGATTATTTCCCCTTAGTATACTAGAGGAGATTAAAATGAAGAATGTGATACACCAAATCAAGTGCGCTACAAAAAATAGTTGAACTGTGCTTCATATTAGTTGTACTGTGTAGGTATACCATTTTCCTTTTGCTAAATAAATCTTTTTCACTTGCATTTTTCTTAAGTAACTCATGTTGTTGATTATTGTAAAGCAAAGCTGCCGATCTTAAGAGAGGCCCTTGTTTGAAAATTTTCCGATCCAAGCAAGCGTGCTACATTGAGGAAAACTACAAAACACTTTCACTTTATGATCTGAATCAAAGGCAAATTACGTACTTTCAGCAGTTTTGTTCTCTGTTAAGTGCTTTAACTGCACTGAAACTCAAACGCTACAGGAAGAAAAAATCTGCATAGGTGTTAGTCAGTTATTGATCGTAGAAATTGGCGAAAATGTCACATACATTGTTTACACATCTCTCAATAAATTACTCAGTTTCTTAGTTTATAATTTTGAGCCTTTACTGAGAAAAATCAGAAAAATAAATGAAATTTATTAAATTAATGGAACTTAAGTTACACAAATGCCATTCCCCTACTTCGGGTTACTTTTGGAATAATTTTTGTTGTTAAATTTCATTTGATTTGATGTGTACGTTTTGCTTATTACATTTTATTGACCTTTTTCTTATTAAATTTCTTTTGAAGTGGATTGCTTTAATCTATTGTAGACATTGGCAGATTTTATATGAAGTGTCAAGCAATGTTAGTTAATTCGTTAATATATGTTTAAACTTTTATTTCCCTTCCATATATGATATCCCCATAGATACCACATTCTTTGGTTATTTTTATTTCATTTAAAAGTACTTTGAAAAATGAAACCTTTTTTCCCCTACTATGGATTTTTCTCAGTATAAAAGTGAAAGAAAGTTACAAAATGAAGTGAAAGGACATGGAATTTAGAATATTTAATTCAATACTATCTTTTGCATCAGAATTCTATTACGAATATTTCAATAAAGTGAATCATGCATTTTTTAAGTAAATTTAAGCCTATTTGGAGTTCTTTTGGAAAATACTTCGCCATGCAGCATGAACCCCTCTTCTAGTTTCACCCATTTATCAGATTTTAAGATCTGTATATTATCCATGACTATATCCAGCCAGGATGCAGTGAGATGCTTTTACAGACCCCAAAACATTTTTTTTTTTTTTTTTTAACCTGAAGAAGTTCATGAACAGTTTTATTCTCTTTCTTCTTATTCATTCATCTTATATTTATTTCTACAGGCTCCAATTAACACAGAAGCAGTGTTCCTTCTATGGCTAACGAATTGCTTTCCTTATTATTTTTTTAAACATGAAAATATAGGCTGGGTCTTATGGCCTAGGTAGTAGTTAGGGCTTGTTTTTTTATTTATTTATTAATTAACAATCTAAAAGTTCATGCATATTTCTTAGACTTTTTTGACTTATAAAGTCTGAGTATAAATCAGAGAATAGTTTTTGAAGGTTCGGCATAAATTCAGATGATTTACTGAAATAAAGTCATTTCTGTGAAGTTATATTATATTATATCTGTGAAGTAAAAGTTAATAATCAAAAGATTAACATAACCTTTCTCAATCTTTCTGTTAACTCATTGTACTAAGAAAACGGAAGACTGATATGAGAAACTGATAATAGCCTGAAAAAAACAGAAATAGAAAAATCAATGACAACACTTAATACTCTACCGGAAATTCTAAAATTATGCAATACTTAGTTATTAGCGCAACCACCTTAGTGAAATTTTACGGTAGAAAGAGGTGATCGGGAATTTTCGAATTGAAAGTTGCAATGGAAATGGTTACCTAAAGAACTAGTTATGTGGAAAGTTGTCAGAGTTTGGCAACTTCTACTAAGAATGTTGCAATAATACACAAGTTTCCAATATGCTATGTTTAAATATTTTGTAAACTGACTCTTGAATTTCGTGCGGCATAAGTACGAAGAAAGCCATATTTAATAATAAAGTTAAAAAAAAGATTTAAAAAAAGGATTGTTTAGCAGGAGTAAGTTTAAAAACTGAATGATAAACTACTAGCTGAGCGAGAAGGTAAAGTACCTTAACAAACCCGCTAGTGCGAAGTTCAATTACTTTCAGATTTAAAAAGAAAAAAAAAAAAAAAAAGTTCTAATTTTTTTCCCGTGTCTGTTTGTATTTGGAGGGGTATAACAATCGTATAATTAGTTTTATTTTTTGGAACAGACTTTTTATAGTGTTCCTCTCTCCATCTTTAACACTAAAGAATTTTTTTAAATGCGGAACTAGAGAACATATTTTAACAATATGATTGATTAAATATCAGCTTAAGATGTAGTTAGAATTAACTAAAATGTAAAAGGACAAAACAAAAAAGAATTCTATAACTGATTAATAGCGAATTTTTGTACTTTATACCGTGTAACTTAAAAAATATCTAGCCAAAATATAAAGACATGTTAAAGGATAGATATAAACAGATTTTACTAATGGAATAATTGTGGTAAAATATGTCGGAGTTGTATTGGGCGTTGTAAAATTGATTTGCTGACACAAATTTTCATTCACCTCGTTAATTTTGAGGAATATTCATCGCTACATAAACGTCGATCTCGTCGAAAGTATTTTGAAAAAGGCAGTGCAGAAGAAAATGAAGCATCCCCTCCAAGGAATGACTCTGGAATCATTATTTGTATCTCTTTTGAGTAGCTGCTTCGTTTCATTTGAGGCAAAAGATTAAAATGCATATCAGTAAGCTGCGTTTCGTGTAGAGAATACACAGGTTGCTTTATAATCGAAACAAAGCACCTACTCGAAATTCACACTGAAAAGGTTTTGCACCAACACAATGCTTTTAGTTATAATTCAGGCATTTCCATGTCGTGCACAAAGCTTGCATAAACCACTTTTCCAATCAGCGGGATAAAGTATCAGCAATAGCTGCTAAGAATTTTCTAAGTATCGAGAACTTGTACATATCCGTTTTTTTTCAACACCAAAAAGTAACTGGAAAACAAAAATCAAAAATGTATCAGTATAAGTAATATATTTTATGGAGTTCATGGCCTCAAAGCAAGGATTCTCAGCCAAGGCTGAAAATTCTCTGCATGGAAGAATTTGTCAAAAGAATGTCTAGTGCTATCCCGATTTTCGTAATCTGTGAGATAAAATAATGTGTAATTTCTGAAAAGGAAAGAAACTAAAATGAACAATATGAAGGAGGTAACAATAAAAACGGGAAAAAGGTGCGGTTAAATAAGCGACCACATTCTTTACAAAAATGTAGTATGCCTTTCTTTCTATCTTTGTCTGACCCGCGCACAATGGGTACTATACAGCTTTCATTTAGTACCCTGGGCAGAGAAAAAATGTGGTTGTGCTCAACAATAACAAAGAATAGTGTGAATGGGCTGTGTATGTTAAATGTGCATTGAAAACGTATTCTAGAATAGAAATAGAAAAGGAAATTCTTGAACTGTTTAGACAGAAGAAAAATTTTAATAAGATAAAGACTAAATAAAAAAAAAAAAAAAAAAAAAAAACTGATGCGGATACCACATGACTTCCTTGTACGGAATATTAAATAATACGCATTTTTTTGCTGCATTTCATTCAAACCTAATTCCTCAAAATACATTAGATATATGTTTCGCATTTAATTAATTTAATTCTCCCTTCGTAGCAAGGCCAAAATTTCTAAAACCTCAAAATATGTGTATTAATCAAAATATGTGTATTAAAAACTAGAAAATATAGAAAAGCCTCAAACACCAACTACAGTCAAAACGATTAAAAAATAGCTTTACAATTAGAATTAGAGTTTCTAAGAAACCACAAGCAGTTCATGTAGCTGGAAGGAAGGCAGATTTTTCTGTGCATAAACCTAAGTTTACTTATTACTTACTTGAACTAAAAGTTACTACCAATTTAAATTAAAAGTTTAAATTGTTGGCAACCCTACACCTATTGCATGCAGATTAACTAAGAGGCATAAAAACCTTAATCGGAAGATAGGAATAACGTAATTCAATCCTTTTGAAAGCAAAAGATGCACAATTTACATACTATTAGGGAAAAAAAAATCTGCTGTGTACACCACATCACTTCCTTATATGGAATATTAAATTGCACGCATTTTTTCCTGCATTTCACTTAAACTTATTTTCTCGAATTTCATTATAGATATCTTTTTAATTCAATTAATTCAGTTCTCACTTCGCGACAAGGCAAAAATATATAAAACTTCAAAATATATTATTAAAAATTGAAAAATATAACAAAAACAGTTAAAACAATTTACGGAAGAACTTTAACAATTAAAATTGGAATGTCTACTCGAAAACAAGCGTGTGCAAGT
The DNA here is from genome assembly GCF_044657685.1 of Stegodyphus dumicola. Classification (NCBI taxonomy): domain Eukaryota; kingdom Metazoa; phylum Arthropoda; class Arachnida; order Araneae; family Eresidae; genus Stegodyphus; species Stegodyphus dumicola. Next base: position 113,514,214 of record NC_140778.1, on the reverse strand, counting down.
AGGCAGATTTTTTGATGTGCGGAACTGAAAGTTAACTTTTGGTCTCATTCGGCAAACATACACTGAAGGCCTAAAAATGACTCAATTTGTTGTGGAGGCATGCTGAGTGAATATATGATGTAATTTAATAACTTAAGTTATAATTCCAGAATGGATTAAGCATGATTGAATTCGCAGTAATAAACAAAGACGTTATCTTTGTTGTTGCGAAGTTTAGTTCTTCCAGATTGGCAACCTCTTATCTCAAGAGAAGTACTCTTGAAAATTTATTATGCCAGTGGCAGGAAAGGTGGGACTCAGCACCCACAGGTAGAAGGACCTACTCTTTTTTTCCAAAAGTGGGAACTGTAGCAAAAGTCACGAACGGTGCACAGACCCACTTTTTTTCTGGACATGGACCATTCCCTACCTATTTAAAGAGGTTCCAGTTAAGCGGAACAGAATTCTGTGAATGTGGAGAGGTAGGTGATCCAGATCACTATCTCTTCCATTGTGCATCCACCAAACCTTATCACCTGAGGAGACCAAGTGATTTATTTTGGCCACAATGGGCAGAAACAATCTGCAAGAATAGTATTGCTAAACGCAAACTGAATGAGTTATTAAAGTACTGTGCACAGAGTCATGCAGGCATAAACAGAGCGAACACTTCAGAATAATTGACAATTACTGCACACATCTGTACCTTGTACGCTCACAATTAAATGATCATCTTAGGGTAAAGACTTCCTTGTGAATGACATAACATTAGCTTTATTACCATTGCAGAACCTTGAACTGTTCAATGTTTGTGTGATTTAACCACATTGGTGCATAGATTCTTAATTTTTCATTGTACACATCTTTGTGACTTTTAGATTACCCTACAATTAATAAGTCTCATAACCGAAAGAATCATTAAAACGTATTGTAAAAATTACTAGTTATATAACTGTATCATTGTTGAATTGTTTCTATTCCATCATTGGCAGAATTATATTTATTTATTTACTCAGCATAGATGGAGGCATAACCTATTGTTACCCCCCCCCCAAAAAAAAAGAGAAAAGGGGGAAAAAATATAAAGTTTTTTTTTTTTTTTAGTCCAAAGGGATTTTATTCCCGAAGGACTATTACTTTCGTTTTGGCATTTTGCGTCGAACTCCAATAAATGTCGGTTCACTTTTCAAACTGTTGCCACAAAATGTTAGAGTCCTGCATTATATTTGAAGAAATTAAATAATGAAAAATCTGCATAATGTATGTATATTTGTCGCATTGTGATAAAACAACGGTATCTAGAGCCATCCAATTTTGAATGACGTAATCCTACTGCGAATATGGGCATCTGAAATCCCAAATTTGAAATTTGGAATTTGTTTTATTATCGATTTCATATTTTGTAAAACTTTACCGAATTTTTAAGAAACAAACCTCAACGATTTAAAAGCGAGCAATGGCAATACTCTATGGGAGGAAAAAACCTTTTTATCTCCAGCGCGTCGAACTGTGTATCGGAAATTCTAAAGATATGCTCATTTTAAAATTATTTTGCGACACTGCTATTGAACTAAATTTTATGGTTTAAGTGCAAAGAGCATGATATTTAATAAATAAAGGTAACACACAAAACGTTAAAAAAACGCCCCTTTGGACGTAATTTAAAATCTGAAACATTTCAGATTTTATTTTAATATATATATATATATATATATATATATATATATATATATATATTTTTTTTTTTTTTTTTTTTTTTTTTTTTTTTTTTTTTTTAAAGTTAGAATACAGAATATAAATTGGATTATGCTTTATGCTTGAAATATCAATGTTTAAATCATGTTGTCGTAGTTCCACTGCATTTGCTAACTAGGAATGGTTTCGAAAAGTGTATTGTAACCTAAACTTAGCATTTTTCATTTATAGTATTATCTTTGGGTACCTGCATCAATAATGAATAACAGTGTATGGTTTGATTAACATTGTATATTATTTCTTAATTTTGCAATAATATGGCTAACTGGTACAGTGTGAATTGCAATCAAGATATAGAGCTACTGTATTTACAGTAATTGTTCAGTATATCTGTATAAGTATAGTAGTATGAGGTTATGCGACTTTAATGCTTATATATATTGTAAATCTTGTACATATATATAATAGAATCACAATGTAATGTACCCAATGTAAAATGCAATTCTAGCCGAGTTTGTACTTTTGTAGCTTATAGTAATAGAGTGTAAAGTTTCGTAGGCATTGTATTGTACTCGAAATTGTGCGATAGAAAAATTATCTAATATTATCGTATTATATTTATAACCAGGTTTACTATGTCTTGCATTTATATAGGATATTCTATGTTTAGCATTAATATATTCTTCTATGTCTTGCATTTATATATAATATTGTTACAATGTATAGTACTCAGTGTAAAATGTAGTTTGGTCTAGTGTAAAACGTTGAAGTAGTATTGTAGTGTAAAGGAATTATAGCAACATTGCCCATGTTAAAGTAGTGTAGTATAGTTAGCAGCGTAGTAGTTAAAATAGAACTTGAGTTAACAACCAGGCAGTTATAGATACTAAAAACCTATGTAAAATAATGAGTGATTATGAAACCTAAGATTTTGAAATAATAAATGCTGTCGGATCAGCGAGTCATGATTAGACAGCATTTGCCAAGTGGAAACAAATACCGTAAGGCTTACTATAGTTAAGGGCGGCAGTCCACTTGAGCAGCGTTCAGCAGTCCTATATACAAAATTCCAACTTCTGAGGCTATTCCTTTTTGAGTTATGCGATATAAATACGTACATACGCCACGAAAAAACTGTTCTGAATGCATTTTAAATGAGTTTTATAATTCGTTTGAGGATAAAAGACTCCTTTATTCTGTCCTTACATACGGATGTCAAGCAAAAACATCGTTATATTGCATTCGATAGAGGTCAAAATGGATATTTTCGTTGATATATGGTACCCAGAATTTTTCATAATTGCAATACTTCTTATAAGGAAGTAAAAAAACTGAGCTTGCGGAATGGAGTAACAGAGTGGGTACATACATACATATAATATTTATATACTGTTCGTGCTGCTGATTGCAAACAACTACATGTTATAGCAGTCCTGTATGCAAACCTTTCCTGCATACATTTTGCTTTTGTTCATTTATTTTCTTGTTTTCGGATAGCAGTAACGTATGTGAACGTTCTCTACCTAAAGAGGACAATTTTCTGTGGCAAACTCTTTCGTATTCATGTTATCTAAAGAGGTTATCACACTTGGCTGCAGTCCCGGCTAGACAGGACTTTTCTGAGAAACGAGATTCTGGAGGCACTATTTTAACCGAAAGAACTACTAGAAAAAAGAGCCCTCCCGAAGAGAAGTCCCGCCTAGCTAAGGAAACGATGTTGCGACTACGTGGGAGTTTTTCAAACCTCACTGAAAATGTCTCGGCTGGATCAAGGATCAAAGAAGTTCGTGTTACGGAGTTCTTAGGCATAAACGCCTTTAGGTCCACATCATCTGAAGAATAAAATGTCATCATCAAAAGAGGGAATTTTCTAATACGGTAAAAATTTTGTTAAGAAGAAAAAAAGCTTTTAAGAATAAGTGCCTTCACACTGAAAACAAGTTCACACTGAAAACAAATATAAACACTCAGAAGGTCTAATTTTGCGCCAAAATAAGAGCCGGAAACGATGTTGCGGCTGCGTGGGAGTTTTTCAAACCTCGCTGAAAATGTGTCGGCTGGATCAAGGATCAAGGAAATTCGTGTTACGGAGTTCTTAGGCAAGGGAGTTACGGAGTTCTTAGCAATAAGAGCCAGAATAAATTAGATAGGGGCAGTCATCTTAGACAAAATTTTTGCTAAAAACAAGAAAATAAAAACAAGTGTTTCCTGGATACTTGATCTTTCTTTGCGAACGTCAACATCGCGGAGGAGAAGGGACGGCGGGACGCGCTTAAGCGTCGAAAAAGTTGCTGTGTCAGTTGGTCAGCTGACGGAGGGAGCATTTGCGTTTCCGCCCGCTATTCAGTGCGGTCTTTAAGGCCAAATGATTGACACCTCTTAAGGGGGTGCTAAAAGCAAGTAAAAGGCCCTTTTAGAAGGGCTGAAAGAGCTATTTTGAAGTAGAGAAGTAGTCAATTGACTGTAGATTTAAAAATCAAGTTCAATCGCCTGCGACTGTAAAGCTTCTTCTTAAAGAAGCAGGAGGGGTTCCTCTGGTCAATGACTTAAGCATTCAAGACTCGAGAGGCGGAAAGGGGAAGGAACGAGAAGTAATTATTCACATGCATGTCAGTGGAAGCATACCTTGCTCGTTTAAATGGGTTTGCAGCATAATCTGGGTTGAGAACCGATCTCGGTCTCTTCCTAGATGAGGCGACTGCAGGATCATGTACAGGTAGCATATGCAGCACAGGATTTGCAACATGTTCAATATTTTTGAAAACGTTTTCCGAAAGTCGCTGTATAAAGCGATTAATGGGCATAATTTTGAGATCATTATGAATCTCTTCGTTCCTTATATACCACAGAGCTTTGAGTATTTGCCGAAGCAATTTAGATTGAAAAGTCTGGACATGTTTTCTGTTAGTCAGTGCTGATGGGCCCCAAATGGGTCATGCATAAGTCAGAACAGACCTTATGATAGACTTGTAGAGCAAAATTTTGTTGTCAATTGACAGGTCGCTATTTAAAGCGAAGAAGGGGCGCAGATTGGATTTGACAGCCGTCGCATTTGCAATGATTTTTTGAATGTGAGGTTGCCAAGTTAATTTTGAATCAAGTAATACACCAAGATATTTATATGAAGATACCCAGGGAATAGGTTCACCGAAGAGAATTAAGTTATCTAAACGGGGGATATTTCTTCGGATGAACAGAGTAGTAGCACATTTTGCGACATTGAATTTTATTTTATACAAACCGAGCCAGAGTTCTAAGGCTGAAAGGTAACTCCGTAATGTAGAGATTACCGTGAAGGTGTTGGAATGTTGTGCGATGATGGCTGTATCGTCCGCATATAAAGCAAGGTCGATACTAGGGGCCTTAGGAATGTCATCTACGTAGAGGTTGAAAACTGAAGGCCCGACGAGACTGCCCTGTGGATAGCCGGCACAGATTGGGCGGGGAGTGGAGAATTCGTGTTTGACTCGCACACGGAAATTTCGTCCGGTCAAGTACGAGTTAATAATTTTAATGAAATGAGCCGAGAAACCAAGCCGCATGAGCTTGTAGATAAGTCCGTCATGCCAAACCCTATCAAAAGCTTTGGCTAAGTCAAGATAGACGATACCAATTTTCTCTCGCTTGCGAAAGCATTGATGAATGAATTCCACTACACGTAATAACTGGTGTACAGTTCAGTGTTTAGGTCGGAAGCCGAATTGTTCCAGGATGATCAAATTTTGATCTCGACAGAATTCATTCAGGCGATTAAGCAAGACATACTCGTAGATTTTTGAGAGAAACGAGAGCAGACTAATTGGTCTGTAATTGACGGGTAGGTTTAAATTTTGTCCCGGTTTTGGAATGGGCACGACTGCTGCAGTTTTCTAACAGTCGGGAAAATAGCTTCTTCTGAGCATTAATTTAATTAGGATCGTAATCCAGACAATAAACATTACGGGAAAGTTTTTGATCATGCGATTCGAAATTGAATCCATGCCAGGAGCCTTGTCAGGTTTAATTTTATCAATGTTTGGCCATGACTTCACTTGGATCAGTAGGCCTGAGGTCAGGCGTGAAGGGTTGTGATAGAAAGTCTTCAACTAGTGAATGGATGCGCCCCTGTGTAACCGGGCGGTTACAGTAGGAGTCTTTGTTTTGTGTGAATTGAGTAGCAACGCTGTCAGCAATAGCTTCGGCTTTTTCTGCGTCTGTGGAGGCCATCTGTGCGCCATCGGCCGTTTCAAGGGGCGAAAGGAGCTTGTAATATTTGCGTAATCGGGCGGCTGCACGCCAAATCGATTTGTTTTCAGTCGTTAGGGACTCAATATAATTTTTCCATTCCGCTTGTTTTAATAAGCGGGTTTCAGTTCTTATCTCGTTTTGTATCTTGCGAAATTGGACGCGGATACTGAGATCGAGCGACCTTTGCCAGATTCTTCGCAAGTAGTTCCGCTGCTTAATTTTGAATTTAGTCTCAGGTGGGAGTCTAGCATCAGGGTGCTGAATAGGTTTTAAAACCGCAGCTCTCGCTTCTTTAAGTAAAGACTTCAGATTTTTAATTTGCCTGTCAAAGTCCGCATTGCTGAAATTTGTGTGGGAGGGAGTTCTGTGTTTTCCAAAATAAATCGAAAATCGTCCCAATTTGTTGAGACTCGCTCCTGTGATTTTGAGTAACGATTTTGAACATCTAGGGTTATAAAAATAGGATAGTGATCAGAGTCTAAATCTTGTATCACTTCAATTTCATGCCTAAAGAAAATATTATAGAAAGCAGCCAGATCGAGTACTTCAGGGACCCTCTTACAGGGTAGTAAGTCGGGAGGGTAGGAGTTATGATCTGTACATGGTTACTCTGGCACCATGAATTTTTGGAGTATACCCTGAGTTTAGATGAGTCTCTTGGACTAAAAGCACGTCAAGATCGTGTTCTACCACAAAGTCTCTTACTTCATGGATCTTGTTTTGAAGTCCATTGGCATTCCAGGAGCCAATGGTTAGTTCAGAGTTGTTAAATGAACTTTTTATGACACAATTGAATGTTAGGCCGTTTAAAAAGATTTCTGGCTGAAAAACAGGAGACATGGGTCTAATGAAGGTCGAGATTAATTTGAAAGCTCGATATAGCTTTCATACAAGTTAAAGGCCCTCATCAGAGCGTCTGCCTGCCTAAGCTTTGGCATAGCTCTTTTGAAGGCTTGGAGCAGAATATGCTTGTCTACTGTAGGGTCACGGGAGATTTAATCAAGCATTTTAGTGTGGATGCGAAGACATCTTCGGAATCATTTGTACACTCTGCAGAGGTTAATACTGCTGGGGCTACAGGTTTTTCTGCGGCCGGCAGTCTTGGATTTTGAGCTGTGAATCCGTGCCCGGTGGCGTTCTTCACCGCCGTTGCATACGACGCTGAGTTGACGTCGTTAGGGGGAGCAGGCATGAGACGTGCTTTAGTAGCTTGCGCTTGGGGCTTAGAAGAACCCTGAGGGTGGCTGTCTGAGCAGCTGCCCTATTTTTAAGCGTGGCTTTCTTTCCAAGAGACCGCTTATTAGCTCGGTGTCGAGGAAAAGATTTATATGAGGTGGATGACTTCCACCACAGTTGCAGCAAGTTGCAGGTCCTTGGCCCCTTGGTGTAATCACGTGCCCAGTGGGGTCCAGAGCATCTCACACAACGGATTGGCAAAGTGCAGAGTTCCGAAGAATGGAAAAATTCCCTGGCACCTAAAGCATTGAGTAGGGCCCTTTCGGCCGCGATAACGCTAAATGCTGACCTCTGTGCTCCACATTCAGTGACGGCAAACAGTTGGTCGAGGAAAACGTGTGGGATGACTTGTACACAAACAAGTGGCATAGAATGTTTGGAGCCGGGCTGGTAAAGCCGAACTCAGCGATGCACTTTAAATCCCAGTGAGTCGATTTCCTCTTTGACGTCCTCGACATCAGTTTCCACAGGGAGGCCTCTGACTATAATTTTGACTGGCCGGTCCTGTTTAAAATCAAAAGTTTTGAATTGGATGCCGGCTTGCTTCATCCAACGTGTGACCTCCCTGAACTCCAGTTCAGTCTGTACAAAAATTTTTAAATATGGTCCAGTGAGAGTACTCTTAAGGTTTGGGGCAATTTCTCTTAGACATCTGTGGAGCGGTGTTGAGACACCAGGGTGCCTGAGATTAGGCTCTACCCCTTGTAGAAAAAATATTCGTGATTTCGAAAATTGACATTATTAACTGTCAATGTAGCATTTAAGTAATTATACTACAATAATTTAATTTCATGAATTTATAATTTTGCTAATTTTTTTTTTACATTTTTTATATATATAATTAATTTAAAGTCCACTTTAACTGCTTATTTAGAAAACTGCATGTGTCGTTCAATAGGAGTATCTAAGAAGAAAGCTGTTCGGATTGGCCCAGGAGCAGTGGAGCTAGTGATAACACATCATTGGTAAGTACACAAGTATTCGCAGTCTGAACCCATATGTAAACATAATATAAAACATAAAAACATATACAAATGGTACATACGTTACAGTATACAGTTAAATATGAATATACAATACAGGCAGAGACCTTACATAAGATGATGGCACCTGAAATCTAATGGTACACAAGTTACATGATGGTAATATTTAGCTGGGCCAGTGGCCTGTCCATATTATTGAGATCGTTATAATCATAATTGCATATTTTTATGCTTGTGTTGCTTATTGTAGCTTGCCTTTCATGAAAATTGTTTGCTAGTTTATAATAATGAGACCGTAGCTGCTCCATGCAAAGCTCTTGATGAATTCTATTATTTCTAACATACCATGGAGCGTTGATTATTTGTCGAACAGTGATATTTTGATATGTCTGCAATCTCTGCCTGTTAGTTTTCCTTGTATGTGCCCAAACAGGGCTTGCATAGCACAGCAATGGTCTGAGATTGGACTTGTAAATAAGTAACTTATTATGTATGGATAACACACTGTTCCGAGCAATTAAGGGCTGGAGTAATGCTTTACGAACTCGGAACTTATTGATAATAGATGTGAGGTGTGGGGACCATGTGAGAGTATTATTGAGGGTCACCCCAAGATAAAGGACTTGCTTGGCCCATGGAATATTCTGGTTGAAGAATTGTAAGTTTCTCATCTGTTTCTTTTTTTTTTTTTTTTTTTTTTTTTTTTTTTTGCTAAAGAGCATGCTTTTGTTTTATCCACATTCACTGCAATTTTCCATTTATTTAGCCAAATCTCAAGTGTATGTATATAACTTTGTAAACGTTGTATCAGTGAACCAGCTAATGCCCTTTGTGCAAGGATCGCTGTGTAAGAAAGACACCTGAGTCTTCCAGTTCTTGCTACTCCTCATATGAATAGCCGGGATTTGATTTTGAGGCTGTGGTGGGGGGAGACCCGCTCCGTGCCTGCTCGGAACTGGTTTCTCCCTCGGAAGTTTGCTCCTTGACGGGGTCACCGCCGTTGATGAGCCATTTTTAATAGCTTCATACTTGTTTTTACTGTTGTTTCTAGCAATATTAGTACTCGCTAAGTGAGAATTTGAAATAGAAGAATTTGTATTTGGAATAGTAGTTTGTTAGTTGCATTGTAAAACGTTGCTATATATATTCAGTGATAAAGTGACTTTGTAGAAAGTCTGATCTCATTATTAATTCCTGTAAGCTTTTATGCAGGTCTATTATTTACATGTACCTGTGTACATTATTAGACATCATTAATTCTGTTATGCATGAATGAGATTTTTAATGCTATTATTGCTATTTATAAAAGTGTTCCGAATTTTAATTTATCAAAATTATCATTAACATTATGCCTAATATCATTTTTCAAAATGTGTAGAATGCGCTTTTCCTTTTCTGTATCTTATATCTCAATTTAATTGAATTTTAATTATATTGATTTTAGATAATTTATCATGTAACACTCACTCATTTCAGAAAATATTAATGTTTGTATTAATTCTCGTCACAGTTTTGAAGTTCTTACTTTCCTTTCTTGCGAAATTTGCATGGAAGTTTAAAGTTGAGAGACTGAGAAAAAATTCTATTTATAATTTAATACACTATTCTACTAGAAATCATACCTCTTTCAGCATTATTAATAAATATATTTCTTTGTAAAGACATGTATGGCTAAAACTGAAATTATGAAAAATATTATATTTCATTTAAATATGGTATTAAAGACTTGTATATTATGTATTCACATCCTTATAATCTTTCATTTCTGTTTTCAGGGCGACGAAATCCGTATAAATACGTCCGTCTTTCGTAGCTGCGTTCGTAGTTTCGTAGTTGTGGGCTTTTATGTTTAAGATGATTCTGTTATGAAGTATAAGGGAAATATGTCTAATGGAGAACCCGCCCAAAAAGGGGTAACGCGCCTAGCATCATACCTCAAAGGTGGTGTGGAAAATGGTGCATTTTTGAGATTTTTTTTTTTTTCCATTTGTATAGTTCTTATCAAGAAAACTGTTTTTTTTTTTTTTTTTTTTTTTTTTTTTTTTTTTTTTTTTCCCCTCAATATAACTATATTATAGGAGATTAAAATGAAGATTGTGATGCACCAAATCAAGTGTGATACAAATAATAGTTCAACTTTTAGCACTGTGCTTCATATTAGTTGTACTGTGTAGGTATACCATTTTCCTTTTGCTAAATAAATCTTTTTCACTTGCATTCTTCTTAAGTACCTCATTTCTGTTGATTATTGTAAAGCATGCAAAAGCTACCGATCTTAAAAGAGGCAGTTGTTGGAAAGTTTTCTGACCCAAAAAAGCGTACATTTGTGTTACATTGAGGAAAACTGCAAAAGCCTTTCACTTTATGTTCTGAATCAGAGGCAAATTATGTACTTTCAGCGGTTTTGTTCTCTGCGAATTGCTTTAACTGCACTGAAACTCAAACGTTACAGGAGGAAAATATCTGCATAGGTGTCAGTCAGTTATTGATCGTAGAAATTGGCGAAAATGTCACATACATTGTTTACACATCTCTCAATAAGTTTCTCGGTCTTTTAGTTTTTAATTTTGAGCCTTTACTGAGAAAAAACAGAACAATAAATGAAATTTAATAAATTAATGGAACTTAAGTTACACAAATGACATTCCCCTAGTTCGGGTTATTTTTGGAATGTTTTTTCTTGTTAAATTTTATTTGATTTGATGTGTTCTTTTTCTTTATTACATTTTATTGACCTTTCTCTTATTAAATTTCATTTGATGTGGATTGCTTTAATCTACTGTAGACATTTGCAGATTTTATATGAAGTATCAAGCAATGTTAGTTAATTGATTACTATTTGTGTTAACTTTTATTTTCCTTCCTTTATATATATGATATCCCCATAGATACTATATTCTTTGGTTATTTTTATTTCATTTAAAAGTACTTTGAAAAAAATAAAAGCTTTTATTCCTTAGACTTTTCTCAGCATAAAAGTGAAAGAAAATTAAAAAAATGAAATGAAAGAGCATGGAATTTAGAATATTTAATTAAATACTAACTTTTACGTCAGAATTCTATTGCAAATATTTCAATAAAGTGAATCATGCATATTTTTAAAGTGAATTTAAGCCAGTTTAGAGTTCCTCTGGAAAATGCTTCGCCATACAGCATGAACCGCTCTTCTAGTTTCACCTGTTTTATCAGATTTTAAGGTGGTCCTGTATATTATCCGTTACTGTATCGAGCCAGGATGCAGGGAGATGCTGTTACAGTCTCCAAAACAAGGGCATTTTTTAAACCAGTAGAAGTAAACAAAGACTTTTAATTTGTTTCTTCTTATTCATTCATGCATCTTATTATTCTACAGGCTCCAATTAACAAAGAAGCAGTGTTCCTCCTAGGGCTTCCACAAATTTTCCTTATTATTATTATTTTTAAAACACGAAAACATAGGCTGGGTCTTATAGCCTAGGTAAGTAATCAGGGCTTGTTTGATTTATTATTTAACAATCTAAAAATTATTCTTATTTCTTAGACTTTTTTGATTTATAATATATAAAGGACTGAGTATAAATCAGAGATTAATTTTTGAAGTTTGGCACAAATTTAGATGATTTACTGAAACAAAGTCATTCATGTGGTGTTAATATGCTCTAAAAATGAATGCTAAGACGTTTATTAAATTTTCACGCATGTACGTGACATTGTTAATGTTAGCAGTAAATGATAAATACAACAAAAATTTACACTGTAATTTTTAGCATCAGAGGTAATCTCCATCCTTACTGCTTGCTAATCTCCATCCTTACTTTTGTATCCATATCACATTTCGAATAAAAGGATGTTGCCACCAAATGTTATTGCCAGGTAAATATTGTTAAAGAAATAATATAGCGAATGTAAAAAGGTATATGGCGACACTTAACACTCTATTGGCAATTCCAAGTATGTGCTGTTTTTAAATATTTTGTGTTTTCACTGTTGAATTTTATTTCGGGTAAGTGTGAAGAAAGTAATGTTTAATAAATAAATTTAAAAGTTAATAATTAAAAGATTAACATAACTTTTCTCAGTATTTTTGTTATTAACAAAGTCATCGTACTAAGAAAATGGAACACTTATGTGAAGAACTGAGAAAAAAATAAATAAAACAATGTATGACAACACTTAATACTCATCCAGGAATTCTAAAATTATGCAATACTTACTTATTAGGCAACCACCTTGTCGAGTTTTTTAAAGTAGAAAGAGGTGATCGGGAATTTTCGAATTGAAAGTTGCAGTGGAAATGGTTACCTAAAGAACTAATATGTGGATGGTTGCCAGAGTTTGGCGACTTCTACTAAGATGGTTGCAATAATACGCAAGTTCCAAGTATGCTAGGTTTAAACATTTTGTGAATTGACTCTTGAATTTTGTGCGAATAAGTGCGAATTTGTGCGAATAAGTGCGAAGAAAGCCATTTTTAATAATAAAGTTAAAAAGATTTTTTTTTTTTTTTAAAATGGGTTGTTTAGCAGGAGTGAGTTTAAAAACAGAATGATAAACTACTAGATCTACAGAATGATAAACTACTAGCTCAGCGAGAGGGTAAAAAATCTGAACGAAGATTCTGGTGCGAAATTCGGTTCCTTTCAGATTTTTTAAATATAGCATTCTAAGGAACAGAATTTTTTCATAGTGATCTTCTCTCCATCTTTAACACCAAAGAAAGTTTCTAAATACGAATTAGAGAACATTTTTTTAACAATAGCTGCTAAGAATTTTCGAAGTATGGTAAACTTGTATCTATCTGGTTTATTTTTAACAGCAAAACGTAATTGGAAAAAAATCGAAATGCATTAGCATAAATAATTCCCATAATAATATATTTTATGGAACTCAAGGCCTCAAAGGAAGGATTCTCAGCCAGGGCTGAAAATTCTCTGCATGGAAGAATTTATCAAAAGAATGTTTATTGCCATCCCGATTTTAGATAAAATAATGTGTAATTTCAGAAAAGGAAAGGAACTAAAAATGAACATCATGAAGGAGGTAACAATGAAACGGGGGGGGGGAAAGGTGAGGTAAAATAAGCGACGACATTTTTAAAAAAATGTAGTATGCCTTCCTTGTATCTTTGTCTCAACCATGTACAATGGGTACCATAGAGCATTCATTTAGTACCCTGGGCAGAGAAAAAATTTGGTTGTGCTCAACAGTAACAAAGAATAGTGTGAATGGGCTGTGTATGCTAAATGTGCATTGAAAACTTATTCTAGAATAGAAAAGGAAATTCTTGAACTGCTTAGATAAAAGAAACATTTTAATAAGATAAAGACTAAATTAAAAAATAAAAAAAAAAACTGATGCGGACACCACATGATTTCCTTGTACGGAATATTAAATCATTCTCATTTTTTGCTGCATTTCCTTCAAACTTAATTCCTCAAAATACATTAGAGATATGTTTCTCATTTAATTATTTTAATTCTCCCTTCGTGGAAAGGCAAATATTTCTAAAACCTCAAAATATGTCTATTAAAAACTAGAAAATGTAGAAAAGCCTCAAACACCAACTACAGTCAAAACATTAAAAAATATTTTTACAATTAGAATTAGAGTTTCTAACAAAATACAAGCAGTCGAAGTAGCTGGAAGGAAGGCAGATTTTTCGCTGTACAAAACTATGTTTACTTGATACTTACTTGAACCGAAAGTTACTACTAATTTAAATTAAAAGTTTAAATTATTGATAATCCCAAAGCTATTGCTTGCAGATTAACTAAGAGGGATAAAAACCTTAATCGGAAGATAAGAACAACCTAATTCAATCTTTTTTAAAGCAAAAAATGCACATTTTACCTACATATAGCAATAAAAAATCTGATGTGTACACCACATCACTTCCTTGTACGGAATATTAAATTGCACACAATTTTCCTGCATTTCATTTAAACTTACTTTCTCGGATTTCATTACAGATTTGTCATTCAATTAATTCAGTTCTCATTTCGCGACAAGTCAAAAATACATAAAACCTTCAAAATATTTTATTATAAATTGAAAAATATAACAAATACAGTTAGAAACAATTCACAGAATAACTTTCACAATTAAAATTAGAATTTCTACTCAAAAATAAGCGTGTGCAAGAAGGCACATTTTTTGGTGTACAAAACTGAAAGTTAACTTTTGGTCTCATTCGGCAAACATACACTGAAGGCCTAAAAATGACTCAATTTGTTGTGGAGGCATGCTGAGTGAATATATGAGATAATTTAATAACTTTAGTTATAATTCCTGAATGGATTAAGTATGATTTAAATCGCAATAATAAAAGAAAACGCCATCTTTGTTGTTTCGAAGTTTAGTTCTTACAGATTGGCAACAAGCCCACTTAAGTTTCAAATGTAAACAAATATGGCTGCTATGTTAAACTAAACTGAGGGTTACCCGCACTTAAACAACTCCTAAATTGTTGCTAATTCTACAATTATTGCATGCAGGTTAACTAAAGGCAAAATAATCTTAATCGGAAGATAAGAACAACATAATTCAATCATTTTTAAAGGGAAAAATGTGCAATTTAGACATACAAGAATAAAAAAAGTTGAGCCCACCGAGCCGAGTAACAGAGTGGGTATATATATATATATATATTTATATACTTTTCGTACGAGCGATTGCAACTAAAAACGGAAGTGCACAACTACATATTAAAGTAGTCCTATATACAAAATTCCAACTTCTGAGGCTATTACGTTTTGAGTTATGTAAAATATGTACATACGCTACGAAAAAAATCTCTTCTTAATCCATTTTAAATCAGTTTTATAATTCACTTGAGGAAAAAAAGACTCCCTTATTCTTCCCTTACATACAGATGTAAAGCAAAGACATCATTACGTTGCATTTGATAGCGGTCAAAATGAATATTTTGTTAAAATATGGTACCCAGAATTTTTCGTTATTGCAATACTTCCTTTACTTCCTACAAGGAAGTAAGGGAAGTGGTATCATCTAAAAGGAAGTAAAATAACTGAGCTTACGGAGCGAAGTAACAGAAGTGGGTACATACACACATATAAATATTTATATATTCTTTTGGTGCGGACGATTGCAAACAATTACATGTTATAGCAGTGCTGTGTACAAAATTTCAACGTTCTGAGGCTACTCTTTTTTTGAGTTATGCGAGATACATACATACGTATGTATGTGTAGACATCACGAAAAAATCCATTTTAAATCAATTTTATAATCCGTTTGGCAAAAAAGAGTCCTTTATTCTGTCTCTATGTACAGATACGAAGCAGAAACATCATTAAATTGCATTCGATAGCAGTCTAAAGTATATTATCGCTGAAATATGATACTCGGAATTTTTCGTGATTACAATGCTTCGTATCAAGGAAGTAAAAATCAGTCTCTTTTTTTCCCAGTCTTCAATTTCCACATTTTGCTTATACGCATTTATTCCAATCCATTATTTATTTTCTCGTTTTCGGATAGCAATAAAATATGTGACTGTTCTCTACCTAAAGAGGACAATTTTCTGAGGGAAACTGTCTCGTATTCAAGTTATCTAAAGAGGTTATCACACTTGGCTACAGTCCCGGCTAGACAGGACTTTTCTGAGAAACGAGATTCGTGAACCAATCAGACGAAATTTCTGCTTCTGAAGCATCACGTGATCCCAAACGAAGCACTAATCGCTTATAATCTTCATATAGACTAATCGATTATCCCAAACTGAGCGATAATCGATTAGTGTTTGGCATTGAAGTCTTTGTATTAAGTGAAAATGATAACCAAGCTACGTGGATTTCTTGGAATTGTGCGGGTTCTGAGAATTGTCCCTTTCGACGTCAAGTCCCGCATACCCGAATCACAATGTGACTGGGACCTAAAAAGTTCCTGAGAAAAACCTAGAAAATCCTCATGCAACCAACCAGTACACTCTTACACCGAATTACTAGTGCTCAACAGTTTTAACTCTTTGCGGCACAGTGTGACCGGTCTGGGCGCACCTAAAAATGTCCTTCTGTTCTCACAGAAAAATTGAATGAAAAAGAATTTATAGGTTACTCTGAACCTTCGAACCTTATTTATAGTAGATGGCAACACAACACAAACCAATCCATATATTTTAGCCATGTTTAGTTTCTTAAGACCCTCATTTTTGAAAGAAATCTTTCAGATTTTTTTAGGGTATAAAAGGAATTGTTTGAAAAGAAATTTCTATGTTATTTTTTTTGGCTGTATGCTAATCCTTTTATTCTATATTAGGTTTAAATATTTACCTTGAAATCTTGCCTAAAATCAAACGGCGAACCCTAGGTGTGCCCCCACCGGGCTCACAGATAATCTAGGACAACTGAGAGTCTGTATTCTTTGTTTCTCCGCATCTCATCGGTCAGTTCATTGACAACAATGCTCGTTTCAACGCTCTTTTCGAAGCTTTATTCAATTAGCGTGCCACTCTGGGCACACCCACAGAATTAAAACGATAAGTGCTATCTTCACAAAATTTTACTTGTGTACTCCTCTAGGCTCTAGGCCTAATTAGACTGCCTACTTTTTTTTTTTTTTTTTTTTTTTTTTTTTTTTTTTTTTTTTTATCAAAACTCCGATTTTAAAAGGTAGCGTGCCGAAAAGGGTTAAACACTGAAGCACTGATGCAAGAGTTCCAGTCATATCTTAGTTTCGTTTTCTGGATCTGAGACCGTTCGGACCTCGTAGTCCGATCGTGGCTATGGCCAAGATGGTGTCGATTGAAAGTGCAAGATAGCCTAAGGACAGGAATATCATTCTAAAATGTAATGGAGGCACTACAATCAGGAAGACAATAGTGTATGAGAGCAGTGTTCTTTTTTATGTAACGTAAAGCTAATCGTTAAAAGTTTTAGAGCTATTTCAGACAGATTGACATATAAGTGTTCTTTCACTTATAAAAGTAAGCTTTGTTTTCAATCCGATTTCCAATGGCAGTGCACTTCATGCATTCGTTCCCTGCCTTTTAAGCAGAGAATATTGCTGAAATGAAACGGAAATGACGAAGCAGTGATACCGCATGGAAAAATTTTTAACTTACGTGCATAGATGGTAATGCTACAGTGTCTTTAGGTACTTTCTTATTTTAGTGCCCCCCCCCAAGACTGATTCATCAATCGATCGAGATACCTCACTGAAATGTCACTAAGTGTTCTTATACCTCGCTATATGTTACGTCTCAGTTGATAGGCGATTAAATTTTGGGAACCCCTGTAATAAAGAAGTGCCTGTTTTTGTTGCTTTAAAATAGGAACTGAATAGTTATTTTCTGCCTCCCGTCTTGCTATGGGAATGATAGGTGCAGCAGAAGATTTGAGTCTCCATGTTCATTTCGTCCATTTCTGTTTAGCGTGTTTCGCTTCACGAAAAGTGTGCGAACGAAGACTATCTTGAATTCAAGCCCCGAGCTGCGACTCCGTGCGTGTTGGACGCACCTTTGGTTTAGCTGCTCATTTTATCACGAACTGACCTAATCCCGTAGGTGGTTAGTTAGTTTACTTTTAGTTTTGACTGAGTAGTTTCTTTGACTTTTGAGAGTGTCCCTATAGGTTGCACGGCAAGCATGTCCTTTTTTAAGGACAATAATTACGGATGTTGAGGCTAGCGACTGTACGGATTCTGCATTATCTACTTTGTCCATGCCATCTACTTCAAGACGAGAGGAATTTCTGAAAGACCCCTGATTAAGGAAAAAGGCGAAAACTAAAACGCAAAATACGAGTTCCGAAAGAAGGAAATCACGAATTCGGAAAGAATTAGTGACGAAAGAATTCTGAAACTTATCCAGGAATATGGAGCTATTTGACTCATCACTTAGAATTTGAACAGATCAGAAATTTTTGCTTTTTGCAAAAATTGTTCGCGTCGTGGAAATGAGTTCCCGAGAGCTCTGTGAGATGCCAGTATATTTATATTTTTCGGATGAATTTGGTTGTAAATAGTTTAGGTATTTCAGTCCAGAAATAAAGGTTTTCATGCCTTTAATTTCAGAATCCTGATTTTGCGGTATTATTATCTGATATTACAGCTCGTTTTAGAAAAATGGTACCTTTAAGAATACAATTTCTTGATACATAATCTACTTCATTATGTTTCAACTTTATTTTGCATTCCCGATATAGCAAATAACATTTTCATGTGTGTTTAACTTAGATACAAATGTAAGTTGCGCAAAACCGCTTATTCTTCTATTTCCACCCGAAGGCCTCAGAGCGCAACGCCAACTAGAGATCAAAACTCCTAGCGATTGATGCCTCAAGAGCCACCACCGATGTCCGATGTATCCTAAAATTTATATTTCGATATTTTGAAATTTGAAACCACAAACCTACTCCATGTCTTGTTATTTTTACTCAGGGGCACCCTTTACAAGTGTTCGGTTTGTGCTCTGCACAAAGACCCCTGATGACAAAAGGAGCGTTATTTCAAGGAAGTTTATAATAATTAAATGGGTCCGGGTTCGCATTCAGGAGAGGGAATGGTTGTAATTGTCCGTCCCTTCATAGGAGGCAATGGTGGCCACCTATTAGGTGCTTCCATAATGAAATGGCCATCCCTTCTGGCCCTTGTAGTGGCGGCTAATGGCTATTAAATAAAGCATCCGGCCATTAAAATAATAATAACCTATACATATAATAAAAGAAAGATTCTGTGTGCCTTTCGTTCGTGGTGCGCGTAAGCTAATAGATCCACAGCCACGAAATTTGGTACATAGGTGCATCTAGACAAGAGCCAATGCACCTCGAAGCGGTTTTTTCAAAATTCGAATCAGATTTTTTTATTTTATCTTTTTTGATGAAATCCCATCATTTTGAATAGTTTCATACTTTTAGAAACATGGTTTTTAAAACAGTTCTTGATTCAATGCTTTGTATACTGGACTGTTGACTGTTGAAAATCAGCAATGTTGCCACTTTGAAAAATGGGGGCTATAATTCTGTGCAGTTGTTAAGTTTAATGTTTGTCTTGGATACTGGATGTTCGTAGAGAGAGGGCAACGGGAAACTATTTAATTTATTTATTAGTATATTTTTGTATTAAGGGAATTGCTTAATTCATTATAATTTTTTTTTTATATGTGTGGACATTCGTTCCTACAACTCATCCGTCTTTTCCTAAATCTGGCAACAGCTACAGCAGCGAGATACTTCTTCAAGCTGCGTGAGGAAATAGAGAGAATTCCATTACGATGAGGTTATGTCAAGGCGATGGATGGAGCTGCACTTTTCCGCTCGACAATATTGCTTGATGATGAAATTCCGTTTCATGATGAATCTATCTTTTTATCTTACTTCCTTTCACTCTGTACATACAATGATCATGTTTATTCTTTCACCATTAAATAACTTTAAAATGTCACTGCTTTCCTCTATTTTAATTCTAACCTCATCCCACATGGGGGCTCGACGTCACGAACTCTTTCGACCCCTTGAACTGAACTCTCTCTTTCCCTTCAACTTTTTAAACCACCTAGACTAACGTATAACATACCGAGTATAACTATAAATGATGGAATACTGTGGAAACCTCTGGAATAATATTGCAGGATCCCAGTTGTTGTGATTCGTCAGCACGTACGTAGAGCTAATTTTATTTGATAAAGTAATACTAATCAGGAAGTAATATTCTTTCAAGTTATTATGAAAATTTGATGAAGCATTTTTATGAAGTTTATTTGAAGAAGCGAAAGGCATTTGATTTTGATGAAACTTCAGATTATTTTTGAATGATTATTACTTTGAAGGATTAATACTTCCGTTTTCCAAATTGATGTTGATCACAATTAAACAGTTTTGATGTTATTTAATTGCATAACCTGAAAGCATTTGATATTGATGAGAACCCGTTGCCGAATATTTAAAGATTTGTGATGTATTAAAACATTTACTTTGAAGAATTAACACTTTCGTTTTCGAATTTGATGCTTAAAATTCTTATTTCTTGTGATGCCTATATTTTACAAGGACTGTACAATATTATTTGAAGTTATTAATTTTGATATTATATCTTAACGAGAAATTCTATATTCTATTCTTTACATATTCTTATATCAAGATTTGTTTGAAGATATATTTTACAATTTCTTTGAATCGTACATTAACAATTTCATTTATGATTTTTAGTGTTTTAACATCATAGTTATTTTGTAATGTACTAAGAAGAATTAATACTATTGTGAAGAACAAAAAAAAAAAAAAAAAATTAAGTATATATTTTGTTATGATAATCTCTGAAACCAGATAAGTATTTGACAAAATGGAAACGTATATAGTTTGCGAATTTCATATTTGGAAAAAACGAAACTGATAAATAATGACTACACTTACAGATTATCTCAACATTGCACAGTCATTAAATAGAGGTGTCTTCATCGCGGGTGTCTGACATTTCCAGTTCTGACCATGCCAAAAAAATACTAAAATCTATATATGATGATCAAAACAATTCTGTAAATACTCATGAATATTTCTGTAAATACTTATGTCAAACTGGCTAAAAGCACTGAAACCAAAATTTCTGTAATACTTGATACAATTAGTATGGGCATGACTTATGCCAACTCTGTCATAAATGTTAAGAGTACCACAATAAATCTGCTAAACAGCCAATAGATTAAATCTTAAGTACCATTGTTGATATTGCAAAGTTCTTTTAAGAATTAGCCAACTTATTTAAAGGGCTTTCTATTATAACTGTTATAAGGTGTTTCTCCCGCCTTCTTAGCATGTCTTCGTGGTGTGGTGGTCTGCACGCTGGGCGCGTATTCCAGAGGTCCAGGGTTCGATTCTCGGCGAAGGCGTTGCTCATTTTTCATCTGTCCTGCTTTCAAAAAATAAATAAATAAAAATAAAAAAATAACCTAATGAAACACTGGTACCTGAACTAAAAAGTTTAGTGGATGATGATTCTCCACACTCAGGATTTGGCGATTGGGTCCCTGCTCATTTTTCATAACTCCTGCTTCCAAAAAATACCTAATGTCTCTACAATGTTTTAGGAAAGATATCTGAAAAACTGTCAGATTTACAGGCAACTGATACTTCTATTGACAAGCTATTTATTATATGCTCATTCTTTGAAGATATATTTAGTACCGGTAACAATGCTAAGTAATGAAAAGTAATACTTTAAATTTGATTTCTTTTTGTTTATAAAATATCTTACCTTTTCATTATTATGTATTCTTAATAACTATTAATAACTTTGCTTTGTAATATCTGTAAATGCACCGTTAGTTTCGCACTCACTCTTCCTTACAGACTCTTCAGTCACTAGTTCGAATGACCCTTGGAGTATTTTTGAAGCATTTTCGAAGCCTACATTTTTCTTGTGGCGTCGAGTGATTCACTACTTGACATTACTCATATTCCTAGATTTTCCATTGCTACTAATAGCTATCAGTTCACATGTAGTATTTATACATTAAAAATATTAATTATAAAATCATACCTTATACTCGTATTATGTCACTGTAGCTAATCCAACTTTTATATCTCACACATTGTGTCCTACAATTCAAAATGTGACATGGCCTACAAAGAGTCCCTGGGTCCCTGAACCCAGGTACCCTTATGTATATCATCAAACACAAGAGGTGTTCCCTTACAGAAGATACCTATGTACTACTGCATATGCATGCACTCATATATATATATATATATGTGTGTGTGTGTGTGTGTGTGTGTGTGAAATAATATTTGCGAAAGGAAAAGCCCGAGCAGTGTCGATGCTTAGATCCATATTGAAGAAGAATTTTGATTGCGTAGTATCTAAAGAACTTGGCAGTCGAGGCAGATTTAATTCCATTTTTATTTGCAATTGATAATTTGTGGCCACATTCACTTGGCACTCTAGTGTTGCCTTTCTACAGAAGATTTACATTTTTGATATTGTTGAGATAGAAAGCAAGCCAGCGAAATTACATCTTAGCAGAGCAGAGAGCAAAAGCTGAAGTGCGTCGTTATGAAAGATGGAAGCACGCGAAAAGAAATGTTTTGGTTTGCAATTTGTTGATTGGTCAAGAGGCATCTGCATTAAGGGTTACGTAAGATGGCATGATTAATTTGAATGACGCAGTTTAGACTAAAGTGCTATTTTTAGGACAGATAGATGAAGTTCCCAAATGAAATAAAAAATAAGAGAGGTTACAGTGAATTAAATTTAGAAGTTTGCTTTCATATTTTTTATCTTTCACTATGTACGAAAAATAAAGAATATATAAAAGATTAAATTAGCAGCGTAAATTAATTTCCCTTTTCTATTCTAAAAATAGCAACATCTACTGGCACTGCGTCATTTCCATAAAAATCTATGTCATATGACTCTCACGTAATTCTGGTTATGTAAATTAAACTAAAACTCAAGCAGCCAATATAATAATTTTACAGACAGACTGATGAAAAAATATTCAATTTCTTTCTGAGTGAGATATACGGGACGTTTTCTTGTAAAGTTTGACAGACTGACTGATAACTCATAGCCAGAATACCACTCAGATCAGTAGTTTATATATAGGGCTGAGACTATTTACAACAGTGAAAATTTTTCTTCTGACCTCTGTTATATGATCTCCCCATTTTAATCTTTCATTTAGCATTACTCCTAAATATTTCGCCTTACTAACTCAAGGAATCTCTTCAGAGAATAAGAAGAGCTTGCTATTAATAGTCAACTGTGTATTATTGTATGTGTCTATTAATAGTCAACTGTGTATGTATGACTTTTAGGAAAAACAAGCATCTGATAAATAACGTCTATGGTCCACTGAAACTGGTACGCATCTACTGTGAGCGGTCGCCCAGACTACTTAAAAGGTAAAAAAAAAAAAAAAAAAAAAAAAAGTGATAACTGAAACCATAAAAAAGTGTGAAACTCGATATGTGACCTTGTGGGAGGGGCTTAGGAAGGTAGGAGGAAGGACAGGAACCATTCTCCATTTTTAGTGGTCGAAACGACGGTTAGAAAATTCTCAGCGGTCTCTTAAACCGCTCACAGCAGTTAAAGCTTAAGCAAGGTTGACCCCTCTTTTTCACTCAGCTGGGAGGCAAAAGAAAAGAAACGTAATGGCTTCTTCCCTGATTAGGCAGTGGTCAGTTAGAAAACTGCATGACAAAAGCCCACTTAAATAGGGCACACATTTTCTGGAAATCTAAAATAGCCTTCCTGAAACTGAAAAGACTTTCTCTAAAATTTTACGAAAATTAATTATTATGACTAAAAATTAACAATGAATGAAATTAATTTATGTAAAATCGAAGTTGTCAAAACTTAATTATTTGAAAGTATGTTTAAATTCACTATTAAAACAGCATTTTTGATAGCATACACACACTTTCCTAATCATAATAGAATACGGTACTTTCACCTCTTTCGTTGAAACAAAATTTAAGCTATAACTCTCCATACCAAATTTATTATATGCAAAATTTTCTGAATTGTTAAATTGCTCATAAATCATTTTCTGTGCATGAGAAAATTTACATGTATTTTATAATCCTTATAATTTTGTAGAATTAAAAGAAGCAGTGTGACCAGCATTCCCTTTTCACCTCCCTTTGTTGGACTTATACGTGGGATACTTCAATCGTACAAGTCTGCGTAAATATAATAACAAAGTTACACATACATGTATATGTTTTTAATTACTTTACTTTGATTGATTCTTTTTTCTTATTATATTTATTACTTTGATTTAAGTTTCTTAAACTGTGGGTCAGGACAATGATATTTCTTTAACTTCTTATAATAATTTTACAAATACCAATTATTTTTACTTAATGTATCTGAAAATCGATAAAGATAAGACAATGCAGACAAAGAAAAAACGAAAGCGTTTCAACGCACTTTCTTATAATAGAAACGCTCACTTTACTTTAAAAATTAATGACCTAAAACTGCAATAGCATATTGCAAGTGAAGAAACTGACAGTTTCACTCACGCATGTGCCGGATCTGCGCAATACTTATGAGGTGTCACAAAATTTTCTTAAATATTAGTGGGTCCCCACATCAAAAAGATTACTTAAATTTATTGTTAAATTCTTAGTTCAAACGGTCCCTGAGGGACTATTGTCTTCCCTTTGGGTCGAATCACACTGAAAATCCGTTTCACTTTTCAAACTGCTGCCACCAAATATTATCCCCCTGTATTATATTTGAAGAAATTAAATAATGAAGAATCTGTGTAAATATATGTATGTTTCTCGCATTGTGATAAAACAACAGTACCTAGAGCCATAAAATTTTGAATGATGTAATCCTACTGTGAATATGGGCAACTGGAAGCCCAAATTTGCAATTTGTTTTATTATGGATTTCATATTTTGTAAAACTTTAAGGAATTTTTAATTAACAAACTCAAGGATTTCAAAGCGAGCAATGGCAACATTGTAGCAATATATATATATCCTCAGTGCGTGAGATTCTGTATCAGAAATTCTAAAGATATACGCACTTTAAAAATATTGCTCTTGAACTGAATTTTATGGTTTACTTCCATTTTGCGTTGAATCACTCTCAAATCCGTTTCAAGTCTGCATAAATGTATGTATGTTTCTCGCATTGTGATAAAACAACAGTACCTAGAGCCATAAAATTTTGAATGACGTAATCCTACTGTAAATATGGGCAACTGGAAGCCCAAATTTAAAATTTGGAATTAGTTTTATTATCGATTTCAATTTTCGATTTTGTAAAATTTTTGTTGTTTAATTGTCACGTAGTAACAAAAAAGAATTGTTAAAAAAATTAAATATTTATTAAACCAGGTTTAAAGTAAAGTTCTTAATTAATTACAGCAAGTTCTTTTATTTGCTTCAGTCGGAATTGCAAATTCTGAATGTGAACAACGGCTTCCATGAATCAAAGGTGAAGACTTCAAATCTTTCGAGAAAGATTTATTCTTCGATAATTGTTTTCTTAATACATGCTTTCATAGTCATGAACAAACATGCTGGACTTTTTTTTCTTTCAATAGCTTCTTCATCATCACTACTTTCTTCATCCTCACTACTTTCAGCTTCTATTGAAAAAGAGTCCCATGTTACATTTTTTTTCTGCCTCTGATGATACCTCCTTTTTGAATGGCTATCTATAAATTAAAAAAAAAAAAAAAATTAATGAGGCTAAAACTTTACTGACAAAATAAAAATTCAAATTGTACAAGCTAATATATTGCAATCTAAACCACTCACACTTCCCAAGCATATTGCTACATGCGTATCAGTTCATTATGGATTGAATATACACAGGAACAATGATGATAATTTTATTTTTTTGGGACAAAAATTCGTCACCAAAACCATCGCCAGCTTCACATAACCATTTACTTCAATGTTAAGTAAAATGTTTAGAAGAAGTAAAGCCTCAGTGACACATCCACACCACGGAGAAAAATTAAGTAAAAAATGTGTAAGTCATCAACAAACTTAAAGACAAGCTTTGAAATTCATCTATGACTATGTCAAAACTGGCAGCAAAATCTGAGAACATGTCAGAGCACTATACGAATGATTTAAAAATATAAATTCTATCTATAAAACTTGTAATTGTTATTTCTTTAACGTTAGAAATATGTTTAAGTTGCATGTTTAATTTCATTAAAAATGTGATTCATGACATGAGAAGATAATAAAAGAAGAAAAGAAAAACAGGTAATGAACAACTGAATGTAAACTCATTGGAACGTTTTATTTTAGTTCATTGGAAAGTTTAATTATAGCGCAAGCTATGAACAAAAATCAGAAACATTTGAAAGTATCTCACTATGAAGTTTTCTTATGCAATGCAGATTTTCTGACTTACTTTTATAAACCGATGGGCCTCCAAACTTCTTTCTAAAAACCAAACTTCACCAAATCTATCAATTTCCAGCATAATAATGCTAGCCACAAAATGGACAAACCCAAAAACCTCTTTCTGACAAGAACAAAATAATATCTAGTAGAGGAATTCCAAATCTAATTCTATCTTAAAATTAAACTTTATTTCCAAACAGCTAAAAACCCTAACTTCAATAAAAATTTTATGGAAATCTTTAGCCAATAAGGGAGATCGAAACATGTTTGGAAGCACAATTATCCTAGCACATTTCTCATAACAACTAGCTTAAATTTTAATAATGTCACAGTCATAATTTTAATTATTCCTGATGGTTTGCCACTGAGAGATAAGTATCGCCTCCCTCATTTTCAAGTCATGAGGGATCGTATAGTTACGCTAGAATAAATCGTGGAAATAAGTTTAAATGAAGTGAAGCAACAAATATATATAATTTAATAGGACGTATGAGGAAGTCATGTGTCCTCATTAGACATTTTTACTTCTGAGATTCCATAAAATCGTTTTTACCTTCTTGAGAAATGATTGTTCCTGAGCCTTCTACTTCAGTCACACGTGTGGATGTTGTTCCAGACTAAATTAAAAAAAAAAAAAAAAAAAAAAAAGTATTTCAAAGTTAATATTTTATATTGCTAAAGAAAAAGTATGTAAAATTGCATGCAGAATTGGTTACCTCTGAAAAGGACAAGTATTTCTTAAGTATCAAAAAAAAAAAAAAAAAAAAAAAAAAAAAACTTTGTGAAAACTGAAGACTTCAGATGAGCAATCTCAAAAAGAGTTAGCCATTAAAAATATGTATGAAAAACGCCTGACTGGTATTAAATTTAGGGAAGGCCATAGCACGAAAAATTTTAGAATTTAGGACTAGGACCCGTATAGACTACACCGGGACGTAAAACGCCGCACATTAGCTGTGGATTGTTAAATATAAGTTTGTGATTATGTTTCCTCAGATTGCCAATAGATGCCGGTAGTGTTTGTTAGTAAAACGAAACTGTGATGTCATAATTATGTATATGTATTAGTTCGTCTATGGTGTTCGTCAATATACCTTGTGTGGAATAACGCTCTCTGTTTATTACTTTAAATTCGATCCAGTCTGATTTATTAGAGACTTACATATATTAAGATACAATAACACGCCGAACAAATATTAATTTAGAAGGTCAAACTACAAAAATCAAAAGTCAGCGTTATATTTTCAAAGTTTCACAGAACTAGTTTCGACGGTTTTAGCGAACCATCATCCTCAGCTGCAAAAGCGCAAATGGATTGCAGCTGAGGATCATGGTTGAGTAAAACCATCGAAACTAGTCCTGTGAAAATTTTAAAATATAACACTGATTTTTGTTGTTTGACTTCTAAATTAACTTGCATATATTTTGTTTATGGTGCCTTCATACCGGGATTTTTACGAACCAGAAAAATCGACAGAGTAAATATTTTGAAAACGGAGGGTGTTCTTGAAAATTTGAAAAAGAAACGATCGTTGTAACAATCGGATCAATTAAATAGGAACTGATAGCCAAAGACGAAACGAATTTAGCAAATAATGTTCCGCTAAGGAAAAAATTGAAACAACCGGGGATTTTTATAAACAGTTAATTGAAAAAATCATTCAGAAATCGAAACGAAAGTAACTTCGGAGGAGATTGTAAATGAAGTTATGCTAAGTCAAGAATACCAGGATAAAACTGTTATATGGAGAGAAAGAATGCATCAATTTCTGAAAAAGAATTCGGAATGTTCTAGAACAATCAGAAAATAAAGGCTAATGTTGCACTTCCAGATGAATGGAAAGCAGTGAAGTTACCATGTCTGCAAATCGGAACTTATTACGTAGATTCGTGTAAATGGTTGGACTTTTGCAACCAGTTCGAAAATACAATTCGCAATCATGAATAAACTGAAATATTTGCGTACCTAAAATTTTTACTTAGCGATAATGCTCTAGCTGCCATTTCCGGTTTCGCTTTCAATGACCAGAATTATGATTCCGCAATAGAAATACCGAAAGAACATTTTGAAAAAAAAAGATGTTTTCATCACTTGAACTAGAGGGGAACATTTCAAATGTTAAAGCACTGCGTAAACTGTACGATGAAAGAGAACAACCAAAAGTTCCAACTGTTTCAGCTTTGTCAACGATGTATATTTTGTGATAAAAAAGACGATACGAAATATAATCTAACTAAACAAACGTTGTGTGGAATAACGCTCTCTGTTTATAACATTAAATTCTATCAAGTCTGATTTATTGCAAACTTGCATACATTTTGTTTAGGGATAAGCTTTCAGTATCTATATATTTACTCAGCATTAAATCATAAGCGTGTGCAAGAAATATAAATTTAATTCTTACCTGCACTTGATATGCACTAGCTGGTGGGTGCTGCGGACGATTTGCCGAAGTTCGTGGATACCTTGCGGTATGTACTGGAAACACTGGCAGGAGAAAGTAGACAGGGGCTCTCTCCATCTAGAGGATAAACGCAGAACAATGGCATATATGCAATTATGCACCATATAAACAAAAATATAAGAATTTTTTAACAAAAATTAAAACAAATTTCTTAAAAAAAATGTTTACGTTTAATTTAGTAAATCCGAATTTTCATCGATTGAAATTCAATTAAATAAGTTGAAATTTTAAATTATAATTCGTAATTAAACTGTTTATAAATGAAATTGAGGACATGGTTGGTAGTGCAGCATAGTGGACTAGAAGATAAACAGAGACCAACTGAACAATGAAATACACGCAATTATATAACGTATAAACAAAAATTTATGATTTTTCTTAAAAAAATTAAATTTCAGTTTTAAATTTTTGTATGAATTTTTTAAATACAATTTTTGATGTGTATGACCAGTTAACACCACTGGTACAAAATTTATTCGTTATGATAATTTAATTTTAGCTTTTAAATTATAATCATGGATTGCATGTAATAAACTGAGTGATTAAAAATATACATTTCTTAATAATATTATTAACATTAACATAATTTAATTTAAGAAAAATACTTCTAACCCTGTGTATTATTGCCACCGGCATAGAATTTACTCGTTATGCCAATTTAATTCGATTTTCTACAATTTGAAATTTTTTTTATTTGCTTTTAATAATAGAATCTAAGACACTAAAGTAACATATCCTAGTTTTAAATGCATTTATGAACCTCTAGTAAATTTCATTACTCATAACATAAGGATTCATTTATGGCAGTGTTTCAAGAATTTATCTTAGCAATAGAGATGTTCATAATGTGCATTATAAACTTAGGTATATAAAAATTGCTAATGTGCTTTACATTCACAGTCCATAAGTAGAAATGAAAATTTCCGATCAAATCGAATTTAAGTACCTTGAGAGTGTGAATCCCGTAAATTAAAAACGGAGACAGCTGGTGGCCATAAATGTAGCTCACCACTGAACTTCCGTAAGTGCAAATACAACACAGTATGCATTTTCCCAATGACGCTACGCGTTCTCAACGATCTAATGGAAAAGGGGCTTCATACAATTGTCCCACTTAGTATGCATATGCAAAAAAGATAATGAAAGCCTTAGTTTTTTTTTTACTTCCTTGCACGAACTAAAGAGGAAGCATTCTAATCGCCAATAGTTTAGGCATCATATTTCGACGAAAATATACATTCTAACCGCTATCGAATGCTATTTAACGATGTTTTTGCGTGACATCGGTACGTAAGGGCAGAATAAAAGACTCTTTTCCTCCTAAAAAATTATAAAACTGACTTAAAATGAATTCCGGAGAGAATTTTTCGCCGCGTCTGTACGTACGTACTTATCTTGCATAACTGAAAAACGACTAGCCTCAGAAAGTTGAAATTTTGTATATGTGACTAGTATAACATGTAGATGTGCACCTGGCATGCTCATGCGCTATTCACTTATTCTGAGAACGTTTGGTAAGAAATGTATAAACTTGTTTAAAATGTATCTTAGGTAAAAATTCTTTATTTTATGAAGAACTCTATACTGTTTTGGTTACAGTTGAAGATGTTATTAATTCCAGACCTATAATCTATGCAGGCAATAAACCAAATGAACCTGATCCTCTTTCCCCATCTCATTTTATAATTCGATCTAGATTGACTGATCTAGATTGATCATCTGAATCTAAACTAGATCTGCAAGATCTCAGTTGATTAAAAGATGGAAGCTTAGGCAATTATTATTACAGTATTTTTGAAAAGGTTTTATAAGGAATATTTGTTAAAACTCTTTGCGGCTTAGTGTTCCACTACATGGAACACCCAAATTGAATCGCTTCTGAAACCTTTAAATTCAACCGTAAATAGATAAGAAATGCCTTTATTATATACTTTGAATTTTTCTTTTTAAACAGCAGGTAGCAGCATATCACAAGGATACACAGAATTTTCATTTATTATGTGTTATTAAAATCCACTTTTTTTCAAGTAATTTTCTCTATTTTTTTAATGATATAAAAATTTTATTTGGAAAAAAAAAATTAGGCATAATTTTGCTGCCTGTACTCCAAATTATTTGTTCTATATATATTTTTTTTTTAATCTTTCATACAAAAACCATACGCAGAATCATTGAATGAAACCAGGTGTTCCATTAGCGGAACACTGCGCCTTTAGCGATCTCATGCTGTTACGAATCAGAACATCTGTGCTTAGGAGAGAACATCCGTTATTTACGTTTTCTGTTTCCGTTGTTTTGGGGGAGATGAATTCAAACAAAGCAGTATTGAGGGCTGAGGTGTGTTTTGTGTTATGAAAGCCCTAATATTGGCATCTCGAATTTTTTGGGAGTAGTTTTTAGGCGGGAATTTTATTAGTAGCTTGACTCATTTTTACTTAGACCTGCACGAATTTTTTGCTGTCGCATTTTAGTCTCATTTCCATTTATTTTCAATAATTGTGTAGATATTTTTCGTGTATGTATATATTATAGGCTTATTTTTCTTTATTGTTAACATTAATCGTAGTTATTTTTTTTTATTATTAATTTTCCATAAATGGCGCGGAGAGGTCTAACTCTTTCCGAAGCGCTCTTTCCGAAAATTTGTAAATATTTTTGTACATAGGACTTGTGTATATAGATATTTATCTCATTTATCTGTATATATTCAAAAATATTGTGCATATCCAGGAAACCATGTATACAGCAATAATACAGAGTTTTTTCTTTCTTATACAAACGCTTCTACTCATTTTCGTACTTCACTGCAATGCTAGCTTTGTCGCACTTTTAAAAGCTCTGGCGGCGCAGTGTTCCACCTCATGCAACACCCACAGAATTAAAACGGTAAGTGCAATTTTTGCAAAATTTTACCTGTATACTCCTTTAGGACTAAATAGACCGCATACAACTTTTTTTTTTTTTTTTTTTTTTTTTGTTGAAATTCCGACGTTAACGTATAGTGCGCCGCAAAGGGTTAAAATTAAAATCAGTTATGTTTTCAAAAACTCAAAAAAAATTGTCATGTGTTTAAAATTAGTGATGTTGTCCTTGCACGAGAATATAATGTGAAACGTTGTAATTAGAATTTAGGATTAAGGAATTATTTCACGGAAGAGATGGTAGAATTAAATCTTGTGAAATTCAGTTCGATAAGGGTGTTGGTAGAAAACCAACGGAAAGACTTTATAATCTTGAAGTTCAGGAAGATTGATGCATCCGTTCACGGAGGCATGGGGGGAAGTGTTAAATACAAGTTTGTGATTATGTATTTTCAGATTGCCAATAGATGACGGTAGAGTTTCTTTGTAAAAAGAAACTGTGATGTCATAATTATGTATATGCATTAGTTCGTCTTTCGTATTCGTCAATAAACGTTGTGGGGAAGAACGCTCTTTGTTTATTACTTAAAATTCGATCCAGTCTGATTTATTAGACTTACATATATTTTATTTATGGATAAGTATATATATATTAAACATCATTAAATCAGAAGCACGTGCAAGAAATATAAATTTAATTCTTACCTGCACTTGATATGTACTAGCTGGTGGGTGCTGCGAAGGATTTGCCGAAAATGGTGGATTCATTGCGGGATGTTGTGGAGGCACTGGTGGGAGAAAGTAGCCAGGATACCTCTCCATCTAGAAGATAAACGCAGAATAATGACACGTATGCAATTACGTACCATATAAACAAAAATATAAGATGATTTTTTTCATCTGAAAATTAAAACTAATTTGTTAAAAAATTGTCTAATTTAAATTTTTATATTTAAATTATTTAATTTACGTAGATTTTGTGTATAGTAAGATTACTTTAGAAAATTCAAATTTTTATCTAATGAAATTCAAGTATACCGCTCTCGAGACTCAGAATTAAAATGGAAATATACAAGGGCAGAAGAGGTCCCATGCAGTGCTTCCAATGCCAGAAATTTTTCCATGCGCAGGCAAAGTGCAAGCACACACCTGGTTGTGTTAAACGTAGAGCCGAGGGACTATCAAAACCCGTCTCTGAGCTCTCAACTTGTGGCAACTGTGGATTACGACATACACCAAACTACAAATTTTGTATGCACTACCCCCAAAACCCGCTCTACTAAGTCCTACTAAAGTCGTCCCACGCGTCACATAGCAGACAAGGTCATTAAAAACAGTGCGACGTCCCCGGAAGTAATTGTAGTAACACAGAAACTTGAGGAAGAAAAGACTGTTATAGGTCAACTCACGGCGGCTCACGCCGTCTTAAAACACACCATGCAAGTCCTCCTGGTTACTAAGCCAGAGGAAATTAAAGCCAAAAACTGGCCTGTGAACCATGGATAATAGCACCAATAACATGTGTTCCCCATTGAAAATCGTTCTATGGAACGCAAACAATCTCACCAACAAACCGCACGAATTACATGACTTCCTCTCTGTGAATGATATAGACATTTGCATGAACACGGAATCTCACGCTACGCCCTCACATAACCTGAGAATACCGAACTGAAGTGACAGAAGTGACTGAAGAGAACTCACACTGAAGTGACAGACTTCACCACCGTGGCGGCTGTGCTAGGATGTCTGTAATAAAGAATCTTGATTCCTGTTTTATTTCTGCCGATAATTCGAACGGCTATGAAGCCTTGAAATTGTACATTACTCTTCCTAAATTCAGTCCCACGGTTTTCTGAACAATTTACAACCCCCCTTGAAATCTTAGCGTAAATCATATGGACACTCGTTTAAATTCTAACATGTCTACAGTCCTTGGATAAGATATCAACGCAAAGCACTCAGACTGGTGTTGCTGCAATACTGATAGAAAAGGTCAAGTCATCCATCACTATGTCGTCAGTAAACCGTTATTTCTCCATGTTCCTGAAGAACTCATTTAAAGGCCTAAAGTAAATAACAGAAGGCACGATATTCTTGATTTATTCATCACTACAGTTAACATCTCCATGGCTCTATCTGTTCAAAATGAGCTTTCGTCAAATCATGTCCCGATTGTTGCATATCTGGGCATCCAGCAAAACAAGGATCTTCCTCCAGCTAAAGTCACGGACTGGGACTTGTTTCGTAATATTGCTACCACTACGAAACTTAATATTGGCTCTTTACGAACTGAACCTGATATTGACGAGGTAATAAGTACCCTCACAGCCTTCCTTAGCAAATCAAGGGATGAAGCTACTCATACTGTTGATGGTAACCTCGAAAAATATAAACTTCCAGCCACATCAGAGAAATTATGAGGACTCGAAATTGGCTGAGAAAGGACTTTTTAACAGGACATGGGACTCCTTGCTCAAAACCTCAATCAACATGCTCAACAGTAAAATCAAGCAGCTTTTTCAAACAGCCACCTGGAATGACAAGAGTTCCAATATTAATTTGGACCTTAAACCAATTTGGAAAATCAAAAATTTTGAAGAAACCTGGCAGTCAAAACTCTCCCATCAAAGATGTTCGAGGACTGGTTTATTAAAACGCTGAGAAGGCGGAGCTTTTTTCAGCCACCTATCAGTTGAATTTACGCCCAATGCTCAGGTGTCCAATGCGGATTCTGAAAAACGTATCACCGAATTTGTCGAAAAATATATCATGTATCCTGCATCATGCAATATCCCTAAATTTACTACTCCGGTGGAAATTAAGAAAATTATCAGAACTCTCAATCTGAAAAATCTCCAGGAATAGATTCTATCAAAACAAAATGCTGAGATACGAGAGAAAATTATCAGTAAGCTGACTAGCATTCCCTATGCTTGCCAGCAAAATCTCTACTTTTAGAAAAGCATGGAAGCATGCTACCATTTTCCTCATTCAGAAACCAAGGAAGCCTCATGACAATCTCGCACGTTACCGGCCCATCAGGTCTGCTCTCTGCTCTTAGTAAACTTTTAGACAGAATTATTTATGAACGAATCAAGGATTATCTCAGTGTAATTACTTCCAATCAGCATGGTTTTCGCATGCGGCTTTACACTACTACTCAGCTTGTGAGAATCACAGAATTTATCGGTAGTTCCTTACACAACAAAATGAGTACCGCCAATCTTGATGCTAGACGTGGCCAAAGCTTTTGAACAGGTGTGGCACACAGGACTTATCTACAAACTCATCCAGATGGACTTCCGGATAGAAATTAAACCTATGTTCCAGTCATTTCCACAAAATCGTACATTCTCAGTTCGACAAGGAAATGACATCTCTGGTTCAAGAAACATCCTCTGTGGCAACCCTCAAGGAAGGGCTATTGAGGCAGTTTTGTATACTCTATATATAAATGACTTCCCTGATTTCAGAAAAGACAGTAATACCTTGCTCGCCTGTTATGCAGACGAAACGGCGATTCTTATTGAGACGCTCAAATCATGAAATGGAAACAATTTCCAGAAAAGATCTCTGTTATTGAGGGCATGTGTGCAAAATGGAAAACGTGCATCCAGCTAGAAAAATCACAATTTCTACTGACACAAATGTATCGTACGCAGGATAAAATCGCCAACAACATCACTCTGTTCGGACATCAAGTTCCTAAAATCAAGCAGGCTGTTTACCTAGGAGTTGTGTTAAACCGCCCATTCACCTGGTCAACGCACATCAGACGAGCTATTAGCACGGCGTGAGGAGTTGCCATGAAACTATACTCCTTCTCTAAAGATCAACTGCTGATGCTAAATCGCAAAAGGCATATTTATCTTTCTTTTATTTCGCCCATGATTACATATGACTCTCCAACACGGACAAATGCCAGCGAAAGGATATTCAGTCTCTGTAGATAATGCAGACTAAGATTCTTAGGATTATTACTGGAGCCCAATACTACGTACGAAATAAAAAATCTTTACGATGACCTCAAAATTGAGCTCATCTCCGAATTTCTGCACAGACTAAACTGAAAATTTTATTACAAGGCCATCCGAAATACGTCAGCCTGCCTTTCGGGCATTTTTACCTATGAAATACTCGACGAGGACAGAAATATCAGGCCCTGCGCGTCATGAAAGTCAGAAAATGCACAGACATAATATCAGCACCAGACAGCGTTCCGTCCAGCCCACATACTAGGAGTATTTTACTTAAATTAACTATATTGCAAAGTATACTCAAAACTTTACTACATTTGACGTTTGCATAGTAGGATTCAACTGACTATTTTCTCGCTCCTGATTGGATTTTAGCTCATCAAACTCTCACCGCCAGTGAGTCTGCAGAGACAACGTTTCTCATTTTATTAATCTCAAGTCTTCACATCTTTATGGTGAAACAGTTATGAGAAGCCAGTATGTGTGAGGCCCCAAGTGGGATGCCGCGGTAAGCTCTAGTAAGAGCAGGATAAATTCCTACTGAACACCAGAATACGCAACTAAAGCATCCAAAGATGTGCAATTCGTATTGTGGTTGCAATCGGCGGCACCAAACGTATATAAATATATGTATATATTACTCTGTTACCCGGTTCAGTGATCTCAGTTTCTTTACTTTTTTATGTTTATTAATTGTTCATTTTTTGCTTTAAACAGGATTGAATTATGTTGTTCTTATCTTCCGATTAGGATTTTTATGCCTTTAGAAGATCTGCGTGCAATATTTGTAGAGTTATCAACAATTTAAAAGTTGTTTAAGCTAAGACTTGTTTTTGCCATGGCGGCCATGTTTGTTTACATTTGAAACTTGGCAGAATAGCGGATTCGTTGCCAATCTAGAATTTTGCAACAATAAAGATAACGCCTTCTTTTACTATTGCGAATAAAATCGTGCTTAATCCATTCTGGAATTTATTCGAGGAAATAAGTGTTTAAGATTTATTTCGTAATTTTTAATAGATACATTATGTTATTTAAGTTTTTATGTATTTGTGCCTTGTGAGGAAGTGAGACCTGAATTAATTGAATGATAAATACTGAATCGTCTGTGAAAAACTGTTTTTTTTTTTTTTTTTGCTTAGTTTGCTTAATTTCTTTTATGCATCGTTCTAGATTTATTATAATATTTGAATAGAACATGTGGCAACGATTAGATAATTCATCAAATGATATAAATTTACATGCATTCTGAGTTACAATATGGAGGACATGTAACGCTGTTAAGTGAACCTAGCGCCAGAGTGTCGCTATGGTAAACAAATGTAATGAATTTTAAAAAGCGCATTTATTCTATTGTGGTTTATGCGCTATCGACGAGGTAGATTTTATTCAATCCTATAAGTTTAAATGAAATGTAAGAATAAATGCATGTTATTTAATATTCCGTACAAGGAAGTCATGTTGTGTACACATCAGATTTTTTCTTCATGATTTAAAAATAAATGCACAGGGAGGGGGAGAAAATGTAAAACTTAAGAGAACGTAGCGAATTTCATCTGCTATTTTTTAACAAAATGCTTAGTTATGAGATATTGTCTTCGATATCTTTCAGAATATCAAAAGAAAAATTAGTTTAGAAGTAATAAAAGAAAAAAATAGAATTATTACCTGAGCATAAACAGGAAATGGCGTGCCTAAGATCTGATTAATATGTGCAGAGCCTGGTCCTTAAACTCTTTGACTTGAATGCGTTTTGCAAGTCTTCTAGAAGAGAAAAACACAAAAAAGCAATTGAACAATGAAATACAATATAGACAATGCAAAGCATACTGTTATGAATTTTGTACATAGATAGATTATTTTAGTGTGATTACCGTATTTACTCTCATAATAGTCACCTTCGTGTAATAGGCGCCTCCTTCTTTTGAAACAGAAAAAATCTGCAAAAGTGTACAATATTCTGTAGCAATTTTCTACCCATAACAGTAGTAGCACCTTGACTTTCACAATGAAAAAAAAAAGTAAAAAAGCGCGACTATCACGCGAGTAAACATGGTATATGTGAAACTGATGTAATTTTCTGTGCATGTAACGCGAAAAATCTAAAGAGAGAAGCTACACTGGAAAAGTGAGAATACAGGGCAAGTCCATTTAATGTTACATAAAGGGGTATCTTGGTAATTTTGCAGGATATCGTAAAGTCGACAACAAGTTTGCTACTTATTGTGTTGGAAAATTTGATGAGAAATTGCGCAAACCTTAGTCGACCGTTTCGCGATATTTTAGTCCGGTTCCTGTATCACAATAGTAGTTATTTGAAATTAAATAAAAGTAATTGACCACTATATTAATCGCAACAATATAGTG
The DNA here is from genome assembly GCF_044657685.1 of Stegodyphus dumicola. Classification (NCBI taxonomy): domain Eukaryota; kingdom Metazoa; phylum Arthropoda; class Arachnida; order Araneae; family Eresidae; genus Stegodyphus; species Stegodyphus dumicola. The sequence goes on along the minus strand of NC_140778.1, from coordinate 113,476,605 downwards.
GTCACTCTTTATTTATGCGTAATATAAAATCTGAGAACTTTCAGATTTCTTTTTTTTTATGGTTTTGTCGGTGCTTTCAACTAAGCCTAGCACAGTTATCGGAAAAAATTTGTAGGGAAACTCCCTGGAAATACTTCGCTTATAGTTTTCATACCCCACGCTCCTGATTAGAGATTTATTTTTTATTTTTTATTTCTCTGATGAGATGCAAATATTCAACAGTGCTCAGTTACTGGAAAGAAGCATCCCCATTTTTTTTTAAACCCATTTCTCAGAACTCTTTGGAACAGTGTAAACACAAGCGTACTTTGGTTTCAAACCTTATCCCTAATAGAATAGAGTTGTACTTTTCTAATCAATACCAAAAACATGTTTCTTGATGTGCTCTTGTGTTCGATGTGCTGATGTGCTTGTGACTAGCAATGCGAAATCTGTTGCAAAAACAAAATGACCGTAGCATTTACAGCTTTAAAAATATATGAATCTTTAATTCAAGATTAACTACACCAAAAGGAATAATTACTCAAATGGGCAACATATTATTGACAAAAAAATAGCCTTCTGTAACTGCAATGAATTCAAATCTCAGCATCTTCCAATTATCTAGTTAATTTTTAAAAACAAATTACATATTTTTCTGTTCAACATAACCTGCCTTACACCAAAAGATAAAATTGGTCTTAGAAATTTATTCTGCCTATAAACAATATTATCTGCACAATAGAGGAGGCGGAACTGGCATTCTGATTTAATACTAGCTTTACATTATAATCATAAATTACTTTTAATAAACTAATTTATAAAAAAGTGCACACTTCTTAATAATATTATTAACATTTACATAATATAATTTATGAAAAGTATTTCTAACACTGTGGACCGTAAAGAGTAAATTTAATTCGATTTACTTCAACTTGAAGCATTCTTTTTTACTTAATTTTAATAATAGAATCTGAGAAATTAAAGGAACATATACTAGTTTTAAATGCATTTATGAACCTCTTGTAAATTTCATTATTCATAAGATAACGATTCATTATGGCAGTGTTTCAAGAATTTATCTTAGCAGTAGAGATGTTCATAATGTGTATTATAAACTTGGTTATCTAAAAATTGCTAATGTGCTTTACATTCCCAGTTCATAAGTAGAAATGAAAATTTACAATAAAATTGAATTTAAGTACCTTAAGAGTCTGAATCCATTAAATTAAATACAGAGACAACTGGTGGCAATAAATGCAACTGACCACCAAACTTCCGTAAGTGCAAATCCAACGCAATATGCGCTTCTCCCAATGACGCAACGCACGAATGGAAACGGGGCTTAACAGAATTCACCCACTTAGTATGCAGATGCAAAAAAGATAATGAAAGCCATAGTTTTTCTCTGCATGATATAATAATAAATGCATAGGGGGGGGGAATGTATAATTTAAGAGAAAATAGCGAATTTCATCTGCTATTGTAAATATTATTAACTTTTTGAATGTTATAAATGCTTAGCTATGAGATATTCTCTTTTATATCTTTCAGCATATCAACAGAAAAATTATTTTAGAAATAAAATATATCTATATATATAATTGTTACCTTAACATAAACAGAAGTTGGCGGGCCTAGGTTCTGATTAATAGCTGGAGAGCCTGTTCCTTCATTCTTTTGTCTTGAATGCATTTTCCAAGTCATCTAGAAGAGAAACCAAAAAAACATTTGAACAATGAAAAATATACAAGGCAAAACATGCTGGTATGAATTTTGCACATAGATAGATGATTTTAGTGGAATTACCATATTTACTCGCACACTAGTCGCTTTCTTGTAAGAGTCGAACCCCCGTTATGAAGCAGGAAAAATCTTCAAAAGCGAATTACATTTTGTAGTAATTTTTCCCTCATAAGAGTAGCACCAAGACTTTCACAATGAAAAAGTGCGACTATCACGGGAGTAAACACGGTATATGTAAATTGTAATTTTCTCTGCACGTAACGCGAAAAATCTAAAGAGAGAAACTATAGTGGAAAAGTAAGAATACAGGGCAAGTCCATTTAATGTTATGTAAATGTATAAATGTGATGTAAGTGTATAAAAGTGATGAAATCATCACATTTATATATTGTGTAAATGTGATTAACCACTAATGTATATGACCTACTATGGAATCTCGTGGGTAAGACTGCTGAACATTGATATCTGAACAAACTCCATATTCTGGCGAACAAATTCATTGCATGGATGCTTTCATGGGTTTTCCCATGTATAACATAAACAAAGCCATATCCTTGAAGTATCCATGAAGGCATATTTTCTCCTTCACAGCCCAGCAGATAAGACACCTGAGCACTGATGCTTCAGTCCAAGTTCAGATCTCAGTGACCAAACTGGCTGCATGCACGTTTTCATAGATTTCTCCCTTGCGTAACGTGAGTACAAGCCAATTTAGGTCAGAAAGCCAACCATGAAAGCATCATTTAGTCAGGGAATATAGACTAGTATACTTTAATTTAATAAATCCCAATCTCGTTTGAGCAGACCGTTCATATCTTTGCCTAAATCTAAAGTACAGATATTAAAAATCCTATTCTACATATATATTTAAAATATATATCCAGTAAACAGAATATTATTTTTTAATGTTTCTTATAAATTATTAGGCATATATCTAGAGATAGACAGATAGATGAAAGCTATGTAAATCCTTCTGGATCCTCTCCCCGACCCCACCAACAAGGCCAACATATTTGTCAGAAATTTCCACTTTTAACAGAAAGCATAACAAGTCCATTCAATGTACATTTGTTCATGTTGCTCTTAATCAATTTTAGTTTATAAAACTTTCTGCACTAACAGCATTTATAAGAATTTTTTGAATTTAGGAGAGGTTGTAAAGACTAAGGTACTGACTAAGGTTCCGTTAATAATCATTTTAATATTATCTGAGGACTATTTCTTTGTATATAAAGAGTTCATCTCATTTCTAATTCTAAACGATAAATATGAGATTTATTTCTATAAGACACTAAGAGCCATTTTTCCTTTAAGACACTTCATGAAGGCATCCCTAATTCTTAAGCAGATAGCTCTAATATCCATTGGTTAATTTTCCCCCGAGCTTTCATTCGTGATAGCAGAATTGGCAGGTTGCATAGATGTGTTCGTAGTTTTTCCACATGTTACTCAAATACAAGCCACTTTTTATTTATTTATTTATTTTTAAAAAATTTCCGAGCCATGAGTATTTCTTCACATCTCTCTTGTAATAAATTACTTGATATTTATGTTCTTGTGCAGTAGAAATCTGTTGGTTTTGCTATATTACAAAAGAGATATCAGATTATCCTACAAAAGACTTCTGTCTGTGTAACGTAAGAACGGTCCCACTAGGTAATTATTAAAAGGAACGTAAATAAAGCACTGAGAACGGGCAAAGATACGGAAGCCACAAATATGGAAAACTAAAAAAAGTTTACTGTTACGTAAAATCAACTGACACAGTTGCAGTAATAACTTTTTCAGATCGAGATGAATCTTCGTGAAGTTAGAACAACATTGCACAAATATATATTCTAGTGCCTTATAATAGGCAATGTCTGTTTTCCAATACCAGTTTTTGGCATTTTTAAAAAACTCTCAGTAAACTACGTACCATGCTTATGAATTAGTAGTATTCATTTCACTGATTTTGTTGCATTTATCACTATTATTTGAATTTATAATATCCCAGCTGTTCGATATCGTGAGAAATCCTGTATAATTGTCTACGAAAAATTTAAATATTTCTTTCAAATAGTTTAGTTCGGGATTACGTTTTGCATTTTACTGTTAAGATACGGGTACGATAAACTGGCAGCATGTTGTTTATAGGAAGAGTATAAGTGACATGCTTTCAATATCTTCCTTTCGTCGTGCAGATCAATGTGCACTATCTAAAAGTAAAAACTAATTCCTGTTGCACTAAAGGCATGTCGTAGTTTGTAACTGATAAAGAATACTATACATAGTTGGCATATCTACTATCGAAATGAGACCATTACCTATGTAAGCATAACTACACAATGAAAGGAATATATTGAAAGTATGTCACTTATAATCAAACCAATAAACACATTGAAAGTATTTTTAGAGCTGGATGAAAACTAAATTGGAGAACCCAGCCGGCAGAAATTACCAAAGGAAAACAATTTAAGAAAGATGACTAAACACAGGAGAAAAAAATCAGAATCTCTGTGCAAGCTTCGCTCTTTAGATGCCCTGTATCTTCCGTTGTGTTTAACATTCTTAGTGATTTGAAGTGATAACTAGTGATTGTGCTTTATCATAGTAAGAAGAGTTCTACGAGTACTTTTGTGAAAAGTTCAAGAACCGTAAAATATTTCTTTTGGAAAAATAAATTTTATCAAGCTATCACCAGTTCGGTATGCTTACAATACATTACGAACACCGAAATATACGTTTGTAGCTCAAATAAATTACAGTGGATGAAAATGCTCTCTCCTTATTCTATAGAATTCATCCTTTCGAAAGCTAGAATTAAAATGTGTTAAACGAAAATGCTCTGTCAAGTACTGTTTCTAATGTCACAACACTTAATAATAACTAACCTAAAATGAGTAGCAGTGTCATGTCCCAGATTTTATTTTTAAAAGAAAGGGTGTCCATTTTACAAAATAATTGATTTCTGGAAGCAGTTACTTTATATGTTTCATATATTTGACCCATTAATAAAAATAAACATATATGGAGACATATACGCAAAACAAATACAAATAACTACTTACAGTAATTCTCTGTTCTGCAGTCGAGAATGAAGGAATAAATTCAGGAGGTGTATAATTCTCATACATTGAAGCATACATTGTGGGAAAACTATAAAATAAAAACAAAATTAATCAAAATCTACAGACTTCTGCACATGGAAATTTAAGTACTTTTAAGGACCTTTAATGAAAAAATTTAAGAAACCAACAACAAATTGGAATTGAATAATTTCAATTAAAGATATAGCTATGCCTGAAATTCACTTTTGTGATACCATCCTAAGAATAAAATAGATTCACAGGTGGAATAAACTATTATTATAATTTAATAAACATAATTATAAAAAAATTAGTATAAAATCAACTTTATAAAATTTATCAAGTATAGTGTTAAATATTTTGCCCTTCTAATAGTTGGGCATTTTTAAAAGAACATTAGTGACATTTTGTTAACATTTTACTAGCAGTTAGCTTTTCTTTTTTCTTTATGTTTCATTGTGTCATATACTTGCTCAGTTTAGCGGTTTAATAAATAGTGGGGAAATTTTATATCAAAGGGCACAGGTTAAAATGAAAAGTAAAATCCTAACCAGCATGATTCACTACAGATCACTGGCTGTTGCCACCGCTGCTTCTGATCTAGAGTGAGGCCTGCTGATCAGAACAAACCTGAAAGCGTGATGTAGGCACGGTTGGCAAGTTTTGAAATTTAGTTGTGCTCTGCCCGTCTGAAGCAGTAAGTGTCACAAATTTGTGTAGCGTTCCTGTAACCCAGTTAATATATTTTAAGGTTCCAAGAAGTCACTAAAATAAACAGAGGTTATTAATTTTGTATTATTTTATGTCTCATTAGGTGCCAATAATTAAATTTGACATTAATTTTCACATTTTTGTGCTGTATCTTGTGACAATGGTCAAGATTAATAAAAGGCAATAATTCATCTTAATATGCAGATAACTTTTAAGGCTGATCATTTAATTAGAAATAATTATAGCAAGTTAGATATTCCTAGTTAATATGCATTTATCAAATCACAATCTATTAACATGTCACAGGTTAAAATTTATATAATTTATGACATTGATTCTTAAAACATATTAAGATTCCCACATTAAAAGCTTGAAACCTTTCCAGACATTCTGGCATCAATTTCCTTCTCTTTAAGTCTCTTTTCTAACAATTAGAAAATTGTTTTTATTATGGAAACCAATATTACCATTACTTCCTGCCTGTTTTATGTCATAATTTGCCAATCTCTCGACTATATACCTATGAGGCTTTACTTGATCTGATAAATGTTAAATAGTCCAAACCCCTGACGGACATGAAGTAAATTATCGCTATGTCTGAAAGTAACTACAAAGTGAGATAAAGGTTTAAATAAACTTCTTATTTAAAAAGACCTTAGAACATAAAGGCATGTTCTTATCAAAATCGTAAAAGAAACCTTATATTTAGCGAAATCATGTTCTTATGCTTGCAAAATCAACTACAGCTTTTGGTGATACAATTAAACAGGAAAAGTCAAATTCAAACTAAAAATGTGGGCTAGTATTCAAATACTACACAATTTAATCTTATCTAAGCTGGCTCGGTAACACGTAGTATCAAACTAGTAATTCATTGCAGCGTAGTTATCATGTAACAAATTGAAATACGGGAGTGATCTTATGTGGCAATGCCGGCTCATCCATACAAAGCATAAGATACCTTTCTTTCAAATTTATTTATTCATTAACAAACTAAGTCATTTTAAAGCAATAAATACAGTATCATTTCAGTTATTAATCACTAGCTGAATTTACAGAAATCCTCTCTCTCTATATATACACATATATAAAGAAGGGCATCTGCATGTTTGTGTGTATAATTCATACAAATTTCAAACTTTATTAAACTTTTTTCTACACACTTGACCTTCAAAACAACAGGAAGGTGATTGTCAACTTAACATATCATAAAACAATCTCATGGCGCTTATATTAAAACATTGCAATCGCAGGAACCGATCTTAGTTTCATAATATCGCATATCGTTGTTTCATTCCTGCTGTTAGGGGTAAGCAAGAAATATAACCTTTTTTTACAAAAATAAATATTAATATTTTTAAATATTGAAATCACATCATCCATTTTAGGTTTACATCATAATTGCTGCATTCTAGCAGTTTTTACTACAGCTATTAGATGGTACCGTGTTCATTTTTGCTTTAGAAAAGCACAGAACCTTTCGTCAAAATTTAAGTCGCAATCTATCCATTTTTCATGACGATTTCAAAAACAATGAAAAAATGGGCCGGAGTGGATTGTGATTTTCGGAAATAATATGCAACTGATAAAGAAAGCAAGTATCAGCACTAACTAAAACAGTTTGCTATATTAGTTCTACAATTTTACTCGAGCTTGGTCATATTTTACACATTTAATTTAGAAGCAAACTAAATTACATCTACCTCAGATTTTGAAGAAACTACCACCATCCCCTAAATATAGTCTTTTCACTCTGCTTAAAGCGAGTACTTAAGCTAGTAGCAAAACTATACATTGAAAAGATTGGAATTTCCTGTTAAATTTGCCCTAGGAATAGAAAAAAAAATATTCTTGTTATAAAAACATGGCACAATTATAGCAGACCCCCTGAATAAAATTTGAAAAATATATGTCATTATCAACTATATTACCTTTACATTCATATTTTTAATTTATGCCAAAAGAATACTAATATGAAGGTTGCTGTAACTCATGTATAAATAAATATTTAAAAGCAGTTATGTTGAATTAACAAGGGAAAAATTTAAGTTATGATTTGTTAGAAACTTTACACAATTTTCGACATACACATGGAAGACATGCACATGGAAATGACGAAATGTTCGTCAATGGCCTGCTTACTTAATCTGGCTTTGGTCAATGAATTTGTAATGATCGTTTTGCAGATGTTGTCACAGAATGAGCATAGTCTTTGTTGAGCCGTATTCTTGCCTTCTCCAGTCATTAAGATGTGTTTTCCCATTAAAAGTTTGTCTTAGGGCAATAGCCACACATCCAAGAAATGTCAGGGGTTTCTAGATGTGAAGGATGGGTTATCCACGGCATGCCCACAGAAATAATGGCATTCTGTAAAGGGTTGTTCTTTCTTCTCAGGATTCAGCAATCAGGAGATACTCTGTACTGATTCATATGATACTGCACTGATTCATATAATGTAAATCAATCCTCTGATGATCTACATACATTACTGTCCAAATTTGTGCCTCATTTTTGAAAGTACTGCCGGCGGAAAAGTGGAATCTTGGAGCAATATTCTTCCATCCTCAAAGTACCTATGGCACTTTACCCCACTACTGCAAGCTTACAAAGCATGTATCGCAACTCTGAAGCTAATTTACAAATTTAATGCAAAAATTTATTTTAGCTCATGGTTCTGCTTTTCTATTTATAATTGCGTACTATCATACATGTGTGACTACAAAAACGCAATTATAATATTTGATATGGTATTATTCCAAGAGATGACAAAATCTCTTGATACAGTGCCTTATTAAAACAGAAAATCACTATAGTGTAATCCTAGAACATTTGTTGGCGCACTACAAAGTCTAATCCAAGAACCTTTTGATATAGCTGCATGTATACTTGATGTGTGTGGGGGGGGGAGAGGAATGAAGGATTAGCTTCTCTTCATCTCAGATCATTAAAAAATTAATAGATCTGTATGCAAACATAAAAAGTACGGCAGTCCCAAAAGCAAGTGAATACACAAAGCTAATTATCACTAGTGTGAATTTTGTTTAAAAATACTTTCTTTAACAGTATCGAAACATTTACTGCAATTGATTTGACTACTAATTTTGCAGCTTTTACTGCCGATTCAGCCAGTTAACTTCTTTCTTCAAACCATTTTTTTAAAATACATATAATTGACAATATTTCTTTGATTGTTGGCAGTATGTCTCGCATGCTTGAAAATGTATTCTATCATTTAAATGGCACTGTGCAATGAAATGAGTTTTTCTTTGAAATGACTGAAATTTTGTATCCAGTTTTCTTTTTCACGATTTTTATTTTTCTATATTTCATAATTAGTTGACCAAACCTTTTTAAATAATTAAATCATCAAAAACTTGACGCATATGTCTTGTAAAATTTGTAACAGTTTAATTAATTTTTTCATTTGAGGCTTCTATTTCAGACCATTTTAATGTGCTGTTGTCTATTCAAATAAAAGATACCAAATTGTTTTCTCATACCTCAGTATAAGAAAGACATTAATCAAAAAGTTTGAAATTCTTGTAGGGTTGTATTTTTTCAGATGCGTCATTTTTTCCATGTTGTACGCGTTCATGTGCACGAAGTAGGTTCTGCTTTGAAAAAAGTTCCTCACAATCATCACATGTAAACTTGCGAGCAGTTCCTAATTTAGGAGCTAATTCCTGTAATTTCAAAGAATAAATATAAGACACAAGTAAACTGGTACGTCAGGGTTAACTTCGTAGCGTGACATGTCTTTAATTGCCGATCGTAAGATACATCGCCAATAGTGTATAGCAGATGCCAGCCTAATACTCTTGCGAAGCCTAATACATATATATACTCCTTTTTTATATTTGTTAATGATTTGAAGCTTATTAATTCAATTTTTACTACGGTAGCTTCTTGCCCTCATAAATAAAAAGATCAATTTTAGCCCATTAATTTTTCATTTAGGCTTTCAGTTTATTTTATTTCATTCACTGTTCTCACTCGATTTTACACATTAGAATTTAAGAAAGTCTAAGAAATCTAAATAATTTTTTCTAAAGGAATTGGCAAAAAACCTATAACTTGCAATTTAATTTGTTCTATCTTACTCTCTTCATTTTGACAAATAGATGTTATTGCAATGCAAAGATGCATAAGATTTTTCATTTGTCTTGAATTTTGTTAAAATACTATGCTCAGTATCGCGTAAATTAATGTTTTAAGAATTGTTTTACCTTGATTGGAATACTAAAAATGGAATTGGTTTTCCAGGTCCCTGGGCAATGAATCGACTTCAAAATTTCTGACTCTACTTATGTGTACACTATTATTTGCATCCAGAATAAAATCAGATGCGTATTATGAAATATTGTTGTAATAGCGTATCAACATTGACCGTATCACCGCTGAACAAAAAACGGGACAATGCAATTGCACAAATGGGATAAGAGACAATTATGAAAAGTGAATTTACAAACATTTTGATTGATGTTTTTCTTATACTGAGCTATAGGAAAACAGTTTTGGTGAGGTGGTATCTTCTATTTGAATAGACCACAGTAAATTATAAGGGGCTGAAATTGAAGCTTCAACTGAAAAGATGAAAAAAATTGTTTGGGGCGTAAATTTGTTAAGCTTACCATTATTCTTTTAATATCTGCATAGATATAAAAATTTAGGCACACAGATAGAGATAATGTGTACCATACTTCGCCACCATCATGCTATGAATATTAATGTTACTCAGAAATTTTTCTTCTTTCACACTTCATTATAAGAACGTATTATACTCATTGACACATATTTGCATTCCAGCAGCTTCACCTGCCTCATTGCTTATCCTAAGTGCTTCCTTTATCACATACTCTTGTAATAAAAATATTTTTTCAACATTTCGGAAAAATCTTAATGCTTCAGTAAAATTTCATATTTGTCTACGTGGGCTATTTTATATAATTAGAATAGCTGCACCCCAGTCGAATCAAGGGTCGAAAACCCATTAAAAACCGTGAACCAAAATTTAAAAAAACTAGAAATTAATGAGACAATGCTTAATTAATTAATATAATTAGTAAATAATAAGTATAAATTAAGTAATAAATAAATATATTATGAAACTAATTCTCGGTCACTTCGTATACTCCAGATCGAGAAATAGTCCTTGGTTCAAAATTCGACAATAACTTCGCATTCACATATATAACATTAGAGCAAAGATTAGAATTTTAAATAAGCATAAGGCCGCTCAAAATTTCTAAATGATCTTCAGAAGGAGAAAAAGGCCAGTTATCGAGCTTAAATGAAGGTTAACAGTTCGTATACCGGGTACGAAAAATTCCAGAACATCTAATTTTTAGAAATAAGTACAAATAAAATTTTAAAACATTCAGTTAAAAGTGCCAAAATCCATCAAAATACAGAGAATTTTTAGCCATCGAAAGACTGAGAAAAATAGAAAAAAAAAATAGGTAATGTGTAAAACTAGTTAGCACTTCCAGGTAAATTTTAACCGAAAATTTCATAAATATCTAAAATAGTACGAATGTTTGTCAACTGGAATGTGGGCTTCCATAATTTCTGACATTCTTTCAGCTATGGCACGTAATATATGTCGAAGATGGAGTAATCCCAAAACACGTTATTTATTTATTTTAAAAATTTTTATAAATAAGTAAATGTTCTAGAAACATCTGAATTTCAATACTATTTTTTAGGCAAACGAATGCTTTTTTTCACGCCCTTTTCTCGAATCAAGAATTTACACCGAATTTTTTCACTCACTCCTCAAATGGTCGGAAATGCTCCGGTCCTCGTGCTTGGTTCTGCTACGTGGTTCTTATCTTGAGTTTTTTTGTTCATATTTAAAGGAATTTTAGGGCATAATTTAAAATTTGCAGCGTGTCCCAAATTACAGTTATAGAACGCTTTTATCCACTTGTCCACAGTTTTCGATCCATTTATAAAAAAATTGTAATACATTAGTTTAATAATTTATTCCCCAAAAACTGTGTAAGAGTTTGCTGTACATTAATTCCAGCAATTCGTGTGACAAGCTCTTAATCGACTGTCTAAGGAACGGCTTATAATCATCTTGCTAAGCTTTTTCAAGTGACTTAGCCACAGCTACCTCAGTTTGTTAACATTAATAAATTCAACAAGAAAGTTTCCCTTGATTTAGAATCTCTAGAATTTGCCTCTGCTGGTAATGTTCTAGCGAAATTTTAATTTGAATTCCCATCAAGTACTTTTCATTATAAATTACTATTGCTTAAAACTCGTACCTCTATTAACCACAGCAAAATATGCTTACCACTTTCACACTAAATCACCAAAATAATTAACAAAAGGAAAAGTATTTTCCAATTAAAATTAGCCAAATTAATAGTATTTTTCAGTTTAAAATCTTGATCTATTCGAAATATAACAAAAAATTAGTTAGCCTAACTATCACTATTAAGACACTGGAAATTAGCATTTCATGATGTTCTAAATCTCTTTTAATAAAAATCATGCCCACATTGTTACAAGTGAACTTAATATCTTAGAAAATAAGCAGTTAAATAAATTCATCACTTTTGTCACAGAATTTAAAATTCATTACAGTTCTAATAAAAACTGGCTGAACAAAATCATTCATACCTAAAAAGAATATACTATCATATAATATTTCTCGAAAAAAAAAACGCAAGTACACTTCCTGAGATTTTCATTAAATAGACATACCATTAAATTTTGATTAAAAATTAAAATAATAATAATAATAATTAAAAAAATCTGAAGTTCTTTAGATTTTATATTACGCCCAAAGAAGCGTTTTTTCTAACGTTTCGTGTGTTCCTTTATTTGTTAAATATAATGTTATTCGCACTTAAACAATAAAATTTAATCCTACTGCCAAATTTAATCTTTCACAAAATATTTAAAAAGAGCATATCTTTAGAATTTCCAATACACAGTCCCGTGCGAGGGACGTTGTACGGGAGGGGAGATAATTCCCATCCCCCGTACAATGTTGCCATTGCCCGTTTTCAAAAGGTTGGTTTGTTTATCAAAAATTCCTTAAAGGTTTTCAAAATATTAAATAGATAATAAAACAAATTCCAAATTTGAGCTTCCTGATGCCCATATTCGGCTCGAGGACTACTTTCTTCTAAATTTGATGTCTCTAGGTATCGTTGTTTCTTCACAATGTGGGAAACATACATAGATTCGTTATTATTTAATTTCTTTAAGTGGAATGCAGAAGGATAATATTTGGTAGCAGCAATTTGAAACGTTAAACGCCGTTTTATAGTACATCAGGCAAAATGCCAAAACGAAATTAATAGTCCTTCGGAGCAAATTGTCCCTTTGGCCTAATAATGACAATAATTTACGACTCATGAGAAGCAATTTAAGAATTTAGAAGTTAATCGAATATTAATATTATTAACTTAAAAAGCATTTTAAAAGCGAAGAACACAAAAAATTTTATGTTAAAATTTTAATTGTGAAACTACATTGAAAAGGTAGATTACTGAATAAGCTTATTTCTTGCCCCATCTAATGAAAATAATCTCTCAAACTTTCTAAGGAAATTTATAACAATAATTTTAAAAATTTATCAAATTTAGTTAATTTAAGAATTCATAATGCCTTTTGGGTTAAATATGTTTTGAGCACTAAAACTACGATTCAATGTCCTCTTTTCAGAACAAAAACCTAGAAATAATATGACTTCGGATACTCCACGTGTTTACAAACATACTTTCCCTACTAATATGGCTTTACAAAGAAGTGAACGAGAAATAGTGCGATCACGTGAGTAAGTTACAAAAATATACTGATGTGTCTTTCGTTTATTAATGTGATGATCAGCACATGGGACATATTTTGAAACTGTGATGCGAGTATCGTATAATTAAAATTTAAACTGCTGAACTGTAAAAAAGGATGTCTTAGAGCAGTATTTTAAATACCTCTTAAAAAATTATTTGACACAATGCGATCGCATTAAAGAAGTTAAAGAGCCGCAATTTAATCATGTCTGGTTTAATCTGACTATATCATCAGATTACGCTATAGCTTCTGCACTGCAGGAATTAAGTTTACATGTAGAAGTTGTAGCAGTATCTTTTTAAAATTTACTTGTGGGGCATATCTAACATTATGTTGTTCCTGGTATAAGCAATTCTGCTGGTGATCAGTTATTTTATAGGGTAATTCGGGTGCCTTACTGTCCCATAAGCAACGAAGACTAAGAAAAATAATACATATTAACCGTATTTGTGACAATGAATGGCATTTAATAATACAAAAATAGGCACCTATATGCTTATTTTAGTTTTAGGAAATGATTTTCTGTTTCCATTTCAGCTGTAGCGCTATCGATTGGACTGAAAACATCTTTCCTCTCTCTTATCGAAGAAGACAATTTCTTCCGTCCAAATGCAATGCTCAGTCAATAAGGACGTCACTTAGTCAGTCATTGGTCAGTTAATGTTCAATTTTTATTCAGTCACTGGTCAGGCAAAGAAATCTTCACTTTCTCAGTCGACGTTCAGTGAATGTCCAATTTTTATTCTGTCACTGGTCAGTTAATCAGATCGTCACTCAGTCACTAGCCTGTCAATGAGATCGTCACTCAGTCAATGTCCAATTTTTATTCAGTCACTGGTCAGGCAAGGAGACCTTCACTTTCTCAGTTCCTGTTCAGTGAATGTCCAAATTTTAGTCTGTCAGTGCTCAGTCAATGAGATCGCCACTCAGTCACTGCTCAGTCAATGTCCAAATTTAGTCAGTCTCCGGTCTGTCAATGAGATAGTCAGTTAGTCAGTCACTGGTCAGACAATGTCCTACTTTTAGTCACTCAATGAGATTGTCATTTAGTAAGTCACTGGTCAGACAATGTCCAATTTTTAGTCAGTCAACGGGCAATCAAGGAGACCGTCACATAGTCAATCAATGTCCAATTTTTAGGCACGCCCTGGTCAGTCAATGTGATCGTCAGTTAGTGACTGGTCAGTCAATGTCCAATTTTTAGGCAAGTACTGGTCAGTCGAGATCGGTGTCATGCCAAACAAATTTATCACGAATACAAACTGAAATTGTGTAAACTTATCTCAGATCTATATAATATGTTTTAAGTCCTTTGTTTATTTTTAATATTTTAAAGCAGAAATATTTCAGTAATGTTTTTCTTATGTTTGAAATTTTGAAACGCTTGCTATGATTAGAAGAAGGATGTTGAGTGTACTCGTCATCAAAGCAGATAACAGGGAAGGTACCAACGACGAGATCAACGAGCTGTTCTTTAGATTCTTCAGTTGGTTTCAGTTCTGTTCTGTCTACTTGATTCAGTTTGCCATTCATTTTTGGTTCATTATTTGTGTTAAGCAGATTACCAGAATCGATGTGTCTTTGTGCTCCATGATCGTTATGCGATACAATGCATTCAGCATCCAATGATTCAAACTGAATTCTTCCTGGTTCAAGATGGCTATACTGCTATTCGTGCCTATTTGATTACCTGAGTTATCAAGTTTTGGAAAATCAAAATCCTTTTCTGTTTCATGTTGGAGGTAATTAAATTGCTTTTCTTCGCTGATATTGTGCACATCATAAGAATTATTATCGAAATCTTTGGCAAAACGGCCGATGTGATCAGTGTCACAATCAATATGCAACTTAAGATTGTTATTATCAAAAGTTTCGTTATTAACTTCGAGGAGATCGGTGTCACTGTCTATGTCCACATCAAAGGAATCATCATTAAATTCATTCATATCAGCATATGAATCAAGGAAATCTAAATTGTTTCCGGCATTAAACTTGTGTTCATTACGGTTAATAGAGTTTTCATCATTATTTTCCCGAATTCTCTCTTCTCTTCGAGAAAACAAAAGGAAGGCAGCCGCAAAACAAATAAGTATGCCCAATAGGCTGTCGATAAAGGGTGTTGGTATAAAAACGTAAAACAATACTGTCAAAAAAAAGAACTCCATTCCTAAAAAAGGTTCGAATGCGATTTCAGCATTACAAATAACAAGCAAATAAGCTCCACACGTAAGATTTTAGCACCACTAGATTTGATATCTCTAATGATTATGGTTTATAAGTATTGTTAAAAATGTATACATTATCTTTCTGAGATACTCCCTTTCCGTGTGAATGACAGGGACATAAATGGATGGAGATGATAGCTCATCATCTCCACGTACAGAATCTTATTGAGGGAGGTAAGAACAAGTACTAAAGATCCCAAACACAACCAGAAGAAAGCATACCAGACCATGATTAAGCCTCCACGGCCTTGTACAGTTCCAATCAGTCATACCGGATTGATACATTCATGATTCTCTCGTCATATTCTGAGCCTCCCATCCGTATTAATTAGAGGGATCGACACTCATCACTCCTACACATTTCATGTCCACTAGTGTCTATTCTCTATATTCTCTTGCCCAGGTAAGAATGGCAACTCGATGGCATGCATTTAGGAAAGGTACCCTCGTGTGTCTACGGCTTCCGAAAACCATATGGTGAAGGGAGCGATACACGATCGTTTTACTGACTGTACGACTGTCGCCTGCTTTATCTAGGTGGTAATTTGAGCTAATATTTGGCTTCATTGACCATGTACAATACGGCTGAGACGTGTCACAGCACGATTGTTCTAAGTTAAATGTGCTTTGCACTTTGCAGAGTCGCTACCTTTCCCCCCCATCCGTGTATTCTCGGTATGCTCTTGACACTGTCGACCGTTAAAATCCTATCCCGCTGAGGATTTTAGAAATTGTATGGCCCATGCGACGAGAGATTACTATCTGCCCCTTATTGAAATTTTACCTATACTGGTATATGAAACAACTGATTATCGACAAGCATAGTGCTAGCTGTATGTGCATTTATCACAACTCCCTCACGTAAGTCCAGATGCGGCGCAGCGCTATTCAATTTGCATAGCCATGTCTATCCCTAATTTAGTGGCACTTCAGTGTAGTTACAACTCATGAAGCTTGGGCATACGTGTAACGCTTGCAAGAGATAAACATGAATTTACTGCCGAAAAAGAGGAGCAAAAGACTTAATATATTGGTTCAGAGAAATTTTTTTTTTTTTTTTTTTTCTAAAGGTTGTAAAGTTGCGCGCTTCCAATCTGCAAGCAACAAAGTGTTGACTGCTGAGAACTGGAAATAGACCAAAGTCTTGAGAAGGGTTTAAATCCCTTTTTATTCAACTTCAGAAATTACAAATGCGTGCTCTTGACGCTCACAAACTACGCCGACCCGGCGGTAAAATAAAAATAAGAAACTGAAAAGAGATAATAACAAGTGACTAACTACAAGGCTCTCTAAACGTAACTAACCTCACCGTGTTCTAAAATACCGCTGATAATTCAGCAAACTCTGAATATTACGTTGAAAGATTAACAATTTGCCGAGGCAAGCACACAGGCCGAAACGCGTGGTTCTTCAATTTCTAACTAGCCACCTCCACACTCGTGAAGCAAGAAAGCACCCTTTCGAACTCGTTTCCTTTCTATTTAACTCAGATACTTCCGCTGATAATTTGAATCCTTGCGCGTTCTACTAAAATTTACATACTCTGGCATTGGCAATTCCAGGGGAAAGTAAGGCTTGACAGGAAAGATAGTTTAAACTTAAAATAAATGTTAGTTAAAATAAATATAAACCCTACATTTTCTGCTGCCAGAATTTGGAAAACTTGGAAGCAGGTCCTACAAACGACCTGTTGAATAGTTTCTACAATTCTGAACTAAATTTTAGGAGCCTCGTTTACATTAAAAAAAAAAAAAATTGTTATCTCACAAAAGGTATAATAAATTTCTGTGTGTACTTATTTAATTCTCTCTTCTTACAGCAACTTTTCCTGGACTTCAGCAATCAATCTGTTCTCTTCCTTCCAGCATCTGGAAGGAATAAGTATCAGTATCTTTCTAAATACATTATAATTTTCACTTTCTTGACACTGAATAAGTTTTTGTTTTTGAACGATTTATTTTCCTTAGTTACTGCTTAATTCACATTCATTCAAGTATTCAAACATGAATTTAACTTTACCCTGGCTCTCCACCATGTGTGGTGTCAGACGGGAATATTCGTGTTTTAGTATTGCAACACTTCCCCTAACCACAATGATTTGTTAGAATTCAACGACCAAATAGGCACACCTTACTCGACATTCTACAACTCGATGAGCTACTTTAACATTCTTAAAATTCAAGTGTAGGTGGAGAACCCTACAAAACACATTCATTCTAAATTCCCCCTAAGCAGGCTTTCGCTCTAAAGCATGATCTTATCTACAGTTTAATACTTAAATTTGAATTCATTGCTTTTGAGCATTAACTTTTAGCATCTAAAATTTTATGCTTCAAGACTAAATTCTACTTTTACATAACTTTCAAGTATTTACGTATATTTACAAAATTCTAATACATATGGTTTTTACAATTTACCATAAAATGAATAAGAGAAAAATAAATTTTTACTTTACTTATTCTTCGTCAAGCTGGCGGCACTGAAACTAAAGTTCTTATTAATACAAGAATACGAAGTTATTTTTAATCTTCGGCCAAATTTTGGCTTTAACATAACAGAATTAGTCTTTCGACCAACAGAAACTGCTTGGTCTTAGATTTTATACTTAAAGAAAATAATACTTTTGCCTTAGCTAAATAAAGTAAAACAAAACTAAGTCTCAACCGAGACACATTGACTTCCGTCAAAACATAGAACTTCGTATTTACGCATAACATTTCGGAACAAAAGAAAAAAAATTTATAGAAGATTTTAACTTATCTTTGAGTTTTCGATGATTGAAACTCCGACATTCTTTTCTGGCAGAACTGCTCCCACGTTGTAGGTTTCATGGACATCAGTCTTCTCCTTAGAATCCTCCGAGTGTCGTCCACGTTATTTTTTCTTTTTCGCCCTCTGCATGCTGGCCTCTTGGAGTGGTAGTCGTCGGGTTGCTGTCTTTTCCGTTTTTTCCCTGGACGGCTGGTCTTGGCGTCCTCCGGTCTGCAGTCATGCTTGAATTTCTTGTTAGTGGTGGTCTTTTCGTTCCTCCTGCTGTCTTTTCATTTTCGGGAACGGCGGCCTTGTTTGCACCTGACTCTCTGGCCCTGGGAGCGTTCTCCTCGATGTAGCATTTCTACTGCGATACGTTGTAAGTGGTGTTTTCCTCTTTACCAAGGTTTCTTTACGCGGCGTCTTTGCTTTCTTGTTTTTCTTAAATGCTGGAGTCTAAAAGTTTTCGTTTCTTCTTTTCGGTACCGTCGCATGGGTTGTAGAAGGGCTATGTTTCTCTTCAGCTCTCTGCTTCTTGGGTGGTGGAACGGGTGACGTTACTTCTGGACCTTCTACTTCTATTACGCTTGAGTCCTGCAAGAAACTTTTAAGGATTTCAAAATCAATTTGATTATAATATTTTTTCACCTAATCGGGACTTGCTTTACAGATTTCCCCTCTCTCGTTCTTAAAGTACAATACGACTCCTGAATTGATTTCCTGAATTACATAGGGGCCTTCAAATTTTGGAGCTAACTTTGCAGTAAAATTGTCTGGGGCACTTGATAAAGAAAATTTCCGCATCTACACTTTATCCCCAACTTTAAAATCTGCTTCACGGCGTTTTCTATCATAATATACTTTTTGACTATTTCTTGCCGTATCCGAGCTTTTAACCGCCTGGTCAACAAGTGTTTGCACGTCTTTCTGTTTAAATTCTTGCTCTCTTTGTTGCACAAAGAATAATTTATCTAATGGCGTAATTAACGTTCGTCCTAAAAATAATTCTGCTGGGGTTTTTCCCGTAGTATCGTGATTTGCCGTTCTTAAAGTATAAGCTAACTCATTTATGTAGCCATCCCAGCGCTTGTGACGTGTGCTAACGAAACTTCGAATTATTTTTACAATGTTTTTATTAACTCTTTCTGCTATGTTTGCCTGTGGTCTATACGGAACCATTTTGATATAGCGTATGCCAAGTCCAGTGCATATGTTTTCAAATATTTGACTAATGAATTGTTTACCGTTATCGCTAATGACTTTTATCGGTGCACCGTATTTTAAAATGTATCTGTGTAAGAATGCATCTGCGACTGTTTTGGTTGACGCGCGTTTAAATGGAACAATTTCTGTCCATTTTGAAAAATGATGTACAATTACTAAAAGAAAACGATTTTTATTTAACTCACTCTGGGGGAAAGGACCCAGAAGATCTGTGCCTAAAATTTCATTCGGAAATGTAGCGCAAATGCTATTTAAGTACCCGGCCGGGCTGTAATTAATATCATTTATTAACTGACATTAATTGCAGGACCTGACATACGCAGTTACTATTTTGTATAATTGCGGGAAATATACCGCCTCGCGTACCCTTTTTAAAGTCTTTCTGACCCCGAGGTGGCCCGCTGTTTTTTTTTCGTGCAACTCCCTCAAAATGCTTAATCGAAGCGAGGCTGGGATGACTGGCTTATACTCAAGATTTTCGTTTGTTGTTTTCGTATAAAATAATAAATTATCTATTATTTCATAGTTTTAAGCTCTATTTCTTATCGCATCGATATCTGTGTGCTCAAAGCTTTCGGGGTCTTTCAAATATGCATAGATACTTCCAAATTCAGGATCAGCTTTCAATTCAGCAATAACTGTATCTCTAGAATCTAAAATTTTTTAAGTCAACACAGCCTATTTAAGTTCATTACCTTTATCGTCCAGTTTTATACGAGAAAGTGCGTCAGCTACATTGTTTTCCTTACCCGGTTTATATTTCATTATTAGATTATATTCTTGGAGTTTTAAAGCCCATCTTATTAACCTGGGCGTTAGGTTTTTCCCCGAGTAAAGTCTACCAACAGCCGCATGATCCGAAAAGACTGTTACTGGCGCTTTGCCGAAATAAACTCGAAATTTGTGTACAGCCATTAATACGGCTAATGTTTCTCTCTCTGTAGCTGTATAATTCCTTTGTGTATGTTTCAACGTTTTACTAAAAAATGCCAAAGGATGGCTAGTTTGCATAAGAACCGCACCCACCGCATAGTCCGACGCATCTGCTGCAATTTCCAGGTTTTCGTCCCCCTCCGGGAATTTCAAAACAGGGGCATTGATGAGCGCTTCTTTTGATCTTTCAAATGCGGTATTTGCTTCCGCTGTCCACGTGAATTTACTTTTCTTTCTTTTAATTACTAACAAGGGTTCAACAATATTAGCGAAATCTTTTATGAATGACCGATAGTAAGAACATAACCCAAGGAAAGAAGAAAGTTTCTTGGCGGTGTTGGGATGTGGGAAATTCTTGATTGCTTTTATTTTTGAATCTTGAGTTTCTATACCCTTTTGCGAAATTTTATAACCCAGATATTTAAGTTCTTTAGTTGCCAACTTGCATTTTGAGGCGTTAATTGTAAGACCGGCCTCTTTTAATAATTTAAAAACTTCTTCTAGATCTTTAATATGTTGTTCCAACGTACTACTCGTTATAATTATATCATCTATATAGATTAAAGTCGATTTTCCTAGGACATGCTTTAGAACAATGTCCACAGCTCTCTGGATTGTTGATGGGGCCCCACACAACCCAAAGGGCATGCGTAAAAATGTATAAGTGCCCGATTTTGTTATAAACGCGGTTTTATGTATGTTTTCGGGTCTCATAGCTATTTGATAGTAGCCAGACGTTATGTCCAAAGTAGTCATGTATCTAGTAGATTTAATCTTTCTAATAATTGGCTCACCAGCGGCCGAGCGGTAAAGTCGCTGAACACTGGTAGTTCGGTCCGAGGTTCGAATCCCGCGAACGGGCTGGCTGCATGGGTGTTTTCGTGGTTTTCCCCATGTGTAACGTGTATACGAGCCAGTTTCCCTTAGAAAGTCCTCCACGAAAGGCATCCCTCCTCTTAGGCAGATAGCCCTAGTGTGCTTTGCCATAATTAAATACACCACACCTTTCTAATAATTTCCTCTATAACCGGCAAAGGGTAAACTGGGAATTTAGTAATACTATTCAGTTTTCTGTAATCGATAGCAAACCTCCAAGCCCTTTTATCCGAAGGAGGAAACTCGTTATTTTTCCTACATAGTACGACTGGACTCGCGTACTCACTATTTATGGGCGTTATTATTTTGTTCTTTAACATTTATTGAATATGTTCTTCTATGATTAGGTCTTTCTGTTTATCATAGCGATAAGGTTTAGTCCTACAGGGTTTGTCGGCAGTTAACTGTATCTCATGCGTAACTATTTGACAGCTACCAGGCCGTTCTGAAAACAAGTTTGAAAAAGTACTCACCACTTGCTGGATGGCTTGACTTTCATGGTCATTCAAATGGCTAAGGTCAACTTGCGGTTGTTCCACTGGTTCCACCACCCTCCGGTCCATCTCCAGCACAATAGAACTGTCCTGAAAATTCAGTTTGGCCCTCGCGGCCCTTAAAAACTCCATACCTAAAATAAGTGGATTTTGCAAATTTTTTACTACAAAAATTAATACTTTGAGGCTTTCATCTTTTACCTGTATGTTTAATGATAACTTCCCGATGCATTGACAGGTTTTTCCTTGCGCCGCTATAATTTCTGTGTTTTTATTTTTAAATAATCGTAACCTATTAAAATTCTTCTTGAAAAATGTATATATATATATATATATATAGCATTTTTCTAATGTAGGTATTTTGGCAGTTGGCGATGTACCAGTAGAAGCCCTCATCGATACAGGAGCAGATATATATATATATCCTAAATAGCGCTTTCGAGACATGAGAAATGCAAGTTGAATTTCGTCAATTGGCCCATTAGAACGCGAGATATAGAACTGCCCCCCTTTTCCCCCCGCAGTATACATAAGTTAAAAATTTTTCCATACGGCTGACTGCTTCGTCATTTCCGTTTAATTTTAGGGATATTCTCTGCTTAAAAGCCAAAGACAGAATGCATCAGATGCACTGCCATTAGAAATCGGATTAAAAACAAAACTTACTTTTATAAGTGAAAGAATACTTGTATGTAAATCTGTTTGAAATAGCTGTAAAACTATTAACAATTAGCTTAGTATATTCTATAATAATAATAAAAGGAACACTGCACTCATACACTATTGTGTTACTGATTGTTGTACCTTCACCCCCAGATTTTAGAATGATACCCCTATCCTTAAGCTATCTTGCACATTCAGTCGACACCATCGTGGTCGTAGCCAAGATCCAACTACGAGGTGCAAACGATCTTAGACCGAGAAAACGAAACTAAAATATGACTCTAACTCCTGCAGCAGTGTTTGAGTGTTTAAAACTGTTGAGCACTAGTAATTCGGTGTAAGAGCGTACTGGTTGGCTGCATGCAGATTTTCATAGATTTTCTCAAGAATTTCTTAGATAACTTGAATGCGAAGCAGTTTCCCTCAGAAACTGTCCTCTTCAGGTGTAGAACCCTCACATACTTTATTGCTATTCTAAAACGAGAAAATAAATAATGGATTGGAATAAATGAGTTTAAGCAAAATATGAGAATTGAAGATTGGGAAAAAAAAGAAACTGGTTTTTACTTCTTTGTACGAAGTAAAGGAAGTATTGTAATCACGATTCTGGGAATTATATTTCAACGAAAATATCATTTTGCCCGCTATCGAATGCTATTTAATGATGTTTTTGCGTGACATCTGTACGCAACGACAGAATAAAGGGCTCTTCTCCCCCCCCAAACGAATTATAAAACTGATTTAAAATGGATTCAATAGAGATTTTGTTTCGTGGCGCATGTACGTACGCATGTAGTTCGCATAATTCAAAAACGAATAGTTTCAGAACGTTAAAATTTTGTATATAGGACTGCTGTAATATGTAGTTCAGCACCTCTCTTTTTCGTTGCAATCGGTCGCACTAAAAGTACATAAAAATATATAACCACTACGTTACTCGGCTCGGTGACCACACCTCTTTTTGTTTTTGTATGTTGGTAAATTGGGCATTTTTTTTTTTTTAATGATTGAATTACGTTGCTATTATCTTCCGGTTAAGGTTAGGTTTTTATGCCTTTAGTTAACCTGCATGCAATAACAGTATAATTATCAACAATTTAAAAGTTTTTTAAGTGCAGCTAAGCCTAATTTTTGTTTACCATAGCAGCCATATTTGTTTACATTTGAAACTTGGCAAAATAGTGGATTTGTTGCCAATTTGGAGAAAGTAAGCTTCCCAACAATTTTTTTTTCTATTATTGCGAATTAAATCATGCTTAATCCATTCTGGAATTATCACTTAATTATTAAATTATCTGACATATTGATTCAATATAGCGTCCACAACAAATTAAGTCATTTTTTACGCCTTCAGTGTCTTTTTGCCGAGTGAGACCAAAAGTAAACTTTGTTTTGTTCATAGAAAAATTTTCTTGTCCGCTGGCCGAATTGCTTGTTTTTGCGTAGAAAATCTAATTTTAATTGTAGAAGTTCTTTAAATTGTTATATTTTTTAATTTCTAATAAAAATATTTTGAGGTTTTATGTATTTTTTTGCCTTGTCGGGATTTGAGAACTGAATAAACTGAATGTGAAATATATCGCTAATGAAATGTGAGGAAATGCAGTTTAAATGAAAGGCAGGAAAAAATGCCTATAATTTAATATTCCGTACAAGGAAGTCATGATCACACACACAGATACATATCAGATTCTTTTATTCTTATATGTTGGTAAATTGTGCATTTTTTGCTTTCAAAAGGATTAAATTAGGTTAGTCTTATTTATCTCGGTTAAGGTTTTTATGCCTCTACTAAATCTGCATGCAACAGTTGTAGAATTATCAAGATTTTAAACTTTTAATTGGTAGTAACTTTCGGTCAAGTAAGTAATAAGTAAACTTAGTTTTGTGCACCAAAAAATCTGCCTTCTTGCCCGCTCGCCAAATTGCTAGTTTTTCCCTTAGAAACTCTAATTTTAATTGTAAAAATTGTTTTTTTAATCATTTTAACTGTATTTGGTGCTTGATGCTTTTCTATATTTTTCAGTTTTTAATAAAGATATTTTGAGGTTTTGTATTTTTGCCTTGCCGTCAAGTGAGAACTGAATTAATTAAATGAGAAACATATCTCTAATGATTTTTGAAGAATTAAGTTTGAACAAAATGCAAAAAAATGCATATGATTTAATATTCCATACAAGGAAGTCATGTGGTGTCTCCGCATGAGATTTTTTTTTTTTTTTTTTAAATTTAATCTTATAAAAAATGTCCCTTTCTATTTCTATTCTTGAAAAAGTTTTCAATGCACATTTAACATACACAGCCCATTCACACTATTCTTTGTTATTGTTGAGCACAACAAAATTTTTTCTCTGCCCAGGGTACTAAATGAGTGCTCAATAGTACTCGTTATACATGGTTGAGACAAAGATAGAAGAAAGACATACTACATTTCTGTAAAAAATGTCGTCGCTTATTTTACCTCACCTTTACCCTCTTTTTATTGTTAACTCCTTTATCTTGTTGATTTTTAATTTCTTCCCTTTTCAGAAGTTACACATTATTCTATCTCCCAGATTATAAAAAATCGAGCTAGCACTACACATTTTTTGATAAATTCTTCTACACAGGAAATTCAGCCTTAGTTGAGAATTCTTCCTTAGAGGCCCTGAATTCCATAAAATATAATATAATGGGAATTATTTATGCTAATGCTTTTAAATTTTTTTCCAATTACTTTTTGCTGTTAAAAAATAAACCTGATATGTACAAGTTCATGATATCTAGAAAATTATTAGCTATTACTGATCTAAAAAGTGGTTTTTGCATGCTTTGTGTATGACATGGAAATGCCTAAATGGTAGTTCTGTGGTACAAATAATTTTAGCATGAATTTCTAGTGTGCATTGTTATGATTACAAAGAGACTTATGTATCTGTACACGAAAGCCAGCTCGCTGATACGCATTTTATCATGGAGCTTAGATAAAACGAAGCAGCTACTCAAAAGAGATACAAAGAACCATTCCAGAGTAACTCCTTCGAAAAGATGTTTCGTTTTCTTCTGCAGTACCTTATCGAAAATATTCGATGAAATCGACGTTTATGGAGCGAAGAATGTTGTTCAAAATTAACGAGGTGAATGAAAATTTATGCCAGCAAATTGCTTTAACAATGTCCTATCCTATACTACTCCCGACATATTTTCCCACAAACATTTCATTAGTATTTCATTAGTATTAAAATCTGTTTATTTATGCCCTCTTTACCTGTCTTTATATTTTCGAGAGATATTTTTTGAGCCAAGCTATATATATTACAGAAATTCAGCATCAATCAGTAATAGAATTTTTATTTTGTCTTAAGTTGATATTTAATCAATCTTAATGTTAAAACATGTTTTTTAATTCGTATTTAAAAAATTTTTTTTGTGATATTAGATGGAGGGGGGATCACCTAGCAGTTTACCATTCTGTTTTTAAACTACTACTCTGTTTTCTGCACACTTATTTTGTACAAAATCAAGAGAAAAATCACAAAATTTTTAAACATAGCATATTTGGAACTCATAAATTATTGCAACCATCTTAGTAGAAGTCGCCAAACTCTGGCAACCATCTGCATAATAATTCTCTTAGATAACCATTTACATGCAAGTTTCAATACCAAAATTCCTGATCACCTCTTTCTATTGTAAAAATTCACCAAGGTAGTTGTGCTAAGTAACCGCATATTTTTAGAATTCCCAGTAAAGTATTAAGTGTTGTCATACATTTTTCTTTTTTCTTTTTTTATTTTTTCAGTCTTTTCTCAGCTCCTCATATCAGTGTTCAGATTTCTTAGGTACGATGACTTAGTTTTTAACAAAAAGATTGAGAAACGTTGTGTTAATCTTTTGATTATTAACTTTTAAATTTATTTATTAAGCATTACTTTCTTTACACTTACCCCAAATAAAATTCAACAGCAAACCACAAAATATTTAAAAGCAGCACATATATTTGGAACTGCCAATAGAGTGTTAAGTGTTGCCATACACTTTTTTACATTCGCTATATTATTTCTTTAAAAATATTTACATGGCAACAAGATTTGGTGGCAACATCCTTTTACTTGAAAAGTGATACGGATACAAAAATGAGGATCAAGACTAGCAGCACCTCTGATGCCAAAAGAGTCGGTCTAATTTTTTCTTGCATTTATCATTTACTGGTAACATAAAAAATGTCACATACATGCATAAAAATTTAATAAACATCTTTGCATTCAGCTGTTTTTTTAGAGCATATTAACTTCATTGAAATGACTTTATTTAAGAAAATCATCTAAGTTTACGCCAAAAATTCAAAAACCATTCTCTAATTTATACTCAGTTTTTGTGTATTATAAGTCACAAAAGCCTAAAAAATATCCATGAATTTTCAGAATGTTAAATAATAAATCAAACAACAAGCTCTAACTGCTGCCTAGGCCACAACATCCAGCCTACGTTCTTATGTTTCAGAAGGCTGCACATCTTGGTGCAATTTCTCCTTATTCTGCCTTTGTCTAGGAAACAAACAAGGAAAGCGATTTGTGGGAGCCCTAGAAAGAACACTGCTTCTGCGTTAATTGGGGCCTGTAGAACAATAAAGGTAAAGGTAAAAGTATGGGGGACAGCTGCGATGTACCATAGGCCTACTGGTAATGCCTTCCCATACTAAATCTTTGAAAAAAAAGGGAGGTGTGAATTGGAAGTTTTATAAGAATTTGCATAGACTGAAGGTTTCCAAAAAGTCTACAGTTTGCCTATTATGGTACATCGTGCAATCCCACAGTACACCCCGCATCCAGTATTTATTAAAAATAAAGATGTAGGACATAAGTAGATTACAAAATAGTCGAAATACAATTTGAGATTCACAAGATAAATTGAACATCTGATTTGTTTCAACAAAAATAGGAGATAAACATAATTAATAAACAGATAAACATAATGAGATAATTATAATTAGTACCGGCAACACAATGTTAAAATGAATTGTAATAATAATGCTAAAGAGGTGGCTGTCCACGGGTTATTTCAGATAGACGAATGAATGAATAAGAAGAAATCAAGTAAAACTGTTCGTGAACTTCTATCGGTTAAAAAAATTGCTTTTGTTTTACAGGCTGTAAGAGCATCTCCCTGCATTCTGGCCGGATG
This sequence comes from Stegodyphus dumicola, assembly GCF_044657685.1. Classification (NCBI taxonomy): domain Eukaryota; kingdom Metazoa; phylum Arthropoda; class Arachnida; order Araneae; family Eresidae; genus Stegodyphus; species Stegodyphus dumicola. Next base: position 113,448,963 of record NC_140778.1, on the reverse strand, counting down.
CAGGCATGGATAATCTGATAAAAAACAGGTGAAACTAAAGGAGAGATTCATGGTGCATGATGAAGCATTTTTCAAAGGAACTCCAAATTGGCTTAAATTCACTTATAATAATGAATGATTTAGTTTATTGAAATATTTGTAATAGAATTCTGATGTAAAAGTTAGTATTTAATTAAATATTCTAAATTTCATGCTCTTTCACTTCATTTTGTAATTTTTTCACTTTTATACCGAGAAAAATCCAGAGTAGATAAGAAAAGCTTTTTTTTTTTTTTTTTTTTTTTTTTTTTAAGTACTTTTAAATGAGATGAAAAAATAACTAAAGAATGCGGTATCTGTGGGAATATCATATATGGAAGTAAAATAAAAATTAATACAAATATTAACCAATTTACTAACATTGCTTGAATCTTCATATAAAATCTGCAAATGTCTACAAGGAAACCACATCAAATGAAAAAAAAGTCAATAAAATGTAATAAGGGAAAGTACACTTCAAACCAAATAAACTTTAACAAGAAAAATTATTCCAAAAATAACCGGAAGTAGAGAAACAGCATATTTGTAACTTTGTAATTTTGTAACTAAACTAATTTTTGTAACTAACATTTTTGTAACAGCATTAATTTATTAAATTTCACATATTGTTCTGATATTTCTAAGCAGAGGCTCAAAATTAAAAACTAGAAGATGGTAATTTATCGAGAGATGTTTAAAAAAACCAGGAGACGTAGCAGCTATGTGATATTTTGGACAATTTCCACCATTAATAACTGACTGACATATGTAGATATTTTCTTTCTGTAAGGTTCGAGTTTCAGTGCAGTTAACCCTTCGTGGCGCACTATACCTTAAAGTCGGAATTTCAACAAAAAAAAAAAAAAGTTCCATTCAGTCTATTTAGGCTTAAAGGAGCGTACATGTAAAATTTTGTAAATATTGCACTTACCATTTGAATTTTGTGGGTGTTCCACGAGGAGGAACAGTGCACCGCCAGAGCTCTTAAAGTGCGACTGCACAAACATTGCAGCGAAACACGAAGCTTTTGTATAATAATGAAAAAGCAATGTATTATGGCTGTATACATGGTTTTTCTGGATATACACAATATTCTTGAATATATATGGATAAATATATATATATATACACCCAAGTCCTATATAAAAAATATTTACAAATTTTTCTATTTCTTAACTTCATGAAATTGTTCAAAGCATGTCACATCTTTTGATAGAAGCACAAATCAACTTTGCAGGTTTTGCACAAACTTGTTTTGTGATGACTCGAGCTGCTGAAAGGATGACTCGAGCTACTGATAAAAGTCCTGCCTGAACTCACAAAAATTTCAAGATGCCCATATTAGGATTTTCATAGCACAAACCAAATTTCACCCTCAATACTGCTTTGTTTGAATTCATTTCCCCCAAAATAACAGAAACAGAAAACATATACAACAGATGTTTTCTCCTCAGAACGGATGTTCTGATGCGCAATAGCATGAGATCGCTAAAGGTGCAGTGTCCCGCTGATGGAACACCCTGTTTTATTCGATGATTCTGTGCATGCTTTTTGTATGAAAAATTTTAAAAAATATATAGAACAAATAATATACAGCTATTAAAATTATACAGAAATTTTTTTCAAACAGTTTTTTCTTTTTGTATCACAAAAAATAGAGAAAATTACTTGAAAATAAGTGGATTTTAATAACACATCATAGGTGAAAATTCTAGGTCTCCTTGTGATATGCTGCCATCTACTATTTAAAAATAAAAGTTCAAAGTATATTATAAAGGCATTTTTATCCATTTACGGTTGAATTTAACGGTTTCAGAAGCATTTCAATTTGGGCGTTCCATTTAGTGGAATACTGAGCAACAAAGGGTTAAAGAAATTAGCAAAGAATGAAACTGCTGAAAGTACGTAATTTGCCTCTGATTTAGTTCCTAATGCAAAAGAATTTTGTGGTTTTCCTTAATGTAATACAAATGTAAGCTTGCTTGGATGAGAGAATTTTCCAACAAGTGCCTCTTTTAAGATCAGCAGCTTTTGCATGCTTTACAATAATCAACAAACATGAGTTAATTAAGAAAAATGTAAGAATGCAAGTACAAAATTTTTATTTAGCAAAAGGTATACCAACACAGTACAACAAATATAAAGCACAGAGCTAAAAGTTTAACTATTATTTGTAGCACACTTGATTTGGTGCATCACAATCTTCATTTTAATCTCCTCCAATATAAATAAAAGGGGAAAAATCTGCTTTCTTATATGAACTATACAAATGAAAAATTTATCTAAAAAATGCATCATTTTCCACACCACCTTTGAGGTATGATGCTAGGCACATTATCCCTTTTTGGGCGGGTTCTCCAGTTGACCTATTTCCCTTATATTTCATAACAGAATCATCTTGAACATAAAAAATCTTATCAGAAAAGATGAGAACACTCTCAAGCAGCTACGAAAGACGTATGTATTTATACGGAGTTTGTCGCCCTGAAAATAGAAATGAAAGATTATAAGGATGTGAATACATAATATACAAGTCTTTAATAACATATTTAAATGCAATAAAATATTTTTCATAATTTCAGTTTTAGTCATGCATGCCTTTACAAAGAAAATATATTTATTAATAATGTTGAAAGAGACACGATTTCTAGTAGAATATTAAGTTCTATTTTATTATAAATAAACTGAAATATTTATATATTTCAGTTTATTTAATATATATTTTATTATAAATAGACTGAAAGAAGTTTATTATAAATAGACTGAAAGAAGTTTTCAGCTTTAGACTTCCATGGAAATTCTGCAAGAAAGGAAAGTAAAAACTTCAAAACTGTGACAGGAGTTAATACAAATGTTATTATTTTCTTAAATGTGCAAGTGTTCCATGATATATTATCTAAAATCACTTTAATTAAAATGGTGATATAACACATAAATAAAAAATGCATGCTAATTATTTTGAAAAATGTTATGGATAATGTTTTCTTTATGACAATTTTCATAAATTTAAATTCATAACACTTTTATAAATAGCAATATTAGCATTAAAAATCTCATTCATGCATAACAGAAAATAATGAGGTGAATACACAGGTATATGTAAATAATAGACATGCATAAAAGTTTACAGGAATGAGGTAGATTTATAATGACATCACATTTTCTTAAAAGCCACTTTATTACTGAATAAATGTAGCAAAGTTTTACAATGCAACTGTGTGCAAAGAAAACAATTTTGATACCACAGCAAATTTTCTAAAATAACAAAGTTGATAAGCCAAGAAGTAATAGAAAGTAAGTGCATCAGAGAAAAAATTTTAATATCTATACATTGAATTATCACTTTTCATTGTTGATGAGAAAAAAAAAATTATTTCTCAAAATGAAATCAATCATTATTAATTGATCTAAAGTGTTTGTATTTCATTAACACTTGGTACACGTTCAAAGAATGCAAAATCTGCAGTGATGTAAAAACATCCTAAAATGATATTTTATTTCTTATTTCAAAATTAATTTCTAGTTTTTTTTTTTTTTTTTTTTTTATCTCTAGTAGAATGATGATTTCAATATGAATCATAGAATGAGAACTAGTATATATAATTCATAATATGAACTGTACTGCCATAATACTATAAATAGTAATTGTATATTTCTGCTTAATCTTAAAATTAACAAGAATTATTTCTTGTATTCATTCGCAACATTTATTCACTACATGATTCTAACATACACCACTTTTTCACATACATAGCTAAATCTAAACATTTCCTGCCTAAAATACTTCTATAAAAATTATTATTTTCTTGTTCACTGAAACACTGTTCATGTCCTTAAATGAGCAACTCTGCGTCTGGAATTCAGTCTGAAAGTTATTTTCAAAATATTCCATAGTTATATGTTTGATGTCATCATCAGCATGATCTCTTCCTATGAAATTAAGATTTCAGTTTAAAAAAAGATAACTGGAGCTAATTCTGAACATCACAAGAGCTGATTAAAATCCTTAAACTTACAATTCTGTTTTTGAGCTGCTGAATAAAGGTATCCACGACTTTTTCATCTGAAAATGTTCCTGAAGAATGCGCAAAAACAATTATTTTATGTAGATCCAATCTTGCTTCTATCTCCTTAATTTTTAATTTCTTGTCACTCAATATTTCAAATCTTTTCTTTAGAATAAAGACTCTAAAAGTTAAAATTTTAATTGAAGTGTACTAAAATTTTAACATTTTCGGAACAAACTAACACATGGGCTCATTCACTAAGCAATCAAAAAGAACATAAATGATTTCTCTAATGAAAATTAATTTACTTGTTTAGTATTGCAAACATGACTGGAAAAGGACTTTATCGCGAAAAATTTATTGTGAAAGCATATGACACTGTATTTTATTAATAGGTGGGTAATCAGAAATTGCATATAAATCAACAAAATAAAAAATCAAGAACTTAATTTCCTAGGGACAAGAACTTTAAGTATCCACTTTTTAACGATTTCCATTTTAAAAAATAAGAACATAAATAAACTTTCTGATAAATTACAGGAATATTGGTTTAAAAAACTGCATATTACCAATAAAATACAGATCTGCCACATAAATCACAATCGATATTCAATAAACAAAAGAATAAATATACAGCATGTATGCTAAAGTTAAATTTAACTGGATCTGTAAATTAAGAAATATGAAAAAATAAGGAAAGGAATGCTACTAGGAAAAAGTGTTCAAATTTTGTGTAAGAATATTTCCAATAAAAATTAAAGCTAAAAGGAAATTAAAATAATCATAAATTCTTTACCAGGTGTGGGAAATATATCATCCCTTTTTAAAATCTCCTGTAAACGAGGGAGCTTCTCTGCTTCAGGATTTATGTTCTCAACTTCTAAAAATTTAATGTATAAATATTTCTGCGAAATAACAATTTATTTTCTTTAAAATTACAATATCAGGGTTCGTACACATTTCCTTACATGAAAATTAAGGACTTTTAAGGACCATCAAAGAAAAAAATTAAGGACCTGTCAGGGAAAAAAAAAAAAAAAAAACGAATAGAATAAAGCAATTATCCATTTAAGAAAGTAACAGAAGTGTGTATTATGCACTATTAGTAAATTCAATTTAATACTTAACATAAAACAATTTTCAAAATTAAACTTAATACTTAACATAAAACAATTTTGAAAATTAAACTAACTCCCTACAAGTTATGAAGATAACATTAAATTAAGAACATAATTTCTTGAAAAATTTGCATAAGTGTATTTCACAGTAATAACAGCCACCGATATTTTAGAGATTTACATGATTATTATTTAACTTATTTGATATTTATTTAAACACAGTCAACTACTATTATAATTGCAATGTAAGAATATTTTGCAGATTAAAATAACAGATATGTAAACATACATTTCTTTGGTTTTTTGAAAGATACTAGAATAATAAACTATGCAATAAAAAATACAAAACATTTATGCTTTTTTAAAATCTGAAAATTTTTCAGATATTTTAACATCTAATTTATTTATGTCTATTTCCTTTTCTTTAACTATTCTTCTAAGTTCATATGTTTTCATAAACAAATCAATGTTCCTGCTCGTCTCGGCTTCATCTGCAAAAAGCATCTATCGAAGCTGCTGCTGATCTCATTTCTTTATTAATTTCGATATTAAGAATACCTCCAGAAAATTTTATGTAATCAAATACTGTGCGTTGAGAAATGTATGATGAGTCACTTAAATTTTCAATTTCAACTGCTTTATTTACAGAGAAGTCCCTTTCCACAAAGGCCTGTCCATGTGACAAGATAAGAATCATTTCCACTATTTTTCATACTTTAGAATAGTGGAAATCATGAAAATAAGAAGTGAGAAATGTGTCAAGAGAAAGATTTTGGAAATCAAAAGTAGAAAATTTATGTAAATTTCTCTTAACTACTTTGTCTAGAATCTCTCCAAACTGCAGCAGAATTTCACCACAATTATCTTGTAAAACATGTTTATTCCGCGTTAATACGGTTAGGACTATTTTCATTTTGTTCTGGGCTTTTTCTGGACTTTTAGCCATCAACTGTGGGTATACACAAGATGCATTTCGAATAAGAGAATAATTTATTGGACATTTAGCCATTAAGTGTTGTACCATTGTTAAGACACATTGTTGACCTTGTTTCAATGCAAAACTTGCAGCTTGTGAAATGTCCTTCTTGCGGCATTTATCATTCATTAACTACTCACCAATGAATCCCAAATAAACTTTACTTTTATCATTATAACAATTTGGATCATTAAAATTAAATTTATAAAGATTTTCTGCTTTAATTATTTTTGAATATTCTAGTTTCAAAATTTTAAAGTGCTAAAAGCAATCATTTACAAGTTTTAATATCTTCAGCAAAAAACGGAATAAGTGGTTTATCGCTTTGATAATATTCAAGGAAAGGCAATAATATTTTCGACAGAGAGAGAAAAAAATTTAATTTTATAAGAAATGTTTTATCCTTAGTTGCCTCCAAAATATTTGAGAAGGATTTCAATGAATTTTTTTAAACTGCCCCATTTCAACGTTTTTAACGTATAGTAGCAAGTCATCTCATATTTCAATGGCTCTTTCTACTGCTGGGACATTTTGAAACCATCGGTAAAAGCAGAATTTCACAGCAGAAAATTTTAATTAAAACATCATTTCTTTATCTATCAGATGATGGAGCAAAGATAAAAATTCTGCAATAATTTTTATTATTGGCTTTATTGTTTTATTTTTATTATGGTTTTATTGTTAAACAAAAATGCATGAATTTTTCTTACTCATTATATTTTAACACTTAAAAAATGTACTATATCGATAAAAAATTGAGACATCGTGAAATATTCTAGGCAAGCATTCCTGCACAGATTCCATTACATCGCTAAAATTGCCATAAGAATGCTATATTGGCAATACCATGAACACATTTTCTCCGTGTAGCAACCATTCCGCTTATCGGTCATTTTCTTTTAATTTATTAATCTTCCGTTTCTTTTATTTTTCCCTTATTTCAACACTGACTTTTTATTCAGGATTTAGCTTTCATTTTAATTTCTAGTTATAAATAGGTGAAATTAGCTTAATAACAAAAGATAATTTCAATCATTATCACAATGAAATTTTATATCGACCAACTATTTGGATAACTGATGCGATATTAAAATTCAATAACATTCTTCTGAAAGCAGTATTCCTTTTATAAAAATACTTAATAAAAATTCTAGTATACGGTGCAGCCTTGGTGCAATTTTGAAAATTATCACCAACACCAAAATGACTCGTTTAACTACTCATCGTATATGTCTCGTTTACTGCTCATCATAAAGTTGCCAAAAGTAGCCAAATCCCTTATGCAACGGATACCTTGTGCATAGGATTAAACTTTCTTTAAGAGTACTTAATTGTCTATTGAAGCTTCAAAACATATTTCCGAACTTCACATTTTTTCGGCTAGCGTTACCGAATTTGCACTTGGTGACCTAAAATTGAAATGAAGCCAATAGATTTCCCGCGAAATCGATAACAGACCCTCTGCAGAAATAAACTCATAATTCCGATATCCCATATATATATGTGCAAAAGAGAATAAACTCCATAGAAGGTGATCAAAAGTTAATTTATGGCTTAATTCAAACAAACACAGAAATTAAGGTAAGCATAACTGTGTAAAAACAAATTGAAATGATAAAACAAAACTTAATTTTCATGTGAATTTTCAGAGCTGACTCTCCCATTCTAGAAATTTCAATTTTTTTCAGACAAAGACCACATTTAGCTTTATAAGGATTGTCATCCATCAATATCCAGTCTTTGTAGTAAGGTTGATGAAGTCACAGTTTATTGAAAATGCACTTTCCAGGCATCTCATTCCTATTGGCGTCGAAGGGGTTGTGGCCTTCCAGGTTGGAATTGTTCTAATTTCGGCAAAGATTTTCAGAATTCCCCCCCTTTTTTTTCCTCGAGCACGTTCATCATTACTTTCGCCTCTTAAAGAACTTCCGGCTTCACGCTTTCATCACAATCTGCATAAATTTATGGATAACACCTGTTTCGAAAGATTGGGTGAATAGCCAATCAGACACCCGATACTTTCATCCTAGGGTAGCTAATTGTTTTTTTATCATTTGCAATGCAAATCCGCCAACAGATTGCTTAAGAGCCGTGTAATTTTAATTCCATATTCATGAGAAATCGCATTTCACACTTATAATGGCAATCATTAAAAATGATAAGAAATGTCAAATGAGCAAAATTAAGGACCGTTTATTCATTTTGACCAAAAATAAGGACTTTTAAGGACCAAAAATCATTTTTGAAAAATTTAAGGACCGTACGAACTCTGAATATCTATTTCCTTAAAATTACAATATGTATATTAAATTGTTTGATAAATTAATAAAAATGTTTCATTTTTATTACATTTCACAAACTTATTAAAAATGTTTCGATTATCAGTTAATCATTTGATATCATTCAGTTATTACATCTTTAAATTGAGGTGTTACGGTACTTTCCCGTTTCGCCGGCGCAAAACTCGCCAAGCAGACTTTGTTGGCGACAACATACAGTATGCACATAAAAAATTTTAACAAATGTTACTTCTAAGAATTTATTATTTTAAAGGTATAAACATTTTAATATGGTTTAAAATTTTGTAAAAAGCCAATAAATAAAGGCAATAAATTCGTAAAAAACATTAATTTAAGAATTTACTATGCTATCATGGTTCTACATCCTGATTCACCGGTTCGTATCACGTGACCACAAGTGATCTCATCTCATGTAAGCTACTTTACAAATATATAATTCTCTCAGTAATTATCTACATTAATTTCAAGTTAAATCTTAATTTGGAATACAAGTTTAAATGCAAGAATTATTTCAATTCGTACGAATAGCTTACTCGGTGCTCTACTTCCCTAGTGCATTCTCATTAGAATTGATGAATTTAACCCTTAATTTTGCCTTTTCTATATTTTCGCCTTCGGGCGAGCGGTGTGATTACATCCTAATTGACTTAATTACCGCTAATGGTCTTAGGGCATAAAGTTTAATTTTCTTTGTAACTATTTTATGTAATTGTTTGCCAGTATTGAAAGAAACAATCAATCTGGTAAGAAATGGCTGCGACTTGTTTTGAAAATGAGGCGTTAAAGGTTACCAGCGAAGATATTCCGTTTGGCATCAGTTCTACCATTAGTGGCGACTTTATCGTTTGCGCCGGCAAAACGGAAAAGTACCGGTGTAATTATTTACCGTAACCATAAATTACAATTACAGGAAAAGTATTAAATTTGAAAATATACATTTATTTCACTTGCAAATTTATAATAAATTTCAGGTAAACACTTACAAAATATTTCTAAATATGCAAATTAAAATTCAGATTTAAACAGTCAATTTCAATCAAGATTTAAACAGTCAACATATATCTTGGATTTGATCTAATCTTAACCATCTGCATACAGTTTACCAATGAGGGAAGTTTTCACTATGAAACTTGCTACATAAGCAAGTACACATAGACACAGATATTACTCTAAATTTATTCTACCTTACTACCTGTGAGGCTTAATTTTAAAAATATAAAACGCAAGGTTACCAGTTGCCCGAATATGGCTGTGAACACAAACTTAGCTTTAAAACTTTTTGTAAGTACACTACCTAACCAAGTTTTAATATAGGCAATTCGCAGGTATCTAATAATAACAATTCAGAATCTGAACCTACCACCAATCAAGTTTACCTTTAGGCTTTAGTCGTATGCAAGGTAGAAGCAAGTGATAAACCAGATGGCAGGCAGTCCATGTTAATTCAAACACTCATACAGTTACAAAATGTTTCTCTAACCTTACACCAAACAGCTTGCCCCATTCAAGTCTGCTAATTTTTAGAATGAGTGAGCATCGTGACAAAATGAGGATATAGTTAAGATGCAAATTCAAATCAACTTAATTAGCAAACTCAAACAAAATACCACTTTTTTTAAACAAACACAATTGTCTCAAATATTCCTTTGAAAATTAGCTAGAACAATATATTATAATAATTGAAATAAGAATTGTACAATAATGCAAAATTCTTTATAAGCCTCCAAAATTATTAATAAGCAACACAGCTGATCTGCTAAGCTTTCACAGGGGGTGCAGAAAGCAGATATTTATCACAAGCAAATATTGAGCAGAAAGCTTCAAGCAAAGCTATTTAAATTTAAAAAATATTTATATATAATATTATCTCCCAATAGCATTTTTAAAGTAAATTGAATTTTAATCATGAAATATAGAAACGTAGTTTTCTTAATGAAAATTAAATAAACTAAGTAATTATCGTCATTGGTCGACTTCTGAAGAGGAACAAACCAACTCACGTTCAATTAACAATTAATAAATGCAAAGGTGTTTTGTCATTCACTCAAGTAAGAAGAATGATGCCAAACTGTCAATACGAGTTTAAGTCAATCTTGTGATTTGCATTCTAATTCAGAGAAGTGACATTAAAGAATTCATAATGAATGTAGCACTTCCGTTAATTTTATGAACTTTTCAGAAATCTTGAGATGTTATTTTCAAATTGAGTAATGGCAATAAAATTTCTCTGCTAGATTAAGTAGTATTAAAATTATTTTTGAAATTACTCATTATTTATGATCTCAAACTTATAAAAATAAAATACAAAAAAAGTTAGACTCCATATGTTTCTCGAGATTGATAGATTAAATCACGAATATTATTATGCTGACTATTGGGAAATGCTTCGATCGATTTAAACTCTTTAAAATGAAGACTTTATTTAGTTTCTTACAGAATTCATGTTTTAGAAAACAAAGGTTGCACTGGCTTCTAATGCTAGCAAATTTAGCTCTGCAGTGAGATAGTCAGCAGTGGAAGTGGGCGTTGGTGAGAAAAAATGCCATTCTTCGGCAAGTTTTACCCATCTCCATATTTAAGTCTAGTCAGAATCATTTGAGTATTATAATGCTGTCATCTGGCATGTCACAAATATGTATGTAATAGACAGTGGGATCATACACATTTTTCTTCGGGATGGCCTTGTAGTTATGATATTTCAGAATGGATACAGTAGCTAATATTCTGGAACCACTAGCCAGCCACCTCATGTAAATCTTTCTACATGGATTATACATACCATTCTCTTGGATAATAATAAAAAAATAATAATAAAATAAAATGACACCTGCTTCTCTATTATAACCTCAATCCAGATACATAGCAATTACTCAACCACTGAAATTTGGCCCAATTCTTTCTTGGTATGATTGTGCTCTTCATCATTAATGCACCTTTCACACTTTTAATATCTTATGTTTCACTGTCATATTCAGTATTGGAACAGATCACTTTCATATAGGCAAATAATTTTCAACTTTTCATCTAAGTCAATTGCAGTTTTTTAGAAGTATTTTGTATTTCATTTCAAATCCATTTCAAGAGTAAATTAACAACAAATACAAATGCTAAAAAGCAAGTAATTAAAGTAAGCTCTCAGATATTCTTTGAATGCAAGAAGAAAGAAAAATTGTTTAATTTCGGGGATCCTTATTTCTCAACAACTGGTCTCAGTTTGAATATATGGCTTTTGTGTTTTCACAAAACTGCTAATTTATGTAAGTTGAATGTTGTGCAAGTTGGGGGAGATTACAGTGATTAATGTATGCTCTTGATTGTTGTCTCTTATATTTATTCATAATATTACATGCTTTCAGTAAACAGTCAGGTTGCATTTTAATATTGAGTTTGTGGCTACTTGCAATATGCAATAAGCATTAACATGAAAGAAACTACATGTGCATTTGTTTACATATTTTCTTTGTTTGTTTTACTTTTATCATGCTATCGAAACTACATTTTGGAATTCCGCAGTAATGCAAATATTACTGCACTTTTAGTTTAAAAATTACCGGTGAAAATGTGTTGTTTTGTATTCTAGTATGATTCATTTCAACTTTGGAACTTGTTTTTAATTTAAAGTGTGTGATTTTATTTCTGTATATTTTAACATTTTAGGTAAAAATTAAAAGTACTTAATATTTAAACTGTATGTTCATTAAATAAAAATTACATAGTATATGAAATGGCATAATTCATGATAAAATGTTTAATAGAACAAGTTGATTTAAGTATCTTAGGTACAAGACATATAGTAATTTAACATCAGATTTGAAGTACAAACTTATTACTTAATATCCTAACTGTTAATGACATCAGAAACTAAGCAACATGGTTTCAATAAGATCCTGCTTTTAATCCTTTTACAGTATTTTATAGCAATAACTTTGTTTAATTTAGAATAATTAATTTGAATGCAATTATTATACAACTGCATAAAACAGGCTACATTGTCTTGATTGTTGTAATTGATTGTTTGAAATTTTATTTATAATTTTTCTAAAATTAAAATGCTTTCTATTGCCTTACAAACTTTTATTCCAATATTCAGGATTTTAAAATTAGATTGATACATTCAATACATACACATTTAACTCATGACAATAATTTGCCATCTTAAAATAATGACAAGGTCTCATGCAACATGGTTATTATACTTCAGCACATGCATATTAAAAGTGAATAAACATAATGCAAAAATTCTATTAAACAGGTCATCTACTCTAAATTTTAGTTTTCCAGTGTTACTGTGCATACTGTATAAAAACCTGTACTTTTAAAGAAAAATATTGCAGTTTTATGCATGCCCATTAAAAATACGAAGAAAGCTCACTTTCACCAAGATCTGTTTTGCTACAGCTATCAGGTAAATCAGTCTTCATGTGAAGGGAATAATTCATCCCATTAAGAGTTGTAGCCTTAGTTTCTTCTTTAGGATCTGACAACTTTTCCTCAGGTGACTTTACTGAAAAATAGATTAAGTATATCATACATAGACTGCTGAATCTTTATATAATAACCCTCAAAGAACTAAAAATGATCAAGGAAAAATGTAGATATACATATAACTAAAATAATACTCAAAAGATAGTTTAAATGTCATATTTCATGTTTTATAACAAAACAATTTTAATGAAAAGACAAGATTATTTCCAGCTTTTACCACCAACAGGAAGTGAAATTCACAATCAGGTTTTGGAGGGGGGGGGGGTTAAACAATCCTACAAGAAGATGAAACAAACTTGTTTCTATGGTGTTACGAAAATATATTTTTTTAGTTCAAGTGAAACTAATGACAAATAACGCAATAATAAACAAAAAATACCAGATCTCACCATATCTGGGACTGAGTTATGATTGGGTTTTTAACTTTTTTGAGTTATGACTGAGTTACATCTGGGCCTTTGAGTTATGAAAACTGAGAAATCAAGGAGTTATGCGGCCTCTGACTGAATTTAGCAATAATGTACAGAGTTTACAATAGAATGCAGTATCACAATTAAAATTTTATTTCTATGAAGTAACAATAATGTGTTTAATGCTGTAGCATAACCAAGATGTAATGTAGTATTATACGGTACTGTCTCCCTCCTTCTAGTATGGTTTTGTAGTGTAATGGTAGCACATTTGGTGCATATTCGAGAAGTCCAAGTTTGAGTCCCACTGAAGGCATAGCATATTTTTCACGCCTCTTGCTTCACAATAACCTAATACTTCTACAGTATATGCAGCATTAAACTTTCTTTAGATCCGAATATAAGAATTTTGTTTGGTAAAATTCAAGACTGAAAGCAGATAGAGCAATCAGAGCTTAAACAATCATGGATTATCAGAACTGTATTATAATAATTTTATTTGTTTTAAATTTATCAAATGTAACAGATGTGTTTATCTTGAAACCTAACTCGGCAAACGAAAATCAAGAATTCAAAACATTTTGAATTTTTCTCTTGCAAATCTCATTCATGATCAACATTTAATTATTTTTGCTATTGCACAGCTCATAAATATATAGACCATTAGCATATACAGTCAAAAGTCGTTAATTCGGACACCCATAATCCGGACCTCAAAGCTACAAACTTTCTGTGCATGCGTCGGTTTGACGCATGCGTGTAAGACCTTTACGGCTGCGAATATGCGTGTGCGCATGCGCAAAATACGTTTAGGAATGCGCGTTTAATGTATAACGGACGGTATAAGCTAAGCTAAAATTATCTAATTCAGTTAATGTTGCAGATTGCGTTGTTCCTTATCTTTGAATTGGATTCGGCTTATTATTTTTTGCAGATTGTTAGAGCAATTTTATAATAGTAAGCTTGAACTTTCGATTATGTCAAAAAGAATTTCTGATATATATTTACTGATATGTAAAGGATCTAAAAAGCGAAAGTATGTTTCGAAGTCCATTAAGCAAAAAGTGGAATTGCTGCAAAAAATGGATAAAGGCAAATCCTTTGTTTATCTAAACTTTAAACTTTGTTTATCTTTAACGCCGCTGCGCGCAATGAATGATCTGTCAGCACTATCCTTATCTTCAGGGCAGATGTTTTTATTTTATTTGGCTTATAATTCCTTACTAAATGTAGTATTTCATCTCGATGTATTGCATCTTTGATATGATTTAAATCGAATTCCTCGTCATTATAATTCGCTTCCGATAGCGAAGAAAGTGACAGAGGCTATCGAAAATGAAAAAATTTCGATTGACAAATTAGTTGGTATTCTCGACACAGCAATTATAGGACTTGAACAGTGGAACTTTGTAACTGAACAAGAAATTATGTCTGATTATAGAATTAAAGAGAATATATCATCACATAAAAAACGAAGCAACTTAAACAACTTACGTTGAAAGAAATGTTTAATAAAGTAAACAAATAAATATTAAGCTTTTTTGTAAATTTTGATACCCTTTATATCATAATTGTTCTTTATTTCATAAATTATGGTTTCATATTTTTAATTTTATAATTTCTGCATGCCATCTTACCACTATCCTTATAAACTATCCTCTATAAACTGATGATCTATAATCCGGAAAAATCGATAATCTGGAATCGCCAAAGTCCCGACGAGTCTGGATTAACGACTTTTGACAGTACTGAGAAAAGGCTTTGAAGCACAATTTTACAAAATATCCAGTATGAATAATACCTAAGATTGCACAATAAACAGAACAGCTCTACTTAATGATACTTCATCATAAAAGTACTTAAACCTTGTTGCACTGTTCACAAAGACAGAAATCTCTGTCAGAAAATTTGCACACACCTTTATGAAGATAAATTTATGATTTGAGAAAACTAACCTTTTACTGAACCAGAATTATGCAAGACTTACTTCTCTATTTTGATTTTCTAATTCAGCAAGGAAGAAACAAATTCATAGCACTTTTATGAAAACCAATGAATTTGCATAAAAGTGTTCAAACTTTTATGAAAAGCCTTGTACTGTCATGAGTAGATGCTTGCGCCTTCATAAACTGTAATGGCTTTAAAGGGTGCTTTGACACAATAATGTTTATTTTTTTTTCTATTTTTTTATTATTTTCTATTCTAAGATAATGGTGGCTGATAAAATATTTGAAGTTTTTTTTTTTTTTTTTTTTTTTTGAACCCCTTACCACAATTTTGTTTTATTTTTTATTTTTAAGGGACAAGATTTCAAAGAATTGATTTTTAAGGTACTCAGATGTTAAATACAATCTCAAATTCACAGGTATTTGTCTCAAAGGTAACTTTTATTTGTAAATAAACTTATAATTAAAACTTGGAATACACGGAATTATTCCTAAAATACTGCGGGATGATTTAATGGAAAGGAGATGGTTCAATCAATCATTGATGAAAACAGTTTTTAAATTTCCATCTTAGGATGAAGAAATCTCAACTAATTATAATGAAGCATTTCACTGATTTTAAACCATTTTAAATCTAATAGGGCTTAAACCATTTTCAGATGAATTTGTATACATTCATGATAGCAATTATATCAAAAGTATAATGCAACACAATAATACAGTGAAAACTCTGTAATAAGAGTTTTAAATGTATTATTGTGTTGCATTACATGTTTTAATTTTAGCTGTAACTATTTTTCTATTAAATTTTATGTTTTAATTTTAACTCACTAAAATCAACTACAAGAGGTGTAGTTAGCACTTATATAAAAGTGTGCTAAAATTAGGAAACCAACATTCAATACCAGTATTAGTTTATCCTTCAAGAAATATTTGCTGTCTTTAGAAGTGGTCTACAAAAGTTTATTACTGTGTACTAATTTACTATATATTCTTTATAGACTTTACTGTTTATTAGCATAATCCTTTTTATTATAATACTTAACATACTTAATAATAATTAAAACTTTTATGCAAAATTACTAAACTGAAAATTTGTATCTGTAAGGAAATTCAAACTTTGCACTAATTTTTTTAGTTCTCGGCAAAGGAGAGTTTAGATTAGTTATCTGAATACTACAAATCCAGGGGCGTAGCTAGAGGGGAGCAAAAAGGGGCATCTGTCCCCGGCCGCAGAATCCAAGGGGCGCCAAACTGATGTTACGGCATTTTAGAATTAAATGTTTCCCATCCTTAGCAAGCAGTAGGGGGCACGAAATCTTCAGTTGTCCCTGGATGCTGAAAACCCTAGCTACGACTCTGTACAAATCTCACAAGAGTTATCTAGGGGAAGAGATGCCTTTGTGCAGAAGCATACAGAGAAAGGGAGCGGAATGTCCACATCTCTGAACAGGGAGGGGGACTGAAGAACAGTTACATTTTTAAGAACATGTACCTATACACAGGAATATGTAAAAAGGACAAAACTAAAAAGGTGGTCTGTACTGAAAACATTAAAATTTACTGTGGAGGTAAATTTTCAAGGATCATATTGGGCATTAAAGACATTTTTGACATTGTATGTTTCAGCTGCTTCTTTCAAGAGAAGCTTTAAGTTGATTAAAGCCTATGTTCGATGTAAGATTTAATGATTTGCCATGCAAATGCAAGACTTAATTTTTCCTCTTTGCACTAAAAACATTGATTTTGATGAAGCTATAAAAATATTTTAAGAATTCAAAGCTCGCAAAAAGTAGTTTTAGCTTTTTATGGAAAGAACAATTAAAAATAATCTTTAATCAAAAATGGCAGAATAATACTATTTTTTAAATATATGTTTGTTTACTAGATGTAAGTTCTCGTTTTCTCTAGTCTTACGATTTTTTGTTTTCCAGATCATTTTAATTATTTAATTTCAATTAAGTACATACTAATTGTATATTTCTGTTGACATTTTGTATGGTGATCATTTCAATAAAGAGGATTTCCTGTTCTGGGCCCGGATAGCTGTAAGTCTGCCTGCCTGGGATTGATCCCGGATTGAATTCCCACTATTCAGCTGTCTTAACCCACTCGGATATTCTACAGATGTCAAGTTCAGCTACATTTCTTTTTTAATTAAACACATCTGTTTTCGGCTTTTATATTTGAATTTGAGATTTAGATAGGTATTTGAAGAAAAATAAGGTAAGATATTCATATGCTGTTCTGTTATCAGGACCGGGTCCAGAAATTTATGTATGAATAGATGTGTTCACTGTATGCGTGTATATGTGCATGTACCACCCTATATTACTTTAGGCTTTCTATCTGTGTGTGCACATATACATCTATGCAAATACATACACATGTCTATATTGAAGTACATATATATACACACTTCTGAATCCGGTCTTGATAACAGAAAAGTACCAATATTTACATAATTTTTAATAATAAACTCTCATATATTAGCAAAAAACTTTTAAAGAAATTACAAGTTATGCTTTAAAAAACACATGCCTTCATATAAACTCTTAAGATGCAAATCACATTGAAATGAAATGCAAAAATTTACTGATTATATATGATTTTTTAAAATGTGTCCAAATTTATAAGGCATTCAGTCTTTATATGAAGGTACAAGTCTACTAATTTTATTCATATCCGATCATAGCAAAATTTAAAAATGATTGATACATTCAGTTGGATACTTGTACATAACCTAAATTTGTGCACATAGCAGCAAAGATACTCTTGTACTAAGAAACACTCGCACCACTCTCAACAAGTCTAAGCTGTTATCTGTTTCAGTCTGAAGCGGTCATAAAGTGGATCGACAGAAATCAAAACATCAATGCGATGAAAGCTCAAAATTGCAGTACTTTTTAAATGCAACATTCACTTAAATCCCAAGACGATATGAAAGACTCCTACTTTCCTCTCCTAAATAATTCAATTTAAATAATGGGCATTTTTCAAATAAAGATCATATACAGAAAGGATTTATCTTCCTTTTAATATTAAAAATAAGACGAAAATATTTTGTTAATAAGTACTAATATACAGGGTACCTATATTGAAGATAAATATAGAAACGAACAAGTAAAATTATTAACTTACCTTTAGTTCCCAGCCTAGTTTTTGGTGAAAGTAAGCGCAATAAGGATTTTTGCAACCACCAGGTTTGCTTTCAAAAAAACACTGAATCTCGGACTTCTTTACCTATAAAAGTATTTTGTGATATTGTTATCAAGAAATTCATGTATCAGTACATGAATAGAAAGTCATATTTAATTCACGATTAATTAATTATAAACAACCTAATTTAAATCTTGAGACCGTGAATTCATGTTCAGTTTATTTCATACAATTTTGTGAATTTTTACTAGGAACAGTTAAAAATCACAAAAAAACTAATATATAAAATGGTAATCAGCAGGCAATTACACAATACATTTCTTAAAGCACAGCAAATTGAAAATCAGTAAGCAGAAGGTCATTCGATATATCACTCGTAAGCAATAGTATAGCTCGTAATAGTTTGAATCTGATTTATAACTTAACATTGTTTGAAATAAAAAAAAAAAAAAAAGCAAAACACATAGTAAAATAAAAATTTTAAAACTAAGGGAAAACATGAAAATATGACGTTCTACTGCTGTTCTATCATGAACTGTGTTACCAATTGAAAATGTGAGAGTATTAGTAAATAGCTAAAAAATGTTCACTAGGTATTGTTTTGTAATAAATATGTTCCTTAAAGCAGAGGAACGAGAAATAAATCAAACAGCATTTAAACCTTGAATTTAAACATTCTTTCAAATTTAATTTACAATCAAACAAAAAGACGAGGGAAGGTGTCAAAAAACTTCACAATCACAACAGATCTGGTCTTTTTCAGTTATTTGGCTTACTAGCGGCCGAGCGGTAAAATATTGATCGGTCTCAGGTTAAAACTTTGTGAATGGGCTGGCTGCATGGTTTTTCCGAAGTGTAAGAAAAATTATTTTTAGTATGTCTCCAAGTGCTTTCAATTATGCTTGTGTGACACTCTGCTTCAAAATTCTTAAAATGAATTGAATGCTTAACTTTTATGTGATCCAATTCTTCAAGTGAAATTATATCATATACCTTCCGGCAATCATTATAAATTAAACTATCTGGTTCTATCCATTCTTCAATGACATTGAATAATGTTTCTCTAAGTGCTATTAAATACTGCAAACAGAAAACGTTTTTCGAGTCCTCTCTCCGCCGTGCCAAAATCCCACTGACCCTCCACTCAATGTCCTCTATTACAGTGCTCTGCAACCTTTTCTCACCTGCGGCACACAAAAAATCTTTCTGGAATTTCGTGGCACACCAAAGAGTTCCGAGTTATCAAGGAAGTGCCGAAAAAATTCAAATGCTGACACACTTACAATCACACACACAATAACACAACAGTGAAATATATAAAAACATTTAAAATAGACATTATTAAAGAAAAAAAATTGTCATTGTGTATTAAATACATTATAAAAAATTGCAAAATGTCAAATACATGTATTTGATTGCGGCACACCTATATCCTACTCATGGCACATCGGTTCCGGAGCACTGCTCTATTACACTTTCTTTTATCAAACTTGGATTCATCAATTTCGACAATCTTACCACCTGTTTTCTCAGGCATCAGCTCAACGTGATTAAGAATCATTTCATCAATGAACTGAGGCCAGTCAGCAAGAGTAGGTGAGGAAAAGTTAAAATCGTCAGCGATATCGCACTTACACGTGTCCCTATTTCAAACATTAATTAAAATACCTCTTCCAGCTTACGCTTACTACACAAAAACCAAGACCTTTACCTATAAGACTTTTCACACCCTCAAACCTTCCCCTTCTTAACTTTCCTGTAAAACCATCCCAAATGGTTTTCTTAGGAACAAGCTTTAACCCCTTCACCCTTTAGGAAAATTAAATTCTCTTTAACTAACCCAGCTATCCTCAAAAAATCAAGTATAATATATACATTCTATATGCATGAAAATTAAGAATCTAAATAATTTTCGCTAAAGGAATTGACGAAAAACCTTTACTGTAATTTCATCAAAATCACCATCTTCATTTGGACAAAGAGATTCATTTTTTCAAATAGATAGAATAATATATATATAATTGTTTAAAATATTCTTTCAGTAGCAAACAATTAAATAATTACTATGACATGAGCAGCATAAAATCCCTTACTTTCTTGTAAGAAGAATCGTAATAGGAATAGCGACCGTCAGCTTTTCTTTTTCTCTCCCTCTCTCTATGGTTGATATCATAAAGAAGAAACGAATATGCGTTAATGAACGTATAATAAAACTGAAATAACAAAAAATAAGAAAATGAAAATTATTATTAAAGTTTAAGGTAGGATGATTTGTTTTGGTTTTTGGTATTGCGGCAAACCCTCGCGGGTTATCTGCCTAAGGGAAGGGGTGCCTTTTTGGAGGACTTTCTAAGGGAAAGTGGCTCATATACACGTTACACATGGGCAAACCATGTAGGCGCCCATGCAGCCAGCTTGTTTGCGGGATTCGAGCATCGGACCGAACTCGGAGTGTCCAGCGACTCGGCCGCTAGTGGGCCTAAGGTAGGATGAAATAAATAATGGTGTCTAAGAAATAAGGTTTGGTTTGTTTGATTATGGCAAAGTACGTGATGGCTATTTGCCTAAAGTTATACAAATAAGAAACAAATACGATTAGGCAGAAAATCATACGCAATATATCTTTTGCTGTACAATACATGCACATAATTGTTGTACAATACATAATTATATAATAACTTTACCGTATAACAAACCTCTGAACTTAACAATTACGCTTAAAAATGGAAGGCATACTGAAAAAATAGCAACGATAGTAAAAACTTACTTGAAGTACAAAACGTAAAAAATTACCGAGCTTAAACGAGCGATCCCACGCGCACTGCACAGAGAAAAAAGTGAGGTTACAGAACGGAAATTACGTATTCCAGCGTATACAATAGAGTTTTAAGGAGAGATTGAAGTGAAAAATGGCGGGACATATTCCAACACACATGTAGTGAGCGAATACTGTTACGCAAGGTTCTGACAGACAGACAAAGTAGACAGATGTTTTGTTTTGCACCCGCTAAGTCTTTCTGCCCCGATGGGCGAAAAACAAGCATAGGTGCGAAGGAAAGGTATATAGAAAGAGGGGCAATTTCGTGTTTGAGGAAAGTAAAAAGGAACTTCGTACATTTTTTACGAGTTCAAAAGGCCAGAAAGAAAAGATGGGACAAAATAAAATTTAAAATAAATGGCCCACAAATAATAGAGGAGGAAAAAAAAGGGCCTATAGAAAGAAAAGGAAAAGAAGTAGAAAATATCCTAAAATACGATTGTGTCCATAAGTGTAGTTAAGGAGTTCATCTGCAAAGATTAGTGTCTTTAAGAAGCAAACTTTAGCTAAGTTAAAGAAAAAAAAAAAAAAAAAAGAATGAATTCCTACATGGTAATGTGTATGCCCTTATCTTGAGACCTAACTAGAAAAGACATATATCATCACAGAGATGTACATAATATTTTAAATAAAGTAACATTAAATATTACCGTTTCCAAAAAATTCATGTATATTTCAGAAAAACAGTAATTGACAAAATTATAAATCCATCATACACAGTGTGAGAGCATTTCAGCAAAAATAAATTATACAGTTTATTTTTCTTAAATATTAGTTAAATATAAAATTAATTTATTAATTTAACCGTTGAAATTTATTATAGTACAAGTTTAACAAATTCCGTCACTGTATTTTTATTTGCTCATAATTCTAAGTTTGAGACCTGAAAAAAAAAAAAAAAAAAGTCGGGGATCTTTGTTACTAAAATCACAATCTATACTCATCGATGATCAAGAGATCCCCATTTTTCCCTCACAAGAAATTCCAAAGCACGAAAAGGGCGGCCTCCGAAGGGTGTGAGTTGCTGATAAGAACGGACTACTGATAAGGAATGTGGCGTCTCTAGGAATAGTTACGAAGAAAAGAACCACATGACCTGCTACTATTACCAACTATTGTATAATGCTAGAATCTTATGAAAAATAATAAATAAAAAAATTTAATGACACTCTAGTGATAGAGAAACAGATATTTTATAGAGAACAGAATGTTACTTATCTGAATATTCCGTGTCAGAGCCTCTTTTGGATTTCTCGTGTTCATAGTGAACAGCTAACAAAACACCTGAAGTTTCGAAGAAGCGAAGTTTCCTTTTTCAATTTGATGAATGAGACATTGCATAGGAAAGGTGCATTTAACTATTTTAGAGAGTTCAAAACATTTTTGAAACACTTATTTAAAATACTTCGGAGCTATGTTCAGACACTGCCTCCAGCTCCAAAATGCACGCCGTTTCGTTGTTTTTTCTTACGCAAGGTTCTTGAATATACTAAAGGTTAGGGCAGGTACGGAAAAAGCATGCCTATGCAAGGTTCTTGAATATACTAAAGGTTAGGGCAGGAACGGAAAAAGCATGCCATTGGTTGCTGGTAGTGACGTCACTCGAGTGACAAGCACAGCCGACTGTATCATGGCCTTGAAGTGAAATCAGTTTCGGAAGGTCACGTGATCGAAATAGTCGATCTCTTTCTCTTTACCATAATCCTGGTGTTAAAGTTTACCGAAAATAATAGTTTGTCTTAAAATAAATATAAATTAATAAACGTGAGTAGGTCGTATGATTTACATTAAATTTTTCATACTGCAATATTTTTAAAGGCGGTAAAAATGTATATCTTCAATAATTTTTAAAACAATTTGTACTTCGTTTACGTAACTAAAAATATCATTGAGAATCACCACATGCGAACTTTATTTATGTAATTTTGATAAAAATGAAATCCATTTATGTAATCTGAATCAAATTTATTGTCAAAATAATATAAAATCCACAAAAGGGGGAATTCAATAGATTTATGAATGTAAATTTTAGATTTTCATACTAGTAAAATAAATATTAAGGAAAGAATTATTTTGTAAAACTCCATGCCGCTACCATCGCATCAGCTATATAAATTTTTAGAAGACAAATACCCATAGTCATCTCTCTTCACTCCATTCACTAATAAAATCTGCATATCTCAATTTTATCAAAACAGGCAAATGAATTAAAATTCCTTAAATGCTAGAAAATTTGAATATAAAGATGAACTTACATGCATGTTGTACTATAAATAAAACTTTCAAGATAATATCAAAGAACTAAATGCTAATTGCATTCATAAAAAAGGACAGCCATCTATTTGTACTAGTTCCAATTTAAATCAAATTCCAATTAAAATTACTTTTTAAAAACCACCCAAGGGATAAGTGATTAGGCTTTGTTTTTTTAAAGTGACTTCTCCAAATTACATGTCTATTCCACTATTAAAAATAAATTCATAAAACTTGAAGCTGTACCATATACATACATGCTACATATTATACATAATCTATGCAAAAACAAAGCATAAATCAAAATAAACAATTGAGTTATTAACTGAAATTATAGAGTTGGCTGTGAGTGACAAGATACATCGGTCGACGCGTCTGTTGCATGATTTCAGTAATGGAAAAAATGTAAATTAAAGCAAAATGATCATTTTATATGTAGTATGTATAATAACATATTGAAAATACCGGGTATATACTTTGCTATTAAGTATTTTGTCAAAGCAAATGTTTATTTTATGTTCAGAATTCGTACTAATGCTAAAATAATTGTAAACATGCTTTTCTTAAAGGAAAGCATTAAAATATGAAAAATGATATTTCAATTAATGAAACTAAATATTGCAAAACGCGGTATTTTTAAATATTTTTACGTTGTATTGCCTGCTCTTAATAAATCTTGTTGAATAGAACACATGAAGGCAGAACTGTCAAAACCATGGTAATAACATAATCAAAAAGTATTTTCCCATATGTTTTCATTGCTCATGCTTTTTTTCTAATACAAATGAATTTTGATACTCTGTGAGTAATATATGATCGTGATTTTCAGTTTAAATTACAGATCTCAAGTAAAAAAATATATAAAAGGATTTGAATCACCAAATTCATACTCAATTAATATAAAATTCTACAAATTTCTTTACAACGTCAATATATTTTTAAAATAGACTTATTACAGTCTTTTTAAGGTAAAAAGTCACTTATATTGATTCACTTCAGATGTCAGCAGAGTACATATATTTTCAGTATTATCTAAAAGTAATCTTTCTTTAATTCTTAATTTAAATTAAGCCTGCGTACAAATTAAATATTTTTAATAACTACTGTATTTATATCGCCTTGTTTCTTAAAATGCTTTTGTTATACTCGAAATAGTGTTCAGTATTTAAATATTTTTCTTTCCGTTATAATTAAAAACAAATTATATGGAATCAAAATTAAAGACATATGCAGCAGTTTAATAACACTGAAGAGAATATCTTACTTACTCTTTCGCTATTTGTATTCCAACGCAATACACATATTTTTTTTTCCCTTCAGGGTCAAGCATGGGGAAATTCACTTAGTTCTGTTAATTAAATTATATCAGATTCAGTTAAATAACACTGATGGGAATATGTCACTCACTGATTCGATATTTTCTTGGTAGTGTTGTTGAGAAACTGTTCTTTCATTGGGGTGAAGCATATATCAGTTTACTTCGTACGCAATGCTTAACCCAAACATTGCTTCAATATATAGAATTACTTTTGAGATGTAAAGAAAGTAACCAAAACACATAGGCATGTGACTGAAGTTGTATAAGCGAATTTAATAATTAGCTAATCATTTAGGTAGTCAATATTGGTAAACATGATTCTGAGCTTAAATATCTCATTGTGATATAAGTCTCATTCACAAAATGAAGATCATGATAGAAAGTGATTTAAGATTAGAAAAAAATAAAAAATTTAAATTTAAATGTAAGATATTAGTAAAATGACCTATAAATGTACAATTACATATACTAATGTATTCATTCGATCACAGTTATGTGTGAAAACTACATAAATTCATTACAAAAATAAGCAGATATTTAAACTGGTTGTAACGACTAACTCAAATGTGTCACTGGATGATGTGTCCCTTCAACCAAATCAGATGTGTCACTGGGTGTAAACTGAGTTGCACAGTCTATCTTATCAGCTTATAGCCTTTCCTTTTTGGAGGAACGGGAAGCTAAATTTTCCAATGATCATTTCCTAAGGAAACGATCATTGGATCATTGGTGTGTTTCAAGAAAATTCCAGTCTATCCGCGTAATGTACGTTGGCTGTGCTAAGAGGTAAATTAATTATGGTATTACTTGTATTGTGTAGCAAATTCACTTAATTATTCAATAAATGCCAGAGGACATTTATTCTTAATTATTCTTGGTATACTTTTTTTGATAATTTTGTTTAGTTTTCCACTTAAGAAACTTAATAAAATTTAAGATATATACATTGGATAACAAATGTATGTTTTATTTAATTATTACTCATGATCATCACCAGTTCAACACGAGGCTAATCCGGTCCTTATAAATCACAACGCAATGCTAAATAGTTAGGTTAGATTTTAGGTAAATTTAATTTGCGTGAGGTATGTTCTTAAAAGGCACCTTAGCACTTGAAAACACAAATATAATTATAATAGTTGTTGTTTTCTCCACTGAAGATTGAGATTAGAATCTTCCCAATCTGGAATAAAATAAGGCTTTTTTTTGCAGACGTTCTGCAGCTAAACGAAAGAAAGAAATCTATTTTAATAAATTGAGGTATTTTATATTTATTTTGCAGCATACATAAGGAAAAAATATGTGCATTAAATTTCGTGATGGTATGTCATCATACTACTATAATTAATTTTAGGATTATGCCAGAGAAAATTTCTTGAAATTTGGAAATATTATTTACTAATAATAAATAAATTTAGAGGGAAGAAGCAACATTAAATTATATGAATAACATAAAAATAATTACTTAAAAATTGAATTAGAATAATCAACGATATTTTAGCGAATATAGTTATATTACATGGCTAGCCTAGATGACTGATTACTATTTTTTTATTTTACTGCAAAATGGCAAGGTATTTATTAAAAAGAAAAAAAAAAAAAGGTTTAAAAAGATTTTGCGGTAAAATTCTAGTATACGGTAAGGCTTTGGCACGATTTTGAAAATTGTCGCCAAGACCAAAATGACCCGTTTACTGCGCATCATGATGTCGCAAAATCCCATTATTATTCTAAACAAAGAACGTCTATGTAAAGAAGAAAAGGTTCCATACAAGTAAAATGCTATTACGCCGTTAGAATGCGGAGGGAAAATTTGTCAAGGGATTTGGCGACAGAACCTGGCGGCCAGAATTTCTCTCTTCGCGATGTGTACAGGAAATTGAGAAACACGTGTTAAGAAGAAACGCTCTTTGACAAAAAGAAAACTACGAAAATCCGTTTTTAAAATTATTGCGAAAAATCCACGCAATAATTTTAAAAACGGATTTTCGTAGTTTTTTTTCCCCTGAAAATAACTAATCCATGAATTAATTTACATGCGCCAAAAAATATTTTCTTTTCCTTTAGAGTTTAACCACTTGCGCTAAGACTAAACTTCACGGTTGCGGTGCCGTGCGCTACAATATAACAAGCGGTAAAGTGTCTCATTTACGCCGCTCCGCATCTGCGAGTGCAATCCAGAGCTGTAACTCGAGAAATAAACAATCTCGTTGTTAGGCGACGTGTGCACCACGTTATTTTCATTTTTGCGATAAATGCTTATCGACGTGGTGTTCACGTCGCTCACGGTTTGAGACAAAAGCATCTCGACGTGCGTGGCACGTCTTTTTAGCGCAAGTCGTTCAAGAAATTTTAAACGATATTCATTTTATGAACTCTTGATGACCTTCGAACTTCGACACCGGTTTCGATCTTCGGCGACAGATATATCAGACATGCACAGCTGTTTCCCTCTATGATGGAACGGAGCCACGTCTGTTGCAGAAAAGTTTTCCTTCTTTACAATACATATTCTTTGATTCTAACCTCCATGGTACCGTATACTAGGATTAAACCCATTTTGTTTTATACGAGAACAGGTACTTTCTTTAGTTCGTGCACTGCACATGCGATTCTCGAGAATACCGGAAACCAAAAGTTGCTTTGCCTTTCTAAAAGACAATCAAATTGGAGCTGCGAAAATTGGCTCTATGCCAGCTACCCGAATGACACTCACGTGATACATAATTCGCCAAAAAAGTTATCTCTTCCGACGTCGGCGCAAAAATCGCTTTTTTTGGCGGCATCGTTGTATGAACTTCCCTGACTTTTCCAGATTTTGACAAAAATACTTAAATTCCCTGACTTTTCCCTGAATATTTTGGTCAATTTTCGAATTCCCTGACTTTTCCCGGTTCTCCCGGTTTTCCGGGTAGCGTGGCAACCCTGTTCCTTGTTTTGCGAGACTAACACCTTGCTCTATCGCTTTTTAGCATAAATTTGGATGAATCATTCGTGTCAAAAATATTTCTTTCGTGATTAACGTCAGTTTTCTGAAGTACAACATATATAATGTATTGGTCAGTTATTTTCACACGATGATGGTGTAAGATGTAAAGTGGGAGCTTTCAGCACCCTTTTAGAAGTTGAACCAAGCAATTCTGCATTTAGATGCCGTGTGTAGTCATCAGTTGTAAAATGAAGGCCACATATTCTTGCATTTTCGATGTTGGAATTATCTGCTTTTTTGCAGAGAACAATCCATAACTTACGAAGTTCTGGATCACTTGGAAAACGATGGTATGTGATACCCTGACTTCTAGTTTTCCTTCTAAATTCTGACATAACGATACAGCATAATTTGCAATTTCTGACCAGGTATAATAGCGAATCAACAACACAAATCAAATGAAACTGTTGATGCAACAAATGTAAACAAACGCAAAGAACTAACGACTGTCACTCATGGACCTTATAAGAAATAGGCTAACCCAGTGGGCGGGGTGTGCGTAACATATGTCGGGAAGAGAGAGTAGTTTATCCTAACATTGAAACATATGGCGTTTGTATCACATAACTCTTTTTAATTATTTAATGAGATACGTTGTGTAAATGATGAGATAATAAAAATCACAGTTTTTGCTAATAAGATTTTATATATCTCATGAAACCACTTTTTAGTGCATTTTGAGTATTTTTTTTTTTTTTTTTTTTTTTTTTTTGCTGCATTTTGAGCATAAGCGTAATTCTTGTCTAAACATCATTACTTTGATAAAACGGTAAAAACTCTAAACAAAAAATTTATGAATTTACTTTTGCCTACAAATAAAGTAAAATTAAGTAAGACTGATAGTACATGATGCTATGAAACAAATAAGGTAAAATTAAACAAGATTTGTTAATTTTTTTTAATTCTATGAACATTTTCAGGCAGTAGTAGCAAATATTTATTATCATTTCAAATGTGTTCGAGAATAAACATATAAGTACTCAGGAAACACAAACACCAAGATTTAATGGACTGTAGCTTTATTTCTTTTAACTTCTGTTTGGATGGACACTCTTGCCATCGCATAGGTGCACCTCCCATCACGCAATCAAACACAATAATAATGGCCGCTAGCTAACCACGTTGTCGTTTTCTCCCATCGTGGTTGCCAGATCACTTCTGCCTTAACATACCGCCCGGGTTGGGCATTTGTTACATAGTTAACAATGACCAAAATTAAACAGTTTTAAATCACCATACAGTCCAAATCATATATCACAAAATTTAAATTGATACACATGAACAAAAGCAATAAACATAATTAATCACAGAACATGAAATGCACAACATCTAAATTAAAATACAATGCATATATATAACAATTTTTTGAACTCAGGAAATATACATGAAATTATGTAACATCTACTGGTAGTACAGCCAATTTAGTTATTGGTCTTTTTTAAAAATCCTGACTTGGTTCTTACAATACAAACTCTAACCTTTTTATCCTTACCATAAATTACCTCTTCTATTTTACCCAGTAACCAAGTCGAAGTGGGCATGTTGTCTTCCTTTACTAAAACTATAGTGCCCTTTTTAACGTTATCCTTAGAGAAATACCACTTAAATCGTTGCTGTAAATGACTGATGTAATCATTTTGCCATCTTTTCCACAAATATTGCGTTACTTTAGTAGTGCGCTGCCAGTGCTTTAAAGAACTATCAGAAAAATCAGTTAAATCAGGCTCTGTTATTGATGTTAAAGGTCGCCCGACTAGAAAGTGTGCGGGCGTAAGAGCTTCTAAATCATTGGTGTCATTTGACAAAGGGGATATTGGACGTGAATTTAAAATTCCTTCAATCTGGTTCAAAATTGTAAGAAATTCCTCAAATGTAAAAATCAATCTCCCAACTGCACGCTTAAGATAAAACTTAAACGACTTAACACCTGCCTCCCAGATACCTCCAAAGTGAGGAGCCCTGGGAGGGATAAACTTCCAATGAATTCTTTCAGATGTCAGATATTTGGTTAAGAATTCATCAGGGTATTTCAACAAATTGTAGAGCCGCTTCAATTCATTGCTAGCCCCAACAAAATTTCGAGCGTTATCGCTAAATAAGGTTGCGCATTTACCCCTTCTAGAAATCGCTTCAAAGCAGCAATAAATGATTCTGTAGACAAATTTGAAACAATCTCGAGGTGGACTGCACGAGTCAAGAGGCAAACAAAAATTGCAACATAAATCTTGTGCACTACGCTCTTCCTTTGAGTTGTATACTTTATACCAAAAGGGCCACAAAAGTCAACACCAGTATGATTAAAGGGAAAGGATGGATTCAGTCTCTCTAATGGTAAATTTCCTATCTTTTGATAGAGCAATACTGGTTTTACTTTGGCACACGTAACACATTCTCTTACTATCTTTCTAGCAAGATTATGCCCACTTATCGGCCAAAATTTTTGTCTCACACTATGCAAGAGCGCTTGTGCTCCAGTATGAAAGTTTCGAATATGGTAGTGTAACATAATTAAATGAGTCAGTTTATGATTTTTTGGCAGGACAGCAGGGTGCTTTGTGTTAAAGGGTAAGTTAGCTTCCTGCAGTCTAATACCTACTCTAATAACTTGAGATTCATCTAAAAAGGGACATAAAAATTTTAACTGACTATTTTTACATACTTCCCTTCTCTTACTTAAGTTCTTGAATTCTTCAGGAAAGTTTTGACATTGGACTAAGGAAAGTAATTTATTTTCGCTTAACGAAACCTCATCTACTGTCAGATGACCTACTTGTTTTTCCTTGGATCTACAATTTCTTATAAATCTTAAAACATAAGCAAAAACATTAATTAATTTAGCATAACAATTAGTAATACTAAAAACATAATCCAAAAGAGAATTTTTAACAGTTACGGTCAAATTTACATTAGAAATAAGTTTCAGTTCGCGCACATAGTTCTCATTTGAATTTTCAAAATTATTATTAACACTATAATTGATGACCTGTTGATGCAGAAAATTTGGTCCTTGAAACCACAAAGAGTTGTCAGCAATAATTTCCGGTCTCAGACCGCGAGAAATTAGGTCAGCGGGATTGTCTGCTGTTCTGACATGTTGCCAGCAGAAATCCTTAGTTAGCTCTTGGATACGAGCTACTCTATTTGACACAAACACTTTTAGAAGATGAGGAGATGTAGCAATCCAAGCTAACACAATTGTTGAATCTGTGTACAGAATAACTTTGTCAACATATAAACTCAAAGATGTTATTACCTTACACACAGGTTTGGAAAGGAGCTCTGCTGCACACAAATCCAGACGAGGAATGGTTATTACCTTGATAGGCGATACTCGAGATTTGCTGCAAAGTAAAGTCACTTTAACTTCGCCAATTTTAGAGACACAGCGCAAGTAAATTACTCCACCATATCCAAACTTTGAAGCATCAGCAAAACAGTGGAGCTCAATTTCTTTAATTGATTCTATTAGAGTGCAACGAGGGACTTTGATTTGTTTCAACTCTGGTAGGGCCTTTTGAAATGTCTCCCATTCTTGTTGCTCTTTGAAAGGAAGTGGATCATCCCACTTATCATCCACTGCAAAGCCACTGCAAAGCCACAGCCTTTGCAGGAATATCTTAGCACGCATGATTACAGGCCCTAGGAAACCTAAAGGATCAAACAGTTTAGCAATATCAGCCAAAACCGTGCATTTTGTACAGATTTTTGACGAACTAGACACAGTAAAACTAAAAGAGTCGTTTTCTGGATTCCATCTTAAACCCAGAGTCTTTACGGTGCTTTGTGAAGATTCTCCAAAACGATACTCTTGTTTTTCGAATGGAACTTGTTCTAAAAGAATTTTTTCATTTGAGCACCACTTGTGCAATTCCATTTTCGCAGATTGTAGCATGTCTATTAACTGCCGCTGCAATTCTACAGCAGAGGTGACATCTTCTGCACCAGACAAAATGTCATCAACATAAAAATCGTTGAGTGTCGTTTTAGAAGCCAATGGATACTTATCCTTTTCATCTAAGGCTAACTGCTTCAACACTCTTGTTGCTAAAAAAGGCGCTGATTTTGTTCCACATGTTACCGTAAGTAATTGATAAAGTTTAGATGCATCATTCAACGTATTTTTCCAAAGTATGCATTGAAGTTTGCGTTGCTCAGGATCTATACGAATCTGCCGATACATCTTGCATATATCAGCAGTGAAAGCCACCTTGTGTTTTCTAAATCGTAGCAAGATAGCAAAGAGGTCATTTTGAACTACACCTCCATTCATCGAACAGTCGTTTAATGAAACACCAGACGATGAAGGAGCCGATGCGTCGAATACTCGTAACTTAGTTGTACTGCTGTCTGCCTTATAAACACCATGATGAGGCACTATGTATTTAGGAGTTTCCGTCACACTCTGCATTTTTTGCATATGCCTTAACGCTTCATATTCACTCATGAACTCACAATACATCCTAGACATGTCAGGGGTTTTGTCTAGTCTCTTCCACAAATTATTTAACCGTTGGGTGGCTAATTCCGAAGAATCACCCAAATGAACATCTTGCCTTAATGGTAGCGTCACTACATATCTACCCTCAATATCCCTCTGATGGGTTTTTCTAAAATGCTCCTCACATTCTACTTCTTCTTTATTTTTTAGTTTGAGAGATTCTGTAACAGCCTCAATTTCCCAAAAGGACTTGATTAGTGAATTTAAGTCTTCTTCGACTTTCATAAATCCGCACTGAATCGTATTGCCTGAATTTGAACCAACATTTACACCGGTAGCAATGTATCCAAATACGGAATTTTGAAGAGTTAAATTAGAATTTCGTGGATGAATTTGATCAGCCTTCAATAGTTCATAAAAGCATTCTGCACCTAACAAGGCATCTATTTTCTGGGGCTTGTTAAAATGAGGATCCGCTAGTTTTATCTTTTGCGGAAGCTGTGAAAATGAAAATTTAAAATAATTCACTGGTACCAAATCATTAATTTTAGGTACAACAAAGAATTCGAGAGCACGGTGGTAATCACGCTTGTTTGATATCACAGCAGTAAGCTTGGATTTTACCGATAGAGCTTTTCCATTTAAACATGAAATTGATATGTTAATTTTACTCCCTTTTATTCCAAGCCTATTAGCGAAATCATAGGTGAAACACGAACATTGACTTCCGCAGTCAAGTAAAGCTCGACAAGCAATAAAATTCCCGCAAGAATCTTTAACATAAATAATAGCAGTAGATAGTAATACCTCCTTCGAAATCACTTGTGAAGCAGTTACAGACGAACCACTAAATTCCGAATTGTTTATTTGGTTGCAATTAGATAACATTTCAAAACATCTGGCGTCAGGGTTTAGATTCGAGTTGTCTACTAAAGGAGGGTCAGAATTATTAGCCGGTGCTTCCTCCTTCCCCACACAACTCGCTATAGTAGCAGGTGAATGCGAAATGTCTTGATTGGGAAAATGCAGTAAACTATGGTGTTTTTTCATGCATTTTGAACAGCTGAATTCTGAACGACAGTAGTAGCATGATAATGGGCGTTCTGCGACAGGTGGGTCAGTGGGTCAGGGGGCGTGGTCAATGACATCACAGAGGGCGGGGCCAAAGGCAACGTCATCACACTAGGAGGCGTGGTTTCGAGTGGAGTTGAGTTGTTCGTAGACTACTGATTGAGTTGTAGACCTCCTGCTTTTCATTAAAAGTTAGTTTTTTTAAATTTGGCAACGGAGTCATGGCGTCCTCTAGGGATGAAAAAAGAAAATAATGTATTTAGGAATTGTTTATGGCGTCCTCTAGGGACGAAAAAAGAAAATAATCTATTTTAGAAGTTTCTTTTTTTTAAATGTTCTATGATTCAAAATATAGGATTGAACTCTCAAACAAAATATCTCACCAGCTGAGTAGTTTGAAGATTTTAACCACTAAGCTGACGGGATACATTCAGATTTAGGTAAAAAAGCCTATATAAGAAAATGGAATTTGAATCAGCTCATCAATTTATTCTGATACTTTTATCCTTTCTAGTTTTTCATGAAACTTTAACTTATTTCTCAGGTTTTCTGTTTCATAATAACATATTCATTTACTGTCATATTTTTTTAATACTTAACATTTCTAATTTATTTGTAATATTTTATTTAATTTCCACATACTATTTTTTTCATACCTTTCAAAAATTTCAGAATACCTGATTTTTAACTTATACGTTATATTTCACAAACGTTCCCGCACGTGCTGTTTATTTGTTACATTACTTAATTTTAGATGCAATTTCACACTTTTTTTAACGTTATAATGTTCAATATATTCTGAATTTTAACTTCATTCACGTTTTTTAAACCATTCTAGTATTCTATACACACTTTAACTTAGTGGTATGAAACTGTATTTAAAAAGAAACGTTTATTTTTCATGATCTTAGTTCTTTTACTAAATTTTCTACAGAATTTCTAATTTCTTTCACGTGTTTAACAATATCTTCCTTACATGACCGAATATTTTTAAAAAAAAACTTAAGTCTATAACTGTTAATTGCTTTTCTTACGTTCATGATTTCCCTTCTGTGTTTATATTTCTTAATTCTAGCTTAACTTATTTATTATAATGTTTTTATTTCTGTCTCATCACTCGTAATTCCAACATTTTATCCCTTTTTATTGATTTTAACGATATGGATTGTTTTCATTTACTCCATATTCAAATATTTCCTTACAATTTTTATAATACTTGTTTTATTCCTCGATCATAATAGATCATCTACAGGTTTTACTCAGAAATTTCCATTCACAACTTTACAGTTTAATACCATTTATATCTAAATGTATTTCTTTCTCATATAGTTTTATGGTCTTCAAAGTTTCTAACATCATGTTTAGTTTTAAATCCCGATTACCTTTAAGTGTGTTGATAATTTTCATTTCTAATTTTACAACCACGTTCAGTGTTTCATCCACACATACCAAAATATTTCTTACGTTTTCTGATATTTAGTCTATGTCATATTTCAGTACTTCAAATGAATTTACACTGCTCACACTATTATTTTTTCATGTTTTAGAGACACTAACTATACTAATTTTACTATTTTTCCTGCACTAATTGCATCTATGTCAGCACTCATGATAAACTAGCAATTGTTTTGCATCACATGCATAAAGAAATTCTTAAAACCAACTTTTTCAATATCGTACTCAAATTACTGTTTTCCAGATGGGAATTACTAGTATTCTTTGGTTTTACTCTGTTACATCTTTTTAAATTTTAACATCTTACTTTTAATTCTAACATACATCTTTTAAACAGTTTTTTCTTTTAATGATAGCCTTACCTTATTTGTTCAAATTAATTCTTTCATTCACCTTCTTTACTACCTTTCAGTACCTTCATAATTCACTATGCAAACGCAATGTCTTTCAATGACATTCTGTTTAATAATACCACAAGTTTCCTTAATTGACAAAAAGCGAATTATTTCTCATTTCAAAATAGAACTACAGTATTTTTGCACAAACATTACCTTTATCCATTCAAGCCACCCCTTAACCTGTAACTGACGTAGCGATAGGAAAGGAGATTCTTATCACATGCTCTTTCGACATTTGAGGTTTCTAGAACTTCTTTGACAAGTATATCAATACCATCAGAAAATATACTTAACACTTTTACCCAGTTTAAAGGCAACATACTGTTATAAGAATGGTTTTAGTTAAATTTATAACACAAATAAACGCATTTTGTGCTAAATAGGCATAAACATTTAGATTCAGAATATTTCTTTTTAATCCGATGTAAGACTTGAATTTCATTCATGATACGGATTGTCTCTTGATTTTCTTTTTGTTTGCCTTACACTAATAGAAAATTTTTATTTTACAAGTTCAGCTTTTAATGAAATAGAAACAAAAACTACGATACACCTGCTGTTTTTAAGAAAAGGAACTTTGATATATTTCTGGAAATGTAAATGCTTTTAGAGTTTTCTTTCAATAACGTTGATTTTCATTACTTTACTAACTTCAATAATTCTCTTATTAGCTATTATGAATGAAAGAAGTTTGTCAAAAATGTGACACAGTATAATTCTTACGAACATACGTACCTTTACCAGCATACAGATATTACCGATTGAAATGAAGAAAGATACAGATATTTTACTCCAATCTACATTAAATTAAAAAAATATTTAAACTTTCATACATTCCAAAGAATAAACGAAAACTCAATAGATATTGTCATGTTTGTATATATGAGATAAAAGTTTTATGAATGGTATTTAAAGTAATGCTTAGAACTTCATAAAAGCGAACATTCACTATGTTAATACACATATCATCAGTTATTTACATTAATCAATGTAATATTAATCATTACATGTACTATATGCATATATATTTAAAGTTTAATTGTCTTACAATTGAATAATTGACTATTGAGAGAAAGAGGTTCATATCTTACACTATTTAATTCACATGGAACAAATTTTTCCATCAACCACACTGAACCGCGTTTATTAAATTCGCCAAAGCTCTTTTATTTCTGCATTTTCACACTCACGACACATTTTAAATGTAACTATTGATTACCATTTCAAACACCGATATCATAACTCAGTGTAAAACTACATCATAACTCATTTTTTCCCTACTAACTACAATTTTATATATTCAAGAAGTACATCTAAGACATGATCATTTTCTATGTTCTAGCAAATCGATTCAATTGCGAACATACTATTAAGACTTGCGATTTTAGAAGACTTGCATGTATTAACGATGTCAACGTTTCTTCGTTTTTATAAGATTCACATCAAACCATGTCGCATTCGAATGTGGTGTAAGAGATCACTTTTTCTTTTAAACACTTCTAAACAATGGATGCAATTTATAAGAAGAGAAGTATCATGCTGTTTCAAAACATCATCATCAGCATATTTCTGTTTCTTTTGACACCGGCAACATTTAAAAAAAAAAGGTTCGTGAGATTTTCTTCAAATTCTGTTTTACTTGAAAAAAATGTCCGAACATTCAATACGATGTAAAGATTCATATTGTTTTAAATTCTTATGCTCACTAAATATTTTTATCGCGATTTACTCTTAAAAGTAACTTTATAAGTTTTCATATCCTTTTTACATGAAACGAACTTGTGATTATTCACTACAAAATTCTAAGACGAGAAGCTTCGCGACTTTTCAAACTACAAACTTAAATTTCTTAGGACATACACTACATCTGATGTTTCTTTCATGAGATTTCAAATATCTCTTCAGATTACTCGTATTCAAGAAACCTTACAAATATATCACATAAGTTCAGCGAATAATCGCTTCATAAACTCTTAAATTTTCAACACGAGTGAATCACTTGAAGCATATACTGCACTGTAAACATACAATACTTAAAATAATTGTTATAAAAAATAAAAATACATTCATTTCACCAAGAAGCTTTTCTATTTAAATACATTTATTTATTTCCAAAGAACAAGTTTCTGTATTATACATAAAATATACTTAGAATTTTCTTTCATTAGTTAATATCAAATTAACAACAATATCCATTTACTGACATTTGATATACATGTTTGCTTTAAAATTAAAACTAAAATTTCAATATATTTCTATTAAAAAACATAAGGAAAAATATACTCATAACATCAACCAAAGACAGAAATTTAAATAGAATAGCTGTACTTATATTAGTGCATTTTTATAATCTTCATAACATTTCGATTCAAAAAACCTATCACAAAATAAATGAAAAAATTTTTTCTGCCTTAAAGAATTTCTTATATTTTTAAAATTAATACATAAAAATATATCTTCACCAATATATTTAATTCTATTATCAACACTTATTATAATGCAATCATGTCTTGTTTGTGAAGGATGATTTACAATGCAACCTTCGCATTTAAATAGTTTTTTAATCACTGAATTTAATTCAGTTTTGATAGAGTTTATGAGTTCTTTAAAAAGTTCATCATCATCACTTGCCATATCCGAACAATTGTTTTTACATTTGATTTGCAACGGTAAAATAATTTCAAAAATACTTTTATATAAAGTATTAGATACATCAGGAATAATTTCTTTCAATTTTTTTAAAATATCACAGTTTACTTTTAGGTATGTAGGTTTTAGTTTAAAAGAATTTTCATCTTGTTTAAAAACTTGTTGAAAAATACACTCACCTTCTTTGTTGAAAACTACCAACTCATTATTGCAAATGATGCTGGCACTCGTATAGACCAGATTAAATTCATATATTTTTGAGGAAAATTCTTGCCATGTTGCAGGAGTTATAACAACACCGCGTGTAGTAGGGTATAATATTTTATTTTGTTCCACACATTCACGTAGATGAATGTTCATTCTGTTTTCAAACTGATTTATGGACACAAAATATCCCCAACCAAGAGTCCACTGTGCAATCAACTTCGAACTTTCTTTTTTCTGTTCTCGATTATTCGGCATGAAGATATTTTCAGGAACAGACTTCATATAGTGGGCAAACCAGTCATCCTCTGGAAGTTCATCCTCATTATCTTCCAAGCGTCGTTTTTTAATTTTCGAAATTTTTATGTTTCGGAATGTGATACTAATTCTAGGATCTTTAACGTCAGGTTGAGAGGGTATTCCGTGCATCCAAAATTGATTCGTTGGGGGTTTCATTACAAGGAGAGTTCCATGAGTTAAGTCCACGCTTCGAGATGTGAAATTTCGCCTGGTAAATACCATTTGACGTTTTGCACCTAAACTGATGATAGGTATATCACTTTCAGGTTCGAGACAAGTTTCATTGTCTTTATGCGTTGAAATTTTCGCCACTCCGTCAGGATAATAGTTCAATAAAGCAAAATTATATTTTTTGCCAGTTATCGTTTCAACATAATCTTTTACATTTAGAAGAGTTTGAGTCCATGGTTCTGCACAAATGCTCGTTCCAGAGAATTCGTAACTAAGTCCTTCATCACCAAAACCGAGTACTTTTCTTCGTGGAACATACTGAGTCCCATTAATTTCAAAACTAATATATTTAAAATCATAATTTGATAGTTCATCTAGCAAAATATCAGCTTCATTTCGTGAATAAAATTCTTCGTATAATTCCACATTTAACTCTGTATCACATATATTCCTCATATTCGCTTTTGAATCTAACGACAATTCTGAATGATATAGAAATACGTAGCATTCTTAAATAGCAAAAATTATCTAAAAAATATATTAACGAAATGATTTCATCAACACTTATCGTAATACATTCTTGTCATGTCTTGTTTGTGAAGCCAGTCTTTCCGGCGTCATATGTGTAAAAATAATCATGATAGGATAGTGGGAAAGAGTTATAGTGTCCTAATGTTGTTATTCTGAACCTCGATATTACATATATGCATAAGGAGAATCTTAAAAGCATCATCCACTTATCATGATAGAGTAATGGAAAATTTCTAAAACTCTGATAATCATACGCGAAAGAATGTATTATCTTAAGGTTGTTGTTGCTATTCCAAGTTTGACAATACATATAGAAGTGAAGGAAGACCCTTGATGAGTGCTGCACGTTATCATGATAACGTGAAGTGTACAGCGCTTATCAAGGATCTTCCTTCACTTCTGTATGTACTGTCAAATTTGGAATAGCAACAACAACCTTAAGATAATACATTCTTTCGCGTATGATTATCAAAGTTTTAGAAATTTTCCATTACTCTATCATGATAGGTGGATGATGCTTTTAAGATTCTCCTTATGCATATATATATGTAATATCGAGGTTCAGAATAACAACATTAGGACACTATAACTCTTTCCCACTATCCTATCATGATTATTTTTACACATATGACGCCGGAAAGACTGGCTTCACAAACAAGACATGACAAGAATGTATTACGATAAGTGTTGATGAAATCATTTCGTTAATATATTTTTTAGATAATTTTTGCTATTTAAGAATGCTACGTATTTCTATATCATTCAGAATTGTCGTTAGATTCAAAAGCGAATATGAGGAATATATGTGATACAGAGTTAAATGTGGAATTATACGAAGAATTTTATTCACGAAATGAAGCTGATATTTTGCTAGATGAACTATCAAATTATGATTTTAAATATATTAGTTTTGAAATTAATGGGACTCAGTATGTTCCACGAAGAAAAGTACTCGGTTTTGGTGATGAAGGACTTAGTTACGAATTCTCTGGAACGAGCATTTGTGCAGAACCATGGACTCAAACTCTTCTAAATGTAAAAGATTATGTTGAAACGATAACTGGCAAAAAATATAATTTTGCTTTATTGAACTATTATCCTGACGGAGTGGCGAAAATTTCAACGCATAAAGACAATGAAACTTGTCTCGAACCTGAAAGTGATATACCTATCATCAGTTTAGGTGCAAAACGTCAAATGGTATTTACCAGGCGAAATTTCACATCTCGAAGCGTGGACTTAACTCATGGAACTCTCCTTGTAATGAAACCCCCAACGAATCAATTTTGGATGCACGGAATACCCTCTCAACCTGACGTTAAAGATCCTAGAATTAGTATCACATTCCGAAACATAAAAATTTCGAAAATTAAAAAACGACGCTTGGAAGATAATGAGGATGAACTTCCAGAGGATGACTGGTTTGCCCACTATATGAAGTCTGTTCCTGAAAATATCTTCATGCCGAATAATCGAGAACAGAAAAAAGAAAGTTCGAAGTTGATTGCACAGTGGACTCTTGGTTGGGGATATTTTGTGTCCATAAATCAGTTTGA
Source organism: Stegodyphus dumicola (assembly GCF_044657685.1). Classification (NCBI taxonomy): domain Eukaryota; kingdom Metazoa; phylum Arthropoda; class Arachnida; order Araneae; family Eresidae; genus Stegodyphus; species Stegodyphus dumicola. Next base: position 113,408,393 of record NC_140778.1, on the reverse strand, counting down.
AAACAGAATGAACATTCATCTACGTGAATGTGTGGAACAAAATAAAATATTATACCCTACTACACGCGGTGTTGTTATAACTCCTGCAACATGGCAAGAATTTTCCTCAAAAATATATGAATTTAATCTGGTCTATACGAGTGCCAGCATCATTTGCAATAATGAGTTGGTAGTTTTCAACAAAGAAGGTGAGTGTATTTTTCAACAAGTTTTTAAACAAGATGAAAATTCTTTTAAACTAAAACCTACATACCTAAAAGTAAACTGTGATATTTTAAAAAAAAATTGAAAGAAATTATTCCTGATGTATCTAATACTTTATATAAAAGTATTTTTGAAATTATTTTACCGTTGCAAATCAAATGTAAAAACAATTGTTCGGATATGGCAAGTGATGATGATGAACTTTTTAAAGAACTCATAAACTCTATCAAAACTGAATTAAATTCAGTGATTAAAAAACTATTTAAATGCGAAGGTTGCATTGTAAATCATCCTTCACAAACAAGACATGATTGCATTATAATAAGTGTTGATAATAGAATTAAATATATTGGTGAAGATATATTTTTATGTATTAATTTTAAAAATATAAGAAATTCTTTAAGGCAGAAAAAATTTTTTCATTTATTTTGTGATAGGTTTTTTGAATCGAAATGTTATGAAGATTATAAAAATGCACTAATATAAGTACAGCTATTCTATTTAAATTTCTGTCTTTGGTTGATGTTATGAGTATTTTTTTCCTTATGTTTTTTAATAGAAATATATTGAAATTTTAGTTTTAATTTTAAAGCAAACATGTATATCAAATGTCAGTAAATGGATATTGTTGTTAATTTGATATTAACTAATGAAAGAAAATTCTAAGTATATTTTATGTATAATACAGAAACTTGTTCTTTGGAAATAAATAAATGTATTTAAATAGAAAAGCTTCTTGGTGAAATGAATGTATTTTTATTTTTTATAACAATTATTTTAAGTATTGTATGTTTACAGTGCAGTATATGCTTCAAGTGATTCACTCGTGTTGAAAATTTAAGAGTTTATGAAGCGATTATTCGCTGAACTTATGTGATATATTTGTAAGGTTTCTTGAATACGAGTAATCTGAAGAGATATTTGAAATCTCATGAAAGAAACATCAGATGTAGTGTATGTCCTAAGAAATTTAAGTTTGTAGTTTGAAAAGTCGCGAAGCTTCTCGTCTTAGAATTTTGTAGTGAATAATCACAAGTTCGTTTCATGTAAAAAGGATATGAAAACTTATAAAGTTACTTTTAAGAGTAAATCGTGATAAAAAATATTTAGTGAGCATAAGAATTTAAAACAATATGAATCTTTACATCGTATTGAATGTTCGGACATTTTTTTCAAGTAAAACAGAATTTGAAGAAAATCTCACGAACCTTTTTTTTTTAAATGTTGCCGGTGTCAAAAGAAACAGAAATATGCTGATGATGATGTTTTGAAACAGCATGATACTTCTCTTCTTATAAATTGCATCCATTGTTTAGAAGTGTTTAAAAGAAAAAGTGATCTCTTACACCACATTCGAATGCGACATGGTTTGATGTGAATCTTATAAAAACGAAGAAACGTTGACATCGTTAATACATGCAAGTCTTCTAAAATCGCAAGTCTTAATAGTATGTTCGCAATTGAATCGATTTGCTAGAACATAGAAAATGATCATGTCTTAGATGTCCTTCTTGAATATATAAAATTGTAGTTAGTAGGGAAAAAATGAGTTATGATGTAGTTTTACACTGAGTTATGATATCGGTGTTTGAAATGGTAATCAATAGTTACATTTAAATTGTGTCGTGAGTGTGAAAATGCAGAAATAAAAGAGCTTTGGCGAATTTAATAAACGCGGTTCAATGTGGTTGATGGAAAAATTTGTTCCATGTGAATTAAATAGTGTAAGATATGAACCTCTTTCTCTCAATAGTCAATTATTCAATTGTAAGACAATTAAACTTTAAATATATATGCATATAGTACATGTAATGATTAATATTACATTGATTAATGTAAATAACTGATGATATGTGTATTAACATAGTGAATGTTCGCTTTTATGAAGTTCTAAGCATTACTTTAAATACCATTCATAAAACTTTTATCTCATATATACAAACATGACAATATCTATTGAGTTTTCGTTTATTCTTTGGAATGTATGAAAGTTTAAATATTTTTTTAATTTAATGTAGATTGGAGTAAAATATCTGTATCTTTCTTCATTTCAATCGGTAATATCTGTATGCTGGTAAAGGTACGTATGTTCGTAAGAATTATACTGTGTCACATTTTTGACAATCTTCTTTCATTCATATTAGCTAATAAGAGAATTATTGAAGTTAGTAAAGTAATGAAAATCAACGTTATTGAAAGAAAACTCTAAAAGCATTTACATTTCCAGAAATATATCAAAGTTCCTTTTCTTAAAAACAGCAGGTGTATCGTAGTTTTTATTTCTATTTCATTAAAAGCTGAACTTGTAAAATAAAAATTTTCTATTAGTGTAAGGCAAACAAAAAGAAAATCAAGAGACAATCCGTATCATGAATGAAATTCAAGTCTTACATCGGATTAAAAAGAAATATTCTGAATCTAAATGTTTATGCCTATTTAGCACAAAATGCGTTTATTTGTGTTATAAATTTAACTAAAACCATTCTTATAACAGTATGTTGCCTTTAAACTGGGTAAAAGTGTTAAGTATATTTTCTGATGGTATTGATATACTTGTCAAAGAAGTTCTAGAAACCTCCAATGTCGAAAGAGCATATGATAAGAATCTCCTTTCCTATCTCTGCGTCAGTTACAGGTTAAGGGGTGGCTTGAATGGATAAAGGTAATGTTTGTGCAAAAATACAGTAGTTCTATTTTGAAATGAGAAATAATTCGCTTTTTGTCAATTAAGGAAACTTGTGGTATTATTAAACAGAATGTCAGTGAAAGACATTGCGTTTGCATAGTGAATTATGAAGGTACTGAAAGGTAGTAAAGAAGGTGAATGAAAGAATTAATTTGAACAAATAAGGTAAGGCTATCATTAAAAGAAAAAACTGTTTAAAAGATGTATGTTAGAATTAAAAGTAAGATGTTAAAATTTAAAAAGATGTATGTTAGAATTAAAAGTAAGATGTTAAAATTTAAAAAGATGTAACAGAGTAAAACCAAAGAATACTAGTAATTCCCATCTGGAAAACAGTAATTTGAGTACGATATTGAAAAAGTTGGTTTTAAGAATTTCTTTATGCATGTGATGCAAAACAATTGCTAGTTTATCATGAGTGCTGACATAGATGCAATTAGTGCAGGAAAAATAGTAAAATTAGTATAGTTAGTGTCTCTAAAACATGAAAAAATAATAGTGTGAGCAGTGTAAATTCATTTGAAGTACTGAAATATGACATAGACTAAATATCAGAAAACGTAAGAAATATTTTGGTATGTGTGGATGAAACACTGAACGTGGTTGTAAAATTAGAAATGAAAATTATCAACACACTTAAAGGTAATCGGGATTTAAAACTAAACATGATGTTAGAAACTTTGAAGACCATAAAACTATATGAGAAAGAAATACATTTAGATATAAATGGTATTAAACTGTAAAGTTGTGAATGGAAATTTCTGAGTAAAACCTGTAGATGATCTATTATGATCGAGGAATAAAACAAGTATTATAAAAATTGTAAGGAAATATTTGAATATGGAGTAAATGAAAACAATCCATATCGTTAAAATCAATAAAAAGGGATAAAATGTTGGAATTACGAGTGATGAGACAGAAATAAAAACATTATAATAAATAAGTTAAGCTAGAATTAAGAAATATAAACACAGAAGGGAAATCATGAACGTAAGAAAAGCAATTAACAGTTATAGACTTAAGTTTTTTTTAAAAAATATTCGGTCATGTAAGGAAGATATTGTTAAACACGTGAAAGAAATTAGAAATTCTGTAGAAAATTTAGTAAAAGAACTAAGATCATGAAAAATAAACGTTTCTTTTTAAATACAGTTTCATACCACTAAGTTAAAGTGTGTATAGAATACTAGAATGGTTTAAAAAACGTGAATGAAGTTAAAATTCAGAATATATTGAACATTATAACGTTAAAAAAAAGTGTGAAATTGCATCTAAAATTAAGTAATGTAACAAATAAACAGCACGTGCGGGAACGTTTGTGAAATATAACGTATTAGTTAAAAATCAGGTATTCTGAAATTTTTGAAAGGTATGAAAAAAATAGTATGTGGAAATTAAATAAAATATTACAAATAAATTAGAAATGTTAAGTATTAAAAAAATATGACAGTAAATGAATATGTTATTATGAAACAGAAAACCTGAGAAATAAGTTAAAGTTTCATGAAAAACTAGAAAGGATAAAAGTATCAGAATAAATTGATGAGCTGATTCAAATTCCATTTTCTTATATAGGCTTTTTTACCTAAATCTGAATGTATCCCGTCAGCTTAGTGGTTAAAATCTTCAAACTACTCAGCTGGTGAGATATTTTGTTTGAGAGTTCAATCCTATATTTTGAATCATAGAACATTTAAAAAAAAGAAACTTCTAAAATAGATTATTTTCTTTTTTCGTCCCTAGAGGACGCCATAAGCAATTCCTAAATACAGTATTTTCTTTTTTCATCCCTAGAGGACGCCATGACTCCGTTGCCAAATTAAAAAAAACTAACTTTTAATGAAAAGCAGGAGGTCTACAACTCAATCAGTAGTCTACGAATAACTCAACTCCACTCGAAACCACGCCTCCTAGTGTGATGACGTTGCCTTTGGCCCCGCCCTCTGTGATGTCATTGACCACGCCCCCTGACCCACTGACCCACCTGTCGCAGAACGCCCATTATCATGCTACTGACAGTTCTTTGCAGTATGAGTCGGATTAAAACCCAAGCAATTAATGCATAATTTATGTTTCTTAACAAATTCAAGACGTTCACTTACAGTCATTTTCAAGAAAGAATTACATTTATACAACTTGTGAAAATTGATACTTTTACAACAAATACATTTAAAATCTCGAACTTTAACATTTGACACTAAGGCAGTCACCTTTTGAATAGGTTGACCCTTTTTTGCATTAAACACATTAGATGACTTTGACGACTGCAAAGTTCTAGCATTATTTTTTAGAAATGTAATAAGCTCAGATAATTTAGGTAACTCACTTGTTTTTGAATCTCTTTCCCACCAAAGACGAGAGGAAACATCCAATTTTTGCAGCAAAATATATGCAAGAAATGTTTCTGCGAATCCCTCTATTTTTTGGTCTAATATTTCCAGAGACCTTACACTTTCATTCACCGTGTCTACTAATTTTAAAATAGAAGACGGGCTTTCATTTTGTATGGGAGAAATTGACATGAAACGCTTTATCTGAGCGAAAACCTGATCACGTTTATTGGAGTATCTCTCTTCTAAAAAATCCCAAGCAATTTTATAGTTATTGTCACAAATTGTGACTGATTGAATAATCCTAGCTGCTTCGCCATGAAGCGATAACTTCAAATACGAAAGCTTTTGGGAATCCGATAATGCATTATTATTATGAATGCTTGAAATGAAAAGATCCCGAAAGCTTAACCAATCTTGAATATTTCCACTAAAAGACGGCAAGTTTAATTTAGGTAATTTCATACCTTGTGCACTGGTATTTTCAATCTTTACATTACTTGCATCTTTAGCACTAAATTTTGACATTTGTCATTTAACCTTAACCCACAAAGTATCAATACTGTCTTGAATAGTTTGTTGTTCAGTTACATATTTGTCAAACTCTTTTTCATCAACTATTACAAATAATATTACCGCTGTATGTCCGTATCAAGGACGAACAAGTAAAGGTTATGTTTTTCATAGTAAAGAATCTGCAAGCACATATTATCTTAGGAATAGATTTTCTTTCAGAGGCACAAGCAACGCTAGATTTTAATGAAGCGTCCCTTAAGCTGACAATGAAACCAGTTCGAGAAGAAAAGGCTGAACCGCCGATGTTAAACCTTGACCACCTGCCTAATGAAGAGCAACGAAGAATCCGACAAGTGGTAAGTGAATTTGCTTCGTTATTTAGTGATATTCCAGGATTTACTCAGGTTACTAACCATAGTATTGACACCGGAGATTCAATGCCAGTTCGCCACAAAGCATACCGGTATGATAAGAATAAGGAAAAAATTATAGAATGGCATATCACTGATATGCTACGTAAAAAGATCATAACGCCCATCTCAAGTAGTTATGCTAGCCCGGTGGTTTTATGTAAGAAAAATAATGACTATCCATTGACACATCCAAAAAGGTGGAGATTCGCAATCGACTACCGTAAATTAAACTCCATAACTAAATATCCGGTATATCCGTTACCTATTATTGAAGAAATTCTAAGGAACATAACATCCACCAAATATATGACGACTTTAGACTTAACGACTGGTTATTTTCAAATAGGGGTTAGGCCTGAGGACGTGCCTAAGACTGCTTTTATAACCAAGTCTGGCACTTATGCATTTCTGCGTATGCCGTTTGGCCTTTCAGGGGCACCGGCAACATTTCAGCGATGTATGGACATTGTGTTAAGGCCTGTTCTTGGAAAGTCCACATTTATCTATTTAGACGATATCATTATTACTAGTGATAATCTCGACCAACATGTACAGGATTTAAAACAGGTGTTTTCTTTATTAACTGAGGCCGGTCTAAAAGTTAATGTCGAAAAGTGCAAATTTGCAGCCCCTGAATTAAAATATTTAGGTTACAAAATATCTCAGAAAGGAATCGAGACAGACGAATCAAAAATAATCGCTGTACAAAAGTATCCGACTCCAAACACGGCAAAGAAGCTCTCTTCTTTTTTAGGACTTTGTTCATATTATAGGTCCTTTATAAAAGATTTTGCAGCTATTGCTGAACCATTGTTAAAATTAAAAAGGAAAAAGGCAAGATTCTCGTGGACGGCCGAAGCCAATAGAGCGTTCGAAAAATTAAAGCAAGCATTAACGCAAGCCCCTGCGTTGAAATTTCCTGAGAAGGATGAGAATTTAGAAATTTCAGCGGGTGCTTCGGATTATGCGGTATGAGCGGTACTTTCGCAAAATCAGCAGCCAGTGGCATTTTTTAGCCGAACTTTAAATCAAACACAAAGAAACTATTCCGCGACCGAGAGAGAGGCACTTGCAGTTCTGTTAGCAGTGCAAAAGTTCCGAGTCTATTTTGGAAAGGCGCCAATAACAGTGTACTCTGATCATGAGGCGGTAACTAGATTGTACTCAGGGAAAAACTTATCCCCAAGGTTAATAAGATGGGCACTCAAGCTACAAGAATATAATCTGGTAATCAAGCATACCCCCGGAAAGGAAAATATCGTAGCAGATGCCCTATCCAGAATTAAAATAGATGAAGAAGGTAATACTGTAAAGGTGGCAATGCTCACAGCATGTAAAATAAATTCCCCAGAAACTGTAATAACCGAACTGGGTAAGGATCCTGAGTTTGGAAGCATTTATGAGTATTTAAAGGATCCTGAAAATTTTAGCCACCAAGATATTGTGGCGATAAGAAATAGGGCGGCCCATTACGAACTAATAGATGGTCTATTATTTTATACAAAAACTACGAATTCCAACAACGAATTTCGACCTGTTATCCCAGCTAGTCTTAGATTAAATATCCTGCAGGAGCTCCATGACAGCCCTTTAGCTTCTCATGCTGGTATTCGAAAAACTATCCAACGCGTACTCGAGGCAGTCTACTTTCCTGAACTGCAAAAGTTAACAAGGGCGTATGTCCAGTCCTGTCCAACATGTCAAGCAGTTAATTATATTAATTTCCGCCCGGCCGGGTTTCTAAATAGTATTAAATCCGAATTTCCATATGAAATAATTGGCATCGATTTATTGGGCCCTTTCCCAAAAAGTCAGTTAAATAAAAGTCGCTATCTCCTTGTTATGGTTGATCATTTTAGTAAGTGGACCGAAATTGTTCCCTTAAAATGAGCCTCCGCGAACTTAGTTACTGATTCTATTTTAAATGAATATATTTTAAAAATAGGGGCGCCCCTAAATGTTATATCGGATAATGGTCCTCAATTTGTAAGTAATGTATTTGAAGACATGTGCCAAAAACTGGGCATACGTCATTTAAAAATGGTCCCGTATCGGCCGCAATCAAATATAGCGGAACGGGTCAATAGAAATATAGTGAAAATTATCCGTAGTTATGTTAAAAATTTTCATAAAAGCTGGGATAACTATGTCAATGAATTTGCTTTCGCCCTTAGGACCGCAAAACATGATACAACGGGCAAAACTCCTGCTGAGTTATTTTTAGGCAGAAAGATTATAACGCCGTTAGATAAATTATTTTATGTGCAACAAAGAGCCCCAGAATTTAAAATGGGTGATATAGAAAAACTAATTAAAGAAGCAAAAAAGAATACTGAAGTAGCACAGAGAAAACAAAAGCTGTATTATGACTTGAAACGACGGGGAGTAACTTATAAAGTAGGGGATGAAGTATTAAAAATTAAGCATTTACTTTCTTCAGCACCAGAAGATAAAACTGCCAAATTTTTTCCACGATTTGAAGGACCATATGTCGTAGAAAAAATAACTCACGCTGTAGTAGTGTTAAAAGCCAGGAATGGTGAAACCTGCTCCGCAAACATTGATCAAATCAAACCCTACTATGATCGTAATAAAATGCAAATATTTACAGATCTTTTGCAGGATCCGGCACGGCAGACACGGCAGGCACAAGCTCCAGAGGTGGAACAACGATAAGTACAAGGGCAAGCCATTAAGAGGCAGGAGCAAGTGAAAAGAAAGTTCCCCGCGGGAAAATTAAAGGTAAAAAGAAAAAGAAGCCGTTCCACCGTCCAGAAAAGAGAGCTCACGAACACCCCCAGAATGAAGAAGGGAGAAGGACGACGTATGCAAAGAGAGTCAGGAGAAATGACGGCAACTATAACCCGGCTCTAAAATGGAAGATCTACTCATCCGACAGAACTCTCCGCATCAAATGTCGCCGAACTGCGGAAGGGCCACCAGCGGCGGAGGAAAAGTTACAAGGAAAATTTGAACGGCCAGCAACGAGGTCCAAGCAGGAATGCGAAAGAAGTTTCCCGGTTCCGCCAAGACCAGCTGCCATCAAACGGCAAAGACCACAGGTAGAGGCGAAAAAGAAGGTATTCAAGGGTGACCGAACTGGAGAAAAAAGAAAGCTTCTAGAGGAAGGCACTGAAGGGCGAGCCCGCACAAGAAGGAGGATAAATCAAACGAGAATCTACGCTACCTTCCAGGACTCTGCTCAGAAAAGAATGTCCGAATATCACAAAGATAAGTAAAATGTTATGTTACTTTGCAAAGTTAAGTTAATCTTTCATTCTTACTGCAAGTGGCAGATTTCAAGAAGTTTTACCTCATGCGAGGTCTACCTTTATCGCCAAAAAGGCGAGAAATGAGTTGTTACCGATTTTGGTATTATGTTTTTCAATTACTCGCGCGTAAAACTAAAGTTGATGTATAATAGGAATATGTAAAGACTTAAATATTGTAAAAGTTATTGTATAAATTTTATTTAAAACATTCTGGCAAGAAAGAAGTTTTAGTCTGAAAGACTTTTTGAAATGTAGTATTTCAATGTAGAAGAATTGGCACTTGCTTTGAAAAGAATAGAAGTTAACAATGTACTACTAATGTATGTTTTCAAATGCGTAAAATTAACGGCAGGTTAATATGTTCTTATATACAATGTGAACTGTTAAAGGTTGAATGAATGTAGTTAGGCTCTCTGACGCTACACTTCAGAGCTAGCCACTTTCAGAATAGTACCTCAGGGTTTAGAGTTGAAGTTAGAGTGTGTTACGAGGTCTTGGTATGTTGAATTTTAACACGTTAGTGTTTTGATTGTAGGAGGAAGTGTTGAACACGTATACATAAACACATTCGTGTTTGGTGTTCTTTTACAACACATGTCAGAGAGCACGGGGAGAGATAATTAAAATAGTCATGAATGAAATAAGAATGTTAAGAGAAATATAAATATGCATGTTACTTGCCATTTCATTGTGTAACATTTCATTAAACTAGTTTTCCTTCCAGATCTCTGGAAGGAACCAGATTTGAATAAAAGCTCCTGTTTAGATGCAGTACAGATGAAAAATTGCGTGTCCTTGGAGCTGCTATTGTAAAAACAAATTTCTTTTTTTTTAAATTTCTAGTTTTTAGCGAGAAATGTTTGTAAAAGATTGGCCTCGCGTTAGATTCTAGAGCTAAAAGTTTTCAACAAGGTCGTTTTAGACCTCAGTTTCAAACTAATTAATTCTGGCGGGAAGTATGTAAGGATCTTAAGTTTTACTAACGTTTATTTTATTTTAAATCTTTACTATCACTTCTTATTTTCTACTTCCGGCCAGAATTAAAGGCGTTAACTTATTTATGCAAAATTTGTCTGGCGAACGCCAAGTACTTAGCCAAGCGAGAGAGAGGAAGGAATTAGTCGAAGCAGGCCGCTTACCTTAGGAGTTTTACTCAGTTGCTGGTTGCCTTCCAGGCCAGAGGTTTAATCCTCTTGATAATTTTAAACGTATTGTAGTGTTAACAGTTCTCTGTACTACATACGGCTTCCTGTTAATATAAGGCCAATCTTCCACGTTTATTATTTCAAAGTTAAGTTAGCGTTTAGTTCTATTTTTATATTCTTACGTTTAGACCACAAGTAGTGGGTCTTTGTATTCCGAAGTACGGAAATTATTGTAAAGAGAGAAAAATAAAGGGTTTTGTATACCCTTCTTGTGTATCCTGTCTACTTCCCACAGTTATTGAACATAGCTTTAGTAAGCTCTCTGTTCCGAGTCAGGTCCTTGCATGTTCCCAAAGAAAGTAAGACGGAACATTGAACCTGATAAGTGAAATCGATGAATTTAGTGAATCGATGAATCTCCAAGTGGAAATCATTCCATCTGCTCCAATGCATAGCAATGCAATTGGCCAGACCAGCTAATTGTTTGCAGGGGAGAAGAACCCGGTACTTGAAATTCCGATTCCAAAATAGCTGCGTAGATTTGTGCTCCAAATTAATCGGGGGAATTAATCTGATTGGCCAATAGAAGGAAGCAAAACGTTGACTCTCCTCACTCTGATGTTTATTGAGACTCCAGTCTTGAGTCCCAGTTAGCATTTGATGTAACGCTATACTCTTATTTCCTGAAGCGATTCTTGCCAGGTGAAGCTGATCATGTCCACTCGAAGTTTTGTCAATCCTTTGCTCAAACTGTGGTAATTATTGTATTTTCATCAAATAATTATGTGTAAAAATACCCAAATTTCATTTTTACTTCCGGAATCTTGTGGTCAATTTCAAAAGCTCTCAATATTAGATCAGAACGAATGTAGCTTTAATCGTAAACATCTGCCATTCTATGGGTTAAAAACACCTTTAGAAGTTTCCACAGATATCGGTGACTGTATATATTGGACTGGTGAATATGACCAATGATGTACATCGCCCCCCCCGGAAAAAATAGCTCTATATCACCCATTCTACTGGTCCGAATGCGAAATTCAACTTGCTTTTTCATGTCTCGAAAGAGCGACTTAGGATATGTATTAGATTTATATATAGCATCATTCTAACATAGGTATTTTGATACAAAATCTGACTTTTTCTGAAATAACGTAGTACCACATTTTTCCACATTTCATTTCTGCGACTCAAATTACGCCAAAGTGCCAAGTTTTGTAAAATTGCATGAGTAGTTTCTAAAAAATTAGCTCTCAAATTTTAACACTGCAATGTTAATTGAATTTGATATATGTTTATTAATATCTCTTTTTTATGAAACTTCCTTGATTCCTTCTTCCTTAATTCGAAGTTTAGACTTAATCCAAATATAATTCATGACTTTTTTATGAGTTATTTTTTAAATTTGTATTTTTAAATATTTTTTATAAATTTTTCGAAAACATTTTTGTATTATAACCTATAAAGTTTTTAATATCAATCTTAAAGTAGATGTATTTCTAGGCACACGCGCAAAGAATTAGAGTATTTTATTCAAAAGTTTCTAAGGTATACGTGAATTTACATATTGGTGCGTTTTGAAATTTGGCATACATGTTATAAGCGACAATAGCGCCAAATGCGGTTTACGCAATTTGTTGAAATTATTTGAAAGTATGAACGATGACTTTTTCCGTTCGTGTGCAATAAAGAAAAGGAAAGGATTTTCCTTTCCTCAAAATATGTACAATCTCGCCAAGCAGACTTTATTAGCGACAACATACAGTATACACATAAAAATATTAAAAAAGAAAAAAATGTTAGTTCTAAGAATTCTTTTTTTGAAGGCATAAACATTTTAATATCGCTTAAAATTTTATAAAAAGCCAATAAATTTGTAAAAAGACATTAAGAATTTACTATGCTTTCATGGTTCAACATCCTGATTCGCCGGTTCATATCACGTGACCCCAAGCGATCTCATTCACGTAAACTACTCTACAAAAATCTAATGCTCTCAGTAATTATCTACATTAATTTCAAGTTAAATCTTAATTTGGAACTGAAGCTTAAATGCAAGAAATATTTCAATTCGTACGAATAGCTTACTCAGAAATTATGTAAAGCTGCAGTGCTTTACTTCGCTAATGCATTCTCATTAGAATTGATGAATTTAACCCTTGACTTTACCTTTTCTATATTTTCGGCTTCGGGTAAGCGCTGTGATTGCATCCTGATTGACTTAATTATCGAAAATAACCTTAGACATAAAACTGAACAATTTGATAAAAATTCTATGTAATTATATGCCACTATTGAAATAAACAATCAATATGATAAGAAAAAGCTGCAACTTGTTTTGAAAATGAGGCATAAAAGGAATATTCCGTTCCAGCGAGAATTTTCCGTTTGGCATCGGTTGTACCATTATTGGCTACTTTATCGCTTGCGCCGGCAAAACGGAAAAGTACCAAATTTAACAAAAACGGTAACGAAAGAATAACCAAAGACCAGATATATGACTTTCTTAATATCGGATAGAAAATTAAATTCATGTACTTTTCTAATATTTGGGCTGCAACAGTGGCAGAGTAATCAAGACCGCTGAATAATGGTTGTTCGACCTGGCTTGCGTTCGATTCTAAGCTAACGAGCTGGCTGCATATTTCATTTTCATGGTTTAACCAATATGTAGCCGCCCAAACGGTGTTATGGTTAAGGGAGCCTGTTGCGGTACCGAAGGACCTGGGTTCGAATCCCGGAGAAGACATGAATATTTGTCAATGTTTAATTATTTGTATCTTTGCGGCAGGGGGTACTCTAAATATATGGCGAGCCGAAAGTTCGTTCGTGTGGGGTGGTGGCAGGGAAAAGAGGCTTAGAACTGGGCTGGACGTAGATGTCCAACCTCTTATCCTAGCCAGATAGTCTCTTCTGAGGAACATAGCCCTCGTGCCCTGGCCCTATTCAAATAACACAATCCCGTTATTATGACTTTACCATTTAAAATAAATTCTTAGCTTAAATTCTTTCAGATGTTAAGCCCACCAGCGGCCGAGCGGTAAAGTCGCTGAACACTGGTAGTTCGGTCCGAGGTTCGAATCCCGCGAACGGGCTGGCTGCATGGGTGTTTTCGTGGTTTTCCTCATGTGTAACGTGTATACGAGCCAGTTTCCCTTAGAAAGTCCTCCACGAAGGCATCCCTCCCCTTAGGCAGATAGCCCTAGTGTGCTTTGCCATAATTAAATACATACACACCACACTTTCACGTGTTAAACTTATATCCGCGTAACAATTTCATGTTGTCATTTCTTTTAGAACGTCAAAAATGAATTGACATGCCTTACAGGGGGTAAAATACGTATTGCCAGTTGCCTATGATTACCCATATGATACCTATGTTGCCTATACGTAACAATATTTAACAAAGGAAATGCTCGACAATTTTAGCTAGGCATAACGAACACAGAAGGTAATAAACACACAAATCTAATGAAACTTATATCCCTTTATGCAAAATATACAACAAAAGCGTAAATTTGCATGTAAAAAAATAAAAACGTTAAACGTTAAAACGTTACTTTGCTAATACTGTGATAAACGGCTTGGAAATGGAAGGAGAGGGATGTTAATGTTAAAAACGTGATTATTCAGCTCCGGAATGGGTGTTTAACTTCTCCTGCTATACGGCTAATCTTTAGAATATGGTAACAGGTAGTTTGGCGATATTTTGGTAAGGCGATAAAGGTTAATAGCTAGGACTTTAACAATAATTTGAGAAGTACACAGTCCGAACCACAGATTATTTTGTCTCAGAGAAATGAAAGATCATGATAATGTGACATTGTCCGGAAAATTCCGATCGTGATTTTAGCTAGACAATTTCGCTGTTAAAGTGCAGAATCGCCCACTTATTTGTTTGGCGCTTTTTACAAGAGTAAGAAGAATTGGATTTTTGTCCATTTTCTTTGACTTTTTAAGTGAAAATAGGTCGATGTGTACATAGATAAAGTCAAGAGTGTGCACAATGCCATTTTTGTGCAATTCTGGGATGTTTTTTTAAGTGAAAATAGGTCGACGTGTACATGGATACCGTGTATGTGCAATTCTTAAAAACGCGGCAAGCAGTTTGCGATTCTGCACTTTCTCCCAATTTCGCACCTAATCTTCGTCATGATTAAGCATTTTTGTTCCATAAAAGTTCTAGTATAAGCGTCATTCGGCTAGCAGATTGTTGGAAAAAATGTTGAGTAAAAAAAAAAGAAAGAAAAGAAAACATGCTTTTACTTTGTGAAAACAAAATGACATCCAAAACAAAACTAGCAGGTTGCTGTAGCGGGGTTGGTCGCCAAATTTTCGCCAAAAAATCGCCAAGTTACCATAATGTAAAGATTCACCAGGAATACAACTGGACGTCAGGTTATTTACTGTTAGAAGTGTTGTCAAAAAGTTCAAAGAGGCATTATCGACAGAAAATAAATTAAAAGTGGACGACCTCCAAAAATTTTTCCAAGGGAAAACGTTGCATTATCAAAGAGGTTAAGAAATTAATTTCTTCATTACATGCAGTTGACCAAAGATGTTGCTAATACTTCACATCAAACTTTTAGTGTACAGACTCTACGGAATGGCTGACATGGAGGAAGTTATTACGTAAGGGCAGCTAGAAAGAAAATAAACAGGAGAAAGAGATTAGATTTTGTTAAACCTCATTCATGTTAATTTATCAGCTGAATTTTGGAACACAGCTATTTTTGTCCGACGAATCAAATTTGAACATTTTCGAGAGCGAGGGACGACAATATGTGTGGAGAAAGCCTAACACAGAACTGGAAAAACAACATTTAACACCGACTGTGAAACATGTTGGAGGAAACGTTGTAGTTTGGGGCTGTATGGCAGCAAATGGAGTTGGTAACCTGTGCTTCATTGATGGAATTATGACAGCACATACATATTGCGCCATAACATTAAATTCAGTGCCTCAAAACGTAGCTTAGAAACATTGTGTTTCAATAGGATAGTGACCCTAAAGGTATAGTGAACCTCACCTGGCAATCGTTACTCGCGAGTTAAAGATACCACCTGAATCGTCTGACATAAATTCGATTTAAAATTTATGGCACAAATTGGAGCTAGAAGTCAGTAAACATAAAATTTCGTATAATGAGGCTTAAGAGTGGTAATCCTGCAAGAGTGGCACAGAATTTCCATCAGGACTTTGGTTTTTCCCAATAGAACCTTCTCAACAACCAGAACTTCGGTTTTCTCTATGAGAAATAGATTACAAGCCGTTATGAGTGCAAAAGGTATAAACACAAAATATTAAATTTTGTTGTATGATCTTGGCAATACATTTTTGACATCCAAATTTACGATTTTGTTGATATTTTGTGAAAGGCATATTAAAACGGAAGTTTTATTAGATTTGCGTGTTTATTATCTCTTGTGTTCATTATGAAAATTATCAAGCATTTCCTTTATTGCGAAGGGGGAAAAAATGGGACAGTTCCATATCTCCCGCTCTACTAGGCAGATTCACGAAATTCAAATTGCGTTTTTCATGTCTCGAAAGCGCGACTTAGGATATATATTAGATTTATATATAGCACTGTTCTAATTTAGGTATTTTGACACAAAATCGGACTTTTCCTGAAATGACATGTCAATGTTTTTCCATACCTCCATTCTACGTTTCAAATTATTCTTTAATATTAAATTTTGTAAAACGTGGTGCGAAATTTACGGAGAAATTCAAAAATTTATCTTGGCGGATTTTTTTTTCAGTTTGCGCCAGGAGTAATTTACTTGGCGAATCTCCTAAATTTATAGCAACCTATTTTCTATTCCTTTTCTACATTGCAGACGAGAGGAAAAAAAACAGCGTTCATACTTTCAATTAATATTAACAAAGTGGTGCGTAAACCACATTTGGCGTCATTATCGCTCAAAAAAAAAGAGATGGCATATTTCAAAACGCTTCAATATTTAAATTCATGTATATCTCAGACAATTTTGAATAAAATACTCTAATTCTTTGCACATGTGTCTAGAAATACATCTACTTTAAGATTGGTATTAAAAACTTTATAGTTTATATAAACTAAAACGTTTTCGAAAAATTTATAAAAAATATTTAAAAATACAAATTTTATAAATAAATCATAAAAAAATATGCGAATTAAGCCTAAATTTCGAATTCTGGAAGAAGGAATCAAGTAAGTATAATAAAAAAGGGGATATTAATAAATATATATCAAAGTCAATTAACATTAAAGAGCTAAAATTGTGAAAGCTAATTTTTTAAAAACTACCCTTGCGAATTTTACGAAACTTAGCAGTTTGGCATTATTTGAGTCGTAGAATCGAAATATGGAAAAAAAATTGGCATGTTATTTCAGAAAAAGTCCGATTTTGCGTCAAAATACCTATGTTAGAATGATGCTATATATAAATCTAATGCATATCCAAAGTCGCTCTTTCGAGACAAGTGACAAGTGACGGAGGGCGTGGGTACGATCCTTTTACCGCCAAGTTGAATTGCGTCCATCTGTTCAGTAGAACGTGAGATACCGAACTGTCCCATTTTCTTTTTCTATTTTTTTTGGCGCAGATGAAGCAGTGTGGCCACTTTAACAAAGAAGTATCTGTTTGCCTTCTATTTTTCTACTTTTATTTCACATTAATTTTTAAATTAAGAATTATATGATTACTTATACGATGTGATGTACTTAAGAAGGTAAAACCTTCATTCTGATTTCAAGATTTCTAGAGCAAGGCCTTCTCCTCAGCCTGAGCTATATGCCCATTCCTTACGGACGACATCACGGTTTACCAGTTCGTAATAATATAGTGGATGGACAAAAATATGGAAACACCTTGTGAAATGCATGTTTGAAAAGAAAGATTGATTTTAATGAAATATGTAGGTGGCGCTGGCGTTTTTGACTACTGACGCCACCTATACAACTTCGTAAATGTGCTAAACAGTTCAGTTGTTGTCGGAGTACTGTTATGTGAGGTTGTCATTGCATTATGTCAGAGTTAACAGACTTCGAACGTGGGCAAATTGTTGGAGCACGTATGGTAGGTGCTTCCGTAAGCAAGGCAGCCGAGGTGTTTAGTGTTTCAAGAGGTACTGTATCGAAGATTTATTCCGCATATTTGAAAAGCGGAAAAACATCATCTGCTAAATCACAGCGCGGACGAAAGTGTGTCCTGAGTGATCGTGACAGACGATCATTAGGGGCAATTGTGATGAAAAATAAGAAGACCACAGCTGCAAAAGTTACTGCTGAAATGAATGTTGTGTTACCGAACCCTGTGAGTACCAAAATAATTAGAAGGGAGCTTCATAAACAGGGAATTGCTGGCCGTGCTGCAATTGAGAAGCCACTCATCAGTGATGCTAATGCCCGTAACAGGAAAAGGTGGTGTTTAAGTCATAAAGCCTGGACTATAGAGAAGTGGAAGCAAGTAATATGGTCTGACGAGTCTTCTTTTACATTGTTTCCCACTTCTGGCCGAGTTTACGTCTGGAGAGCGCTATCTCAAGCGTATAATACAGACTGCTTGTTGCCAAGAGTGAAACATGGCGGGGGTTCTGTTATGGTTTGGGCAGCCATATCGTGGTTCTCTGCTAGCCCCATGATAACTGTGTCAGGGCACATGACTGCCAAGACTTATGTGAACATTTTGGCCAATCAAGTTCATCCCATGGTACAAACTTTATTCCCCGATGGTGATGGTGTCTTCCAAGACGACAAAGCCCCTGTTCACACAGCTCACATTGTCCAGGACTGGTTTTCTGAGCACGAGGATGAGTTGTCCCATCTCCCCTGGCCACCACAGTCACCAGACCTGAATATTATCGAACCTTTGTGGTCTACATTGGAAAGGAAAGCGCGTTCTCGTTATCCACCGCCAATATCGTTATCTGAACTTGCCACCGTTTTGCAGGAAGAATGGTATAATATTCCCTTAGCAAACATACAGGAACTGTATTTATCCATTCCGAGAAGACTGCAAGCTATTTTGGATGCCAACGAGTTTCCTACACCATATTAAGTAATGAAACTTTTTTTTAAAGGTGTTTCCATATTTTTGTCCAACCCCTGTGTATAGACTTTAAGCTGAGATCGAATTTTAAAATTGGAAAACATAATAAAAATAGTCGTCCTCGAACTGGTAAAATTTACAAAATTGGAAAACTGAAAAAGTAATACAAAATAAAAATGGTTTTATAATTGACATCGAAAAATAAGAAACATTTTTATTATTTTAAATGAGTACCGTATAAATAAGCTAGATAACTTACTGAAAAATAAAATACCTTATTTTTAAATTAAAAAAAAAAAAAAAAAATCCGAAAGTTTTCAGACTTTATATTACATCCAAACGGGCGTTTGTTTTTCATTTACAGACACATATATATTTCGAGAACATTTAGGGTAATGCCCTTTAGGCTGGAAATATTTAAAAACAATATATCTTTAGAATTTCCGATAGAGCGTCTTGCGTGCTGGAGATAAAAATTTTGTATTCCCTACAGTGTTGCCACTGCTCGTTTTGAAATGGTTGAGTTTCTTAATTCTATTGTTCTTAATTCTATTCTTAATTCTATTTTCTTATTCTAGATTAATAGGAACAATAGAATGAATAATTAAAATTATTCATTCTATTGTTACTATTAATCTATGTGATGAATAAGTTTTTATATTTTTATTAGTTCATTTATCGTTTTATATAAAAGCGTAATTTAAAAAAAAATGTTTTAATACTTTTTATTTTAAATCTTTTTACGTTAGCAATAAAATTATTCAACCGAAAAATCGTTTCAAATATAAAATCATTTTATTAAGATTAATTACTTCTTTTTTTTACTTCTGTTACGTAAAATGCTTTATTCTGTTTCGTAAAATGGTTTAAAAATATAGCTATTTTGCTAAAAAATCAAAAGTTGCATTCAACTTCTCTTCATTTAAAGAAACTGTTTCCCCTCTATCCGATTGACGCATGCAATAATATTATGATTTTAGTTTGTTCATAAAATACGTGCGAAAACTCCTTTCACTATAGCAACCTTTGTCTATTCCAAAATAAGACTGTGTTTTTGCGGACTATTAAACTTTACGCTAGCGTTTTTCTCTTCTTAGTTCACTTAATTTTATTAATTTTTAATTTCGAGCCGTCAATCTTTGATTTGTTATTCAAGACATAGATGGTTATATAGTCATTTAAGGCATTCTGTCTACGCAGGTTACGACATGAATACGAATTCTGGACTTGACATTAAAATATATTTTCCCCACAAAACTTATTTGTAAGGAATATGAGAATTGGTAATACAATTTACTCCTGTGATGATTCAAAATTGAATATTTATATGATTTTATCTAGAAAACGAACATTCATATTTTTGCGCTGACGCTTTTCGTGAGTTAAAATTTCTTTAAAGAGTTAAAATTTCTTTTTTCTTTTTCTTTTCTTTTTTCCACCAGCGCCGACCTGGGTTCGATTCCAAACGAACGAGCTGGCTGCATTGCCCTTTTTTGCTGTTTTCTCCGTTTGTAACGTGTATACGAGACAGTTTCCCTTAGAAATTCCTCCACGACGGCATCTCTTCCTTTAGGAAGATAGTCAACCAATGGCCGAGCGGAAATGCCCCTGAACACTGGTAATGCGACCTGAGTTAGGCGAACAGGCTGGTTGCATGGGCGTTTGAGTGTCTTTCTCCATGCATAACATGTATACGAGCTAGTTTCCCTTAGAAAGTCTTGCACGGAGCATCCCTTTCCTTAGGCAGATAGCCTTGGTGTGCTTTGCCATAATCTACCAGATCAAACCAACCCTTAGGCAGATAGCCCTAATGTGTTTTGCTGTAATTTCAATAAACCAAACCTAAGAGTGGTTTTCTCTACCTGTAACGTGTATACGAGGCAGTTTTCTTTAGAAAGTCTTTCACGGAGGCATCCCACCGCTCAGGCAGACAGCCCTAGCTTTGCCATAATAAAGTAAACCAAAGCAAAAGAAACCAAACCGTTAAAGGCTTACCCATTTTAAAACCAAACTACCCAGTTTAGCTACATTGTTTATTATTTTAATTATCTATGTCTTTTGCAAAACCATCATCTCCTAGTTAAGCTAGCAATGGTTCATCTGTATGTAACATTCAAAAATATATGTTTATTTCTTTTTATATCCCGAAATATATACAAACCGTTACTTATTTAGTAAACATTTTTTAAAATGGACATCTGAAATATGTTTCATTTTCATTTCTAGTTTGTAAACAAACAAAATATACAAATGCAAATCTTAAACTCTGTATAACTAAATTTATGACAGAAGAACCTGTGTTTTACACTTTATAAAATCTTTCTTTGGATTCAAGAACAAATTTCAGTTGTTCTACAAAAAATCCAGTCTTCCATTTTAAAGCTCCCTTTTTGAAACAAAAATCGCTTATGAGAGCTGACAGTTTGAAAGCCATGTCGAGAAAAATGAAAAAAACTGGATTTAACACTAGATTTACCAAACCAGTTTACTGGTCGTGCAATTTCAATTCAAAATTCCTACTACATATAACATTTGCTTTCTGAAATGATGTTATGACTTTTGTAGCTATAAGTAAAAAAAAACATTTTACGAACTTAATGTATATATATTAGTAACAAATATATTTTTTCTTATGAACATTTATACCAGTACCAGTCAAAATGACTGGTGCATGTTTCTATGAAGATATATATGATTTCGGGAGAATCACGAGACCGTTGCAGTACATGTAGCGCTCATGCGTCTTTCGTTCGTTCCGTTATCGGCATTGAGCAGATTACGGCGCTTAGAACATTTTTACGAGATGTTTACTTACTTCGTAAATGCACGAGGCACGAACAGTCTTGTTTCGAGCTTCGTTTTCAACACACGAAATAAAATCTTAGTCCAAGCGTGGTCATTCATCTTTACCCGCACTGTGGTGTGGTGTATTTAATTATGGCAAAGCACACTAGGGCTATCTGCCTAAGGGAAGGGATGCATTCGTGGAGGACTTTATAAGGGAAATTGACTCGTATACACGTTAAACATGGGGAAAACCACGAAAACACCTATGCAGCCAGCCCGTTCGCGGAATTCGAACCTCGGACCGAACTACCAGTGTTCAGCGACTTTACCGCTCGGCCGCTGGTGGGCTTACCCGCACAGTGACACAGGTAAGAAACATTTATGTTGATATGGAAAATACAAGGTCTTGTCTCTTTGTATTTGTCCAAGACAATACCTTGTCTCTTGATATTCAAAAATATATTCTTCAGTAAGAAGCCTAAATACGAAGAAAGTGTCTTTTTTATATTTTAAGAGTGAATAAAGAGTGAAAGCCACAATAACCATTCTTTCTTATACACCAGTTTCGGTAGAAATAGGTATATTTAAATAGCTGGTAAATCTGGGGTTAACTTTGGAGCAGAAATTTCATTTGTTTTTCTATTTCCTCCCTTCTCTAGGCTGTTGTGCTTTCAGACGAAGAAAAATAATAATTCTGGTAGCTTAGATCAATATTTAGTTATCTAATACGAATACGTGGTCATACTTGTTTATTCTTAAATTTTTATTTAATAACTGAAGTTGAAATGAAAGTTTGAAGAAAAAAATATCTCCTTATCAGGAAACTGGAAAATCTGATGTGTACACCATGACTTCCTTGTACGAAACATTAAATTATACCCAATTTTCCGGCATTTCATTTAAAAATGATGAATTAAGAGTTAACGAATTTTGAATTAAATTTGCTTAGTCGATAGCACATAAACCACAATAGAATAAATGTACTTAAACCACAATAAAATAAATGTACTCTTTAAAATTCACTATGTTTTTTAACCATAGCGACAGTTTGGCGCTAGGATGACTGAACAGCGTTACACCTCATTCATTTTATAGCTCAGAGTGCACAAAAATTAAATCATCAGAAGAGTTACCCCATGTTCAATTAAAATACTATAATAGATCTAAAATGATGCATAAAAAATTAAACAAATAAAAAAGAAACCGTTTTTCACAGACGATTCAGCGCCGCTAACCTAATGCTCCTGCGCTACTAATTAATTCAGTTCTCACTTCGCGGCAAGGCAAAAATACATAAAAATTTAAAATATTTTCATTAAAAATTGAAAGGTATAGAAAAACATAAAACACCAAGTACAGTTAAAATACTTAAAAAACAATTTTTACAATTAAAATTACACTTTCTACATGCACGCAAGAGAGCAGATTTTTCGGGCACAAAACTAAAAGTTTCCTTTTCGTCCCACCTGGCTAAAAGACAGTGAAAGTGCAGAAAGACTTAATTCACTATTCTTCTTGGTTTCAAATGTAAATAAATAATAATAATAAAAAAAATATCTGCTACGGGGAGAAAAGTTTGGCTTAGCTGAACTTACACAACTCTTAAATTGTTGATAATTCTACAACTTTTGCATGCAGATTAACTAAAGGCATAAAAACGTCAACCTGAAGATAACATGGACCTTATAAGACATAGACTAACCGAATGGGAGGGGCGTGTGTCACCGACATGTCGGCAGGAAAGAGTAGGGACGATCTGGTTTACTTTAACACTGAAACCTATGGCATTTGCATCACATAACTCGTTTTAATTATTAAATGTGATACGTTGTATAGTGATGAGATTATCAAAGCCACAGTTTTTTCCAAATAGGATTTAATATGTCTCATTAAAGCACTTTTACTGCATTTCGCGCATTTTTTTCACGCATAATTCGTGTACAAACATCTTTACTTTGGTAAAACGGTAAAAACTCTAAGCACAAAATTTATGAACTTAATTTTGCGTACGAATAACGTAAAATTAAATAAGATCTGATATATATATTCTTTAATTTTATGAGCATTTTCAGGCAAAGGTTTATAAAATTATTATAACATTACAAGACGATCATTTATTTGATCATATGATTATTAATTATTAACATCACATGATGATTATTTATTTTAATAATTCATAAAATTCGCAGCATAAACTTATCTCAGTGTAATGAAAATAAATAAATAAATAAAATCTGGAAGCACTCAGATTCTATGTAACGCTCAAACGGACATTATTTAAACGCTTTGTGTGTTACCTCTGTTTATTGAATATCATCTTCTTCGCACGTAAACAGCACAAAATTCAATTCAACAGCAGTATCACAAAATATTTGAAAACAGCATATCTTTAGAAGAATTTACGCGCTGGAGATAAAAATGTTATTTTTCGCATAGTGTTGCCATTGCTCGCTTTGAAATCGTTGAGTTTCTTAATCAACAATTCATTAAAGTTTTACAAAATATGAAATGGATTAAAACAAATTCGAAATTCGGGTGGAGGATTACGTTGTTCAAAATTTGATGGCTCTAAATACTGTCGTTTTTTCACAGTGTGAGAAATATAACATGTATTCATGTAGATTATTTATTATTAAATTACTTTAAATATAATACAAGGCGATAATATTTGGTGGCAACAATTTGCAAAGTGAAACGGACGTTTATAATGAAACAGAGCAAAATGCCGTTTCGAAACTAATAGCCTTTCTCGACTTACTTCGGGTTAATAAATTAAATTCACAGTAAATAAAAAAATCTTATGAAGAATTAGATTAAATGTAAAAATTAATCACTATAAAATGTTAGCACAATCCATTATTACAGTTTACAATTTTGACATTAGAATAAATGTATAAATATTATTAAGGTGTTAAAAGTGTTTATCACTATTATGTATTGTGAAGCACAATTGTTTATTAAAGTTTACAATTTTGACATTAGAATAAATGTATAAAAATTATTAAGGTGTTAAAAGTGTTTATCACTATGATGTATTGTGAAATATAATTGAAATAAAACTCTTTTATATAAAATATGCTATAATATTTGCCTATAATCTTAAAAAAGCAGCACAACTTAAAATTTTAAGCAAAAACTTTAAAAAATTCATTTTTAGGTATTTTAGTATTTTTTACTTATTTACACCAATAAAAAGCATAAAAATTATAAGAGAAAATTCTTTGTTTGAAATTTTCTATTAGTTCAGATTTAAAATATTATTTTCTAAAAGAAGTAGTTACAAATTTCCTTACAACATAGGAAAAGCTAAAAAAATGGCCAGGCCTGAAAACATGCAACAGCTTTATAATTATTTGGAACGTTAATAATGCTTGATGAATATGCTAAATTTTTAAAAATCTATCTCAGTTTCAAAAATAAAAATATCCAAAAATTCTAATTTGTGAAATGAGGCGCTACAGCCAACTTTTTCTTGACAATTATACCAACTGCAATGGCCAACTATTGTAAGTTTCTGCAAGTCGTCCCGCCTTCGGATGTGATCAAGGTGACAGCCGATGCGTCAGAAGAGGAAGAAAAGCCATTTGGGTTAGTCTATTTCTTATGAAGTCCATGGAAGATAAGAACAACATAATTCAATCATTTTTAAAGCAAAACGTGCACTATTTACCGATATGTAAGAATAGAAAAAGTCAACTCAATGAATCGAGTAACAGAGGTGGCACACGCATATATCTACTTTTAGTGTGAGCCATAGCAACCAAAAGGGAGGTGCACAACTACATGTTATAGCAATAGTATATACAAAATTTCAACGTTTTCTTTGATCTACATGGTTTTGAGTTATGCGAGGTATATACATACGTACGTACAGGCGCCACGAAAAACTCTCTCCTGAATCGATTTTAAATCAGTTTTATGATTCGTTTAGGAAAAAATATTCTGTCCTTACGTACAGATATAACGGATAAATCATCGTTAAATTTCATTCGACAGCGGTAAAATGGATATTGTCTTTGAAATATGATACCCGGAATTTTTCGTGATTACAATGCTTACCTTATTTCATACGAGGAAGTAATTTTTTACTTCCTCGTATGTACGTAGATACTTTGCATAGCAAGTACATAGAAACTTTGCAGTATCTAAATTTGTATTTTTTTTTCCGCCTTAATTTTTGTCTCCGTATAATTTCTAGGAATCGTCTCATTTCAGAAATAGCCAAGTATGCAAATTCAAATTAATGTAAACAGCAAAATGTCATCAATTATCATATACTCTGAAGGGCCTTATTTTCGCGAGGCTTTAATTTTCGCGAGCATGCCGTAATCGCGAAAATTCAAGTCTTGTGAAATACTTTTTTTTTTTTCCCGCCTCAAACAATAATAAAAAATCAGAAATTTTTGACTTACCCAAAATTTTATGATTTATTGCACAGTTACAAGCTTTTTCTTGACAACTTTCTTTCTTATAACTATTTTTTGAATAATATACAACTATATTTTTCGAATATAAAACAGGTGACAGGTGACAGCAGAACAGGGCACCCGGACGGCTTTCTATGACTACTCGGTATTACCCTGGCCCTGCAACCATCTAGAGACTTCACAGTTGTAAGACGCTTTTATGCCAATTGTGTTTATTGCATGTGCCGTATTCCGGCCTGCAGAGGTCTATGTCCATTTTTTCTAGTTTGTCCATTATGCTTTTAAGCTTTTGCCGCGTGCCTCGATGTTTTACGAGAAGGCGTTTGAAAGGCAGAACATTGGTAGCTGGGAATTTGATGTGCCATTCTGCTGTTAAGGGGCACTCCGTGACATAATGGTCTGGTGAGCCCCCGTTGTCACAAACACACATATCAGTTGTTGCTAGACCCCTTTCTGCGAAGTACGTCGGAAAGGGGCCGTGGCCTGTTATGTATCGCGTGAGGTAGGGCGCTGAGATGAGCCGGTCCACCTCTACCTTGGGCAGGAACTCATATGCTCTGCGGCCTTGCGGGATTTGGTCCCATTCATTCTGCCAGTTTCCAATGGCGGACTCCTCTATTTGCCTCTTTAGGCATGACCGGGGCAGGGGCACCTGAATCTGCTCCGTTTCCTCATTTTGGGCAGCCTTCTTGGCAAGAGCGTCTGCTGCTTCATTTCCCTGGATTCCGGCGTGCACCTTCACCCAGGAAATTTGGATTCTCATTGACTTTTCTTGTAGACGGAGGACTTCTTGCAGGTGCGAGATTAGTGCGGAGCACTGGAGAGGGTTGTTGATAGCATAAATGCTTGACAGGCTGTCAGTAAATATCGTAGCTCGACTCTGCCGTGTGTCAATTGCCCATTTCACTGCCTTTGTCCCCCCCGGGGGTCGACGTAGAGAACTCTGCGAAGCTACTGGTTAGGATCTGTACCTAGGCAGTCTCGGCCACGGGGGTATAAAATTTATGAACTTGGTGGTTCTGAAGGCTCTGGGAAAGGTCACTTATTGGCCGGCCCCGGAGTCTGGCACGTCCTAGCGCGGCGTGGTTCTAGTAACCCGGGGGTCTCCCCGGGGTCGCTGGGTAATGTCCCGCTGCGACGGGCTCGCCCAAGCGACTGGTAGGAGCATTAGACGACCGGTGCTGCCTGGTGTCCCCAGGTGGTGCGCTGCTCTCCTGAAGGGTAATAGTGGAGGTTGAACCACCATGATGTGCCCAAAGGGGGAGTGGACCCGGAATGAGATTGAGTTCTCGATACGGGGAATACCCTAATCTTCTTCTTCACTGCCTTTGTGAGGGCAACTACTTCCGCTTGGAACACTGATTTCTGTGCGCCCAGACGGCCCTTCCATTCCTTTGCTATGTTTCCATTTATATAGGCTATATAGGTACTGCCTACAGCGTTATTAATTTTTGACCCGTCTGTATAAAGTACGGCCCCTGGTCCGTCTAAGCGCGGGGTTAACGCTGGTGAGTGGAAAGTCCTTATGCCCAGTCCATATTCCGACGGATGTGTGCTTAGTTTGGACCTGCGTGTTTCGTAGACTTCTGGCAGATAGCATGTATCCTCATATGTGCATAGCTGTTGGAGTTGCGTCACCTTTGCAATTGAGGCTTCTTGCTGCGCTTTGATTGGGAGCGGCATAAGCCCTGCTAATACCGAAGCGGCCGCAGTCGAAGTTGTCCTGCAGGTCTTCGTTATGGCCAGGACAAATGGTCGCTGTGCACTACTTAGCAATTTTGCCTTTCTGACTGTGATCGGGGCTGCCCAGATTTCTGCTCCGTAGGTTAGGACAATCTCCGCGACAGTGGAGTAAAGTATCTTGTAGATATTGGGCCAAGGGCCCCAGTGGTTTAAGGTGAGGCAGCCAGGTGAACTTTTCATCCAATATAATACCCAGGAGTTTTAGTTCTCTGACCCTTTTGATGGTCTTCCCATTAAGCTGGATGGTTGGGTTTCTTATTAAAGTTTGGCCTGGCTTATGATAAATTATATATTTCGATTTTGCCTCAGAAATTATTAGCTTTTTCTCCTGACATAGCCGAGAGAAGGTATCAATTACATCATTGCAGTTTTGCTGCAGTTCATCTCTACTCTTGCCGCCCACCACAAAGGTCGCGTCATCCGCAAATGGATGGAATCGAAAGTTGCGTTCCACAAGTCTGGACCCGCGCACGATCCCTGTGGACAGCCTTTTGTCTGGCTTCTGGTTATGACACCGCCAGTGTGTGTTACTATGAACTTTCTGTTGGACAGGATTGCTTGAAAACCTGCAAGAGGTTATCAGGGATCCTTGCCTGGTGCAGTGCCTCTAAAATTGAGGGCCACCACAGAGAATGAAATACGCTTTGCAGGTCCAGACTTAGGACCGCTGCATACTGTTTCCTTTCATGCAAGTGGCTGATATAGTCTCTTATCTTTGATAGGGCAGCAATCGTTGAGCGTAGCTCTCTGAATCCATATTGTGCGTCAGAGATTGCCCCACTCTGCGTCATATGAAATTTATGCCGCTGGACTAGGAGCTTCTCATAGAGTTTCCCTATTAGCGGGAGAAGACAAATCGGCCTAAAAGAGGATGGGCTGTTTGGATCCTTCCCTTCTTTCTTAAAGAGCACAACCTGCCCCGTTTTGTAAGGTTCCGGAAAGCTTTGCAGTGCTAGCAGTTTGTTAAAATAACGCGTAAAAAAGCCGGATCTTGCTTTATGTATTGCTCTCAAGATTGGATAGTCTATTGAGTCCGGACCAGGGGCTTTACTTTTCGGGAGAATTTTGATCGTTGCGGAGACTTCCTTCTCCGTAAATGGCATATCATCTGGGACAGATGTGTGCAGCGTATAAGCCTGGTGGTCGGACGGATCTGTAATATCCTCTTCCGGAAGTACGGCGTCAAGAATTGTCCTGAGCGTGATTTCTGTTATGTGTCCAGCCTGCTGCCCTGCAAAGGCTCTTAGCTCCGGTGGTCTGTAAACTTTGTTCGAAGCTATCTTGTGGAGAGCACCATAGACTTCTACATTCTTAGTACAGAACTCCCTCCAGCTGGCAAGTTTTGCGGATGCAATTGCCCTTTTGTACTGAGCTTGCTCTTTATTATAAAGAACACTAAGGGCTTGCCTCCTGTCTGGGTCTCTTTCGCTCTTCATCTTACGCCTAAATGCCCTGGTGCGACTGCGCTGTGCACGGAGCTCTTTCGTCCACCAGTTTGCCACTCTTAAAACTTTTGGTGATTTCAGGCCTAGGATGGCATCACAGATAGATTGAATATCTCGTATCATACTGGTGGTTAAGTCGTCAGCATCCTTTATGTTCTGACATTTCATAAGTGCCTCGTCCACCTGCTCTAGCACTGGTAATAGCCTGCTTACAAGTTGTTTTAATTTTCTGCCATTGGTTCTATAACGCTTGTTCATAAACTGTGCATGTGGCTGACCTATCTGGAACGTTATATAGCGATGGTCCGAGTTTGAGGGAGTGTCACTTACGGTCCAGTGCTGTATTTTCTGAGCCAGACGCGCTGTTGACAGAGTGATGTCGGGCCATCCTTTTCCCATTTGGGTCTCGAAGGTCGGCAGACTGTCCGGCACGTTGTGAAGAATGAGTCGGTTGCATGCAATGAAGTCCACAACTTCTCTACCTCTTGGGTCTGTGGTCGGATATCCGAAGTCCTCCGCATGAGAGTTAAAATCTCCTGCCAATACATGGTGTGCATGCGGGTAGGACGTAAGGATATTCTGCAAGGCATCTAATGTGGGAGAAACGTCTACTGTAGGAGGAATGTAAACATTCGTGACCAGGACACTCAGTCCCATAGCCTCGACTGCAATTGTGACCATGTCTCTTGACTTTGCTAGCACAACTGGCAACCATCTGCTGTGGCAACAAACTACTGCCGCTCTTGTTCCCTCACTTCCTGAATCCTGGATGACGGTCCATTGGAGGGGAAATTCTGCTGCTTGCCCTGCATAAAGAAAAGGTTCTTGAATTAAAAGGAAGTCCGCCTCTTCCTCCATAGCATATTGCACTAGCTGTGCAGTAGCCGCGCGCGCTCTTTGGAGGTTGATTTGGACAAACTTGAGCACATTGCTTTCCTCTGTTCTTGAATTCACTTCCATTACTTTTGTAAATTAAACTTTACTTCTTCCATTACTTTTGTAAATCGAATATAAAACAATAAAATTAATAGAAGGCAGCTCATTCACTTAGAATACTATTTATACCAGCTTCTTTGAAGCCATTCAAAATTATCTCATGTTTGGCTTTCAATACCGTTAAATACGCGCACAAGCCAAGAAGCGTGAATCGATTTTAATTGTGATATTAGCAAGTCCACAGATTCTTTTTCCTCTAGAAATTGAAGCTCGTTAGAATACCACTCAATAAATTCATTCTTGAGCAAACGCTTGAACTCGCCATTTAGACGGGAACGGGGGGGGTCGAACTTTTCGGACAAAAGGAAGTTTCTTAAATTCTTTATGCAAAAGATGTACTTTTGGAATTTTTCAACTTTCTCAACTTTACTTATGTACTTTTGAAATTTTTCAACTTTCGGTTCTGTTCATGTAAAATTCGCGAAATTTTCAGCTCGCGAAATCACCGATATGTTCATTTTCGCGAAAATTACGACCATGAAAGACTTACGACGTTTTTCTAATAGCTTGATAAACTTCTCCAGATGTCGTTTCTTTCGAAACTCAAGTGTGAATCTAGTTAATATTGTTACGAATTGAGGACAACACACAGAATTGATTAGGTTTGTATTTATGACAGGGAAGAGAAGCTAATTCTTGAATTTGAGTGGCACTGCTTATGTTTTACCCATTATCCGGAAATCACGTGCCAGAATGCATAGAAATCTGTAAGGCTGTCAGAAGCTAAGAGTTATATTCCGAGAAGTTGTGGGTCCACGAGCGGCCGAGCGGTAACATCGCTGAACGCTGTTAGTTCAAACTGGGATCGAATCCCAGCAAACGGGCTGGCTGCAGAGTTATTTTTCGTGGATTTCCTGTGTGTTACACGTATGCCCAAGCTTCATGAGTTGTAACTACACTGAAGTGCCACTAAATTAGGGATAGTCATGGCTATGCAAATTGAATAGCGCTGCGCCGCATCTGGACTTACGTGAGGGAGTTGTGATAAATGCACATACAGCTAGCACTATGCTTGTCGATAATCAATTGTTTCATATACAGGTATAGGTAAAATTTCAATATCGGGCAGATAGTAATCTCTCGTCGCATGGGCCATTCAATTTCTAAAATCCTCAGCGGGATAGGATTTTAACGGTCGACAGTGTCAAGAGCATACCGAGAATACACGGATGGGGGGAAAAAGAAGTAGCGACTCTGCAAAGTGCAAAGCACATTTAACTTAGAACAATCGTGCTGCGAGACGTCTCAGCCGTATTGTACATGGTCAATGAAACCAAATATTAGCTCAAATTACCACCTAGCTAAAGCAGGCGACAGTCGTACAGTCAGTAAAAAGATCGTGTATCGCTCCCTTCACCATATGGGCTTCGGAAGCCGTAGATACACGAGGGTACCTTTCCTAAATGCATGCCATCGAATTGCCATTCTTACCTGGGCAAGAGAATATAGAGAATAGACACTAGTGGACATGAAATGTGTAGGAGTGATGAGTCTCGATCCCTCTAATTAATACCGATGGGAGGCTCAGAATATGACGAGAGAATCATGAATGTATGAATCCGGTGAGACGGAATGGAACTGTACAAGGCCATGGAGGCTTAATCATGGTCTGGGATGCTTTCTTCTGGTGGTGTTTGGGATCTTTAGTGCTTGTTCTTACCTCCCTCAATATGATTCTGTACGTGGAGTTCATGAGCTATCATCTCCATCCATTTATGTCCCTGTCATTCACACGGAAAGGGAGTATCTCAGAAAGATAACTGCGCCTCTCACAGGTTACTATTCATTCGTTTTCCATGTTCAGAATGTCTGTTATGATGGTCGTATGAAATGTCGTCGTCTATTATGATGTCAAAATGTCGTCTGTTGTGATGGTTTCCAATGTAAGCATATGATTGGCCTTATTATTTATAAGCCTTCCTAACGCTAAATACATTCCTTCTAATAACATATAGGTCATAGTTCATAGGTCTTCGCTTATTTAAGAGGTACAATACCCTGAAATCGTTACCTATCTATATCTGTCCTTAGTGGGTATCATATAAAAGTCAAAAATAAATCCCAATGTTGGAACAAACCTTTTCACTTGAAGTTCGGAATCACATCCAATGTGGCAATATGTAACAGAGGGATAACTTGTGTAAAATAGCGATTTAAAATATCTGAAGCGTAACTTTCACATCGTAAAAGCAAATTAGCACATCTGTAGCATAAACACGTTGGCTTAACTTTATCCTCGTTAGTGCTACGGCTGTAGCGTCCTCCTTGCTCCGCGTCTTGAAGCTAACGGAATATCGTGGCCGTAGTTGTTGAGGCATGTAACGTAAGTGAGCGGAGCAGAGTTGCACTGACCAGTTGTTGAAATTTTTAACGCATAATTCACGTCAATGTGCTGCCCCAAGGTTTCGCAAAGTCCATATCGATTTATCAGCAATAATTAAGTAAATGTAATAAAGAGTAAATAATGAAAAGTAGAAAAAACATTATGTACACTAAGTACATCGAACACCAAAACTCATTTTGGTGTATCGTTCTCGCTAATTATATAACGTAAGTTCATGTTACGCTAACCAGTTGATTTTATCTTAAAGAGGTGATTATTAAAGAATTAAAAATAGTTTTATATATTTTTGTATTGTGTATATATTTAGCTTCATTTTTACCCAGTCAAAGGTAGATGAAACCCTTTCCATCAGAGTGGCAGGTAAACATGATTCTCTGTGCTTTGCACTAATAAATCCAAGACAAATTCATGTTTAGAAAGTACTTTTTGTATAAAAAATATTTTCCCAGAGTATTCAAGTATTTTCGTTTTAATAATAATAATCTCTGGTTATATATATCTATATGTACATATAAGTATTACGTTTATGCTTTGTATTGCAAGAAACCCCCCAAAAAGAAACATTTATTTGAATATGTATGGCAGCGGCAGTTTAGCGTTGGTTCGTTTTCCACTTTTCCGCTTCCCCTTTTATCCCAAAAAATAGCAAAAATCAGAGATATTAATTAAAAGTTATTAAAACGCTAATTTTCGCCCTCATTTTTCGGAATGGCAACAGTGCTGATATCATCAACAATGGCGACAGGGATACAACAGCAATAATGGTTGCCTGCCATTATTGCTGATGTAATAAGAGAGAATTACCGATTTTATGCGATTTTATCAAAAAAATGAATAAAACAAAAATAAAAAAAAAAAATTTAAAAATTCATTCTAATTTTGGAAACCTCGTTTCGAGGTGCACTGGCTCTTGTCTAGATGCACCTATGTAGCAAATTCGTAGGCCTGGGTCTATCAGCTTACACGCAGACCGAACGAAAGACAGACTCATAGAATCTTCCCTCTATTGTGAGTAGAGTTACATATCAGAATACCTTTCATTGTTACATATTCAAAGAATCCTTTTAATAACGTTCGGAACAATGAATTTACCAATAATTGTTTTAGGCTTTGTTGAATTAAAACAAAGTTAATGTATACATTTTTAACAATGCTTATAAATCATAATCATTACAGATATCAAATCTAGTGGTGCTAAAATCTTACGTGTGGAGCTTATTTGCTTGTTATTTTTAATGCTGAAATCGCATTCGAACCATTTTTAGAAATGGAGTTCTTTTTTTTGACAGTATTGTGTTACGTTTTTATAACAACACCCTTTATCGACAGCCTATTGGGCATACTTATTTGTTTTGCGACTGCCTTCCTTTTGTTTTCTCGAAGAGAAGAGAGAATTCGGGAAAATAATGATGTAAACTCTATTAACCGTAATGAACACAAGTTTAATGATGGAAACAAGGTACTTAATTTAGATTTCCTTGATTCATATGCTGATATTAATGAATTTAATGATGATTCCTTTGATGTGGACATAGACAGTGACACCGATCTCCTCGAAGTTAATAACGAAGCTTTTGATAATAACCTTCTTAAGTTGCATATTGCTAGTGACGCTGACCACATCGGCCATTTTGCCAAAGATTTGGATAATAATTCTTATGATGTGCACGATATCAGCGATGAAAAGCAATTTAATTACCTCCAACATGAAACAGAAAAGGATTTTGATTTTCCAAAACCTGATAACTCAGGTAATCAAATAGGCACGAATAGCAGTATAACCATCTTGAACCAGGAAGAATTCAGTTTGAATGCCTCTATTGAATCATTGGATGTTGAATGCATTGTATCGCATAACGATCTTGGAGCACAAAGAGACATCGATTCTGGTAATCTCCTTAACACAAATAATGAACCAAAAATGAATGGCAAACTGGATCAAGTAGACAGAACAGAACTGAAACCAACTGAAGATTCTGAAGAACAGCTCGTTGATCTCGTCGTTGGTACCGTCCCTGTTATCTGCTTTGATGACGAGTACATTCAACATCCTTCTTCGAATCATAGCAAGCGTTTCAAAATTTCAAACATAAGAAAAACATTACTGAAATATTTCTGCTTTAAAAAATTAAAAATAAACAAAGGACTTAAAACATATTATATAGATCTGAGATAAGTTTACACAATTTCAGTTTGTATTCGTGATAAATTTGTTTGCCATGACACCGATCTCGACTGACCAGTACTTGCCTAAAAATTGGACATTGACTGACCAGTCACTAACTGACGATCACATTGACTGACCAGGGCCTGCCTAAATATTGGACATTGACTGACTATGTGACGGTCTCCTTGATTGCCCGTTGACTGACTAAAAATTGGACATTGTCTGACCAGTGACTTACTAAATGACAATCTCCCTGAGTGACTAAAAGTAGGACATTGTCTGACCAGTGACTGACTAACTGACTATCTCATTGACAGACCGGAGACTGACTAAATTTGGACATTGACTGAGTAGTGACTGAGTGACGATCTCATTGACTGAGCACTGACAGACTAAAATTTGTACATTCACTGAACAGGAACTGAGAAAGTGAAGATCTCCTTGCCTGACCAGTGACTGAATAAAAATTGGACATTGACTGACTAAGTGACGATATCACTGACAGCCTAGTGATTGAGTGACGATCTGATTAACTGACCAGTGACAGAATAAAAATTGGACATTCACTGAAAATCGACTGACAAAGTAAAGATCTCTTTGTCTGACCAGTGACTGAATAAAAATTGAACATTGACTGACCAATGACTGATTAAGTGACGTCCTTATTGCCTGAGCATTGGATTTGGACGGAAGAAATTGCCTTTTTCGATAAGAGAGAAAAAAGGTGCTTTCAGTCCAATCGATTGCGCTGCAGCTGAAATGGAAACAGAAAATCATTTTTAAATTCTTTTCTAGAGCTACATTTCAGAACTGCAAAATTTAAATGAAATTATATGGTAACCTGAAATTAAAATATTATTTGCAGTTAAATGCCGTTGCTAAATTTGTTTTTCTTGTGCTCTTAAATTAATTTACTAGTTTACACACCATATTCACTTTTGATTTACCAATATGCTCTATTTTAACTATAACTTCTCACTGAATTAAGTTAAGCTGTAGCGGTTATTGAAATTTTTCTTAGGCATATTTTCCCTTGTTGTCTGTGCTCCCAATTCGAAGTTACCGTCAGCTACTTCCTTTTTGTTTTTCCTATGTGATTTGTCGGCATTTCGTATAAAAAACTTCCAGATTATCATTAAAACACGAATAAGTTTGTTATTTTGTATTTTAGATTTTTTTCTCTCTGTGGCCTTCATGTCAAAACTTACTAGAATTAATAAATGAGAATATATTGCTTTCTTTTCAAACGAAGAATTTTCAATATTTGTCCCATAGCAATATGCCCTGTTATTAAGAATGCTAAGAGTTTTACCCTCTTTGATTCCCCGCCAACGTGCTGGCTGCATGGTTGGCTTCTGCAGTTTTCCTTATCTCGATGTATATTAGGCGATTTCCCATAGAACGTTCTCCGCTAAGCCATCCCTCGCGCCGGGCAGGTAACCATCCTTTTCTTTGCCCTTTTCAAGTAACCTTACTTTTACTCAAACAAATGAATCTTGACATGAAATTTGAAAGAAATTAATTTAAATAACTTTTATAAAAATGTCGCGATTGGATATATACTGGAAGTTGCAGAATTTACACCCCACAGATACACCCAAAAGAAATATTAAACTGAAAGCTTTCAGACTTTGTATTGCGCCCAAAGGAATCATTTTTTCATTTGCAGACATAAACGCTTGGACAGAATTCGGGCTAATGTCCCTCTGGTTTAAAAATATTAAAAAACAGCGTATTTTATAAATTAGAAAATGAACCTTTCATTTACTTTCATATAGTTGAATAAATATTTATGAGGCATTATTAATAAAAATGAGAATAAAGGAAATTCTATGAATAATCCTGAAACGTTTAGCCTGAAATTTAAAATTCAACGTAACTATCGCAAATGACTGAGTGCAGGGGGTGTTCAGGTATCCTTTTAAGGATTTTGCAAAGAATTATATATATAAACAAACGTTATAATTTCATTTTCTAACATATTTCGTCTGAGAGGCCTTTTGTTGAACCACCATATTACATCTTGATTCGTAAGAGAAAAGCCCTTTAATGAAAACATCAAGGTTGATTTTATGCCACTTGTCCTTCCCAATGTTCCACAGTCCGTCCGAAGTTTGGGGATGCCACGTATAAAGAGCTTGTTTTAAAAGTACAAATGCACATTAATCCATAGGAGACACATCAGGAGATTTGGTGGATATGCATCTAGAGGGAATAGCTTTAATTGCGGTTTCATATCTCACTTTTTTGAAAACATAAAGCAGTAGATTTAGAGGTATGGTTTGTAGCCTTATCTTGATGGAACTTAATACAGTC
The DNA here is from genome assembly GCF_044657685.1 of Stegodyphus dumicola. NCBI lineage: Eukaryota > Metazoa > Arthropoda > Arachnida > Araneae > Eresidae > Stegodyphus > Stegodyphus dumicola. The sequence continues at coordinate 113,371,565 of NC_140778.1, read as the reverse complement.
AAGATTGTTTGGATAAAGAGATGGAATTTCGTCTTTTAATATAGCTGTTTAAAGTTATTTCTGATTGTAACCCGAATTGATTTTGATATTTTTTTTACTTTCCTTATTTTAAATTTCTCCTTATAAAAGAATCCAGTAAGAACAATAAAACTTTAGAAAAAAAATTTTTTTTTTCTCTGAACCAATATATTAAGTCTTTTGCTCCTCTTTTTCGGCAGTAAATGCATGTTTATCTCTTGCAAGCGTTACACGTATGCCCAAGCTTCATGAGTTGTAACTACACTGAAGTGCCACTAAATTAGGGATAGACATGGCTATGCAAATTGAATAGCGCTGCGCCGCATCTGGACTTACGTGAGGGAGTTGTGATAAATGCACATACAGATAGCACTATGCTTGTCGATAATCAATTGTTTCATATACCAGTATAGGTAAAATTTCAATATCGGGCAGATAGTAATCTCTCGTCGCATGGGCCATACAATTCACAAAATCCTCAGCGGGATAGGATTTTAACGGTCGACAGTGTCAAGAGCATACCGAGAATACTCGGATGGGGGGAAAACAAAGTAGCGACTCTGGAAAGTGCAAAGCACATTTAATTTAGAACAATCGTGCTGTGAGACGTCTCAGCCGTATTGTACATGGTCAATGGAGCCAAATATTAGCTCAAATTACCACCTAGCTAAAGCAGGCGACAGTCGTACAGTCAGTAAAAAGATCGTTTATCGCTCCCTTCAGCATAAGGGCTTCGGAAGCCGTAGACACACGAGGGTATCTTTTCTAAATGCATGCCATCGAGTTGCCATTCTTACCTGGGCAAGAGAATATAGAGAATAGACACTAGTGGACATGAAATGTGTAGGAGTGATGAGTCTCGATCCCTCTAATTAATACCGATGGGAGGCTCAGAATATGACGAGAGAATCATGAATGTATGAATCCGGTGTGACGGATTGGAACTGTACAAGGCCATGGAGGCTTAATCATGGTCTGGGATGCTTTCTTCTGGTGGTGTTTGGGATCTTTAGTGCTTGTTCTTACCTCCCTCAATATGATTCTGTACGTGGAGTTGATGAGCTATCATCTCCATCCATTTATGTCCCTGTCATTCACACGGAAAGAGAGTATCTCAGAAAGATAACTGCGCCTCTCACAGGTTACGGTTGGTTGGATGGAAGAGTATTCCTATGACTTCTCTGTCATAAGTTGGTTACTTAAAAGCCCTGACTTGAAATTCTACTGAGCATCTTTGCAAATTAGTATATCCTATTATTGAGGAATGTAGAGAATTGAAGTGTTATGTTCTATTCACTCGTTTTCCATGTTTAGAATGTCTGTTATGATGGTCGTATGAAATGTCATCGTCTATTATGATGTCGAAATGTCGTCTGTTGTGATGGTTTCGTATGGAAGCATATGATTGAGCATATGATTGATAAGCCTTCCTAGCGCTAAATACACTACCTCTAATAACATATAGGTCATAGTTCATAGGTCTTCGCTTATTTAAGAGGTACAATACCCTGAAAATGTTACCTATCTATATCTGTCCTTAGTGGGTATCATATAAAAGTCAAAAATAAATCCCAATGTTGGAACAAACCTTTTCACTTGAAGTTCGGAATCACATCCAATGTGGCAATATGTAACAGAGGGATAACTTGTGTAAAATAGCGATTTAAAATATCTGAAGCGTAACTTTCACATCGTAAAAGCAAATTAGCACATCTGTAGCATAAACATGTTGGCTTAACTTTATCCTCGCTAGTGCTACGGCTGTAGCGTCCTCCTTGCTCCGCGTCTTGAAGCTAACGGGATATCGTGGCCGTAGTTGTTGAGGCATGTAACGTAAGTGAGCGGAGCATAGTTGCACTGACCAGTTGTTGAAATTTTTAACGCATAATACACATCAATGTGCTGCCCCAAGGTTTCGCAAAGTCCATATCGATTTATCAGCAATAATTAAGTTAATGTAATAAAGAGTAAATAATGAAAAGTAGAAAAAACACTATGTACACTAAGTATATCGATCACCAAAACTCATTTTGGTGTATCGTTCTCGCTAATTATATAACGTAAGTTCATGTTACGCTAACCAGTTGATTTTATCTTAAAGAGGTGATTATTAAAGAATTAAAAATAGTTTTATATATTTTTGTATTGTGTATATATTTAGCTTCATTTTTACCCAGTCAAAGGTAGATGAAACCCTTTCCATCAGAGTGGCAGGTAAACATGATTCTCTGTGCTTTGCACTAATAAATCCAAGACAAATTCATGTTTTGAAAGTACTTTTTGTATAAAAAATATTTTCCCAGAGTATTCAAGTATTTTCGTTTTAATAATAATAATCTCAGGTTATATATATATATATATATATGTACATATAAGTATTACGTTTATGCTTTGTATTGCAAGAAACCCCCCAAAAAGAAACATTTATTTGAATATGTATGGCAGCGGCAGTTTAGCGTTGGTTCGTTTTCCAATTTTCCGCTTCCACTTTTATCCCAAAAATAGCAAAAATCAGAGATATTAATTAAAAGTTATTAAAACGCTAATTTTCGCCCTCATTTTTCGGAATGGCAACAGTGCTGATATCATCAACAATGGCGACAGGGATACAACAGCAATAATGTTTGCCTGCCATTATTGCTGATGTAATGAGAGAGAATTACCGATTTTATGCGATTTTATCAAAAAAATGAATAAAACAAAAATAAAAAAATAAAATTTAAAAAGTCATTCGAATTTTGGAAACCTCGTTTCGAGGTGCACTGGCTCTAGTCTAGATGCACCTATGCAGCAAATTCGTAGGCCTGGGTCTATCAGCTTACACGCAGACCGAACGAAAGACAGACTCATAGAATCTTCCCTCTATTGTAAGTAAAGTTATATATCAGAATACGTTTCATTGTTACATATTCAAAGAATCCTTTTAATAACGTTCGGAACAATGAATTTACCAATAATTGTTTTAGGCTTTGTTGAATTAAAACAAAGTTAATGTATACATTTTTACCAATTCTTATAAATCATAATCATTAGAGATATCAAATCTAGTGGTGCTAAAATCTTACGTGTGGAGCTTATTTGCTTGTTATTTTTAATGCTGAAATCGCAATCGAACCATTTTTAGAAATGGAGTTCTTTTTTTTGACAGTATTGTGTTACGTTTTTATACCAACACCCTTTATCGACAGCCTATTGGGCATACTTATTTGTTTTGCGACTGCCTTCCTTTTGTTTTCTCGAAGAGAAGAGAGAATTCGGGAAAATAATGATGAAAACTCTATTAACCGTAATGAACACAAGTTTAATGCTGGAAACAAGGTACTTAATTTAGATTTCCTTGATTCATATGCTGATATTAATGAATTTAATGATGATTCCTTTGATGTGGACATAGACAGTGACACCGATCTCCTCGAAGTTAATAACGAAGCTTTTGATAATAACCTTCTTAAGTTGCATATTGATAGTGACACTGAACACATCGGCCATTTTGCAAAAGTTTTCGATAATAATTCTTATGATGTGCACAATATCAGCGATGAAAAGCAATTTAATTACCTCCAACATGAAACAGAAAAGGATTTTGATTTTCCAAAACCTGATAACTCAGGTAATCAAATAGGCACGAATAGCAGTATAACCATCTTGAACCAGGAAGAATTCAGTTTGAATGCCTCTATTGAATCATTGGATGCTGAATGCATTGTATCGCATAACGATCTTGGAGCACAAAGAGACATCGATTCTGGTAATCTCCTTAACACAAATAATGAACTAAAAATGAATGGCAAACTGGATCAAGTAGACAGAACAGAACTGAAACCAACCGAAGATTCTGAAGAACAGCTCGTTGATCTCGTCGTTGGTACGGTCCCTGTTATCTGCTTTGATGACGAGTACGCTCAACATCCTTCTTCGAATCATAGCAAGCGTTTCAAAATTTCAAACATAAGAAAAACATTACTGAAATAATAAATCCCAATGTTGGAACAAACCTTTTCACTTGAAGTTCGGAATCACATCCAATGTGGCAATATGTAACAGAGGGATAACTTGTGTAAAATAGCGATTTAAAATATCTGAAGCGTAACTTTCACATCGTAAAAGCAAATTAGCACATCTCTAGCATAAACATGTTGGCTTAACTTTATCCTCGCTAGTGCTACGGCTGTAGCGTCCTCCTTGCTCCGCGTCTTGAAGCTAACGGAATATCGTGGCCGTAGTTGTTGAGGCATGTAACGTAAGTGAGCGGAGCATAGTTGCGCTGACCAGTTGTTGAAATTTTTAACGCATAATACACATCAATGTGCTGCCCCAAGGTTTCGCAATGTCCATATCGATTTATCAGCAATAATTAAGTAAATGTAATAAAGAGTAAATAATGAAAAGTAGAAAAAACACTATGTACACTAAGTACATCGATCACCAAAACTCATTTTGGTGTATCGTTCTCGCTAATTATATAACGTAAGTTCATGTTACGCTAACCAGTTGATTTTATCTTAAAGAGGTGATTATTAAAGAATTAAAAATAGTTTTATATATTTTTGTATTGTGTATATATTTAGCTTCATTTTTACCCAGTCAAAGGTAGATGAAACCCTTTCCATCAGAGTGGCAGGTAAACATGATTCTCTGTGCTTTGCACTAATAAATCCAAGACAAATTCATGTTTTGAAAGTACTTTTTGTATAAAAAAATATTTTCCCAGAGTATTCAAGTATTTTCGTTTCAATAATAATAATTGCCTTTGTGAGGGCAACTACTTCCGCTTGGAACACTGAGTTCTGTGCTCCCAGACGGCCCTTCCATTCCTTTGCTATGTTTCCATTTATATAGGCTATATAGGCACTGCCTACAGCGTTATCAATTTTTGACCCGTCTGTATAAAGCACAGCCCTTGGTCCGTCTAAGCGCGGGGTTAACGCTGGTGAGTGGAAAGTCCTTATGCCCAGTCCATATTCCGACGGATGTGTGCTTAGTTTGGACCTGCGTGTTTCGTAGACTTCTGGCAGATAGTATGTATCCCCATATGTGCATGGCTGTTGGAGTTGCGTCACCTTTGCAATTGAGGCTTCTTGCTGCGCTTTGATTGGGAGCGGCATAAGCTCTGCTAATACCGAAGCGGCCGCAGTCGACGTTGTCCTGTAGGTCTTCGTTATGGCCAGGACAAATGGTCGCTGTGCACTACTTAGCAATTTTGCCTTTCTGACTGTCATCGGGGCTGCCCAGATTTCTGCTCCGTAGGTTAGGACCCTCTCCGCGACAGTGGAGTAAAGTATCTTGTAGATATTGGGCCAAGGGCCCCAGTGGTTTAAGGTGAGGCAGCCAGGTGAACTTTTCATCCAATATATAATACCCAGGAGTTTTAGTTCTCTGACCCTTTTGATGGTCTTCCCATTAAGCTGGATGGTTGGGTTTCTTATTAAAGTTTGGCCTGGCTTATGATAAATTATATATTTCGATTTTGCCTCAGAAATTATTAGCTTTTTCTCCTGACATAGCCGAGAGAAGGTATCAATTACATCATTGCAGTTTTGCTGCAGTACATCTCTACTCTTGCCGCCCACCACAAAGGTCGCGTCATCCGCAAAGGCTACTATCTGGGTATCGGACGGCTATTCGTATCGTAAGATGGAATCGAAAGTTGCATTCCACAAGTCTGGACCCGCGCACGATCCCTGTGGACAGCCTTTTGTCTGGCTTCTGGTTATGACACCGCCAGTGTGTGTTACTATGAACTTTCTATTGGACAGGTATTGCTTGAAAACCTGCAAGAGGTTATCAGGGATCCTTGCCTGGTGCAGTGCCTCTAAAATTGAGGGCCACCACAGAGAGTCAAATGCGCTTTGCAGGTCCAGACTTAGGACCGCTGCATGCTGTTTCCTTTCATGCAAGTGGCTGATATAGTCTCTTATCCTTGATAGGGCAGCAATCGTTGAGCGTAGCTCTCTGAATCCATATTGTGCGTCAGAGATTGCCCCACTCTGCGTCATATGAAATTTAAGCCGCTGGACTAGGAGCTTCTCATAGACTTTCCCTATTACCGGGAGAAAACAAATCGGCCTAAACGAGGATGGGCTGTTTGGATCCTTCCCTTCTTTCTTAAAGAGCACAACCTGCCCCGTTTTGTAAGGTTCCAGAAAGCTTTGCAGTGCTAGCAGTTTGTTAAAATAACGCGTAAAAAAGCCGGATCTTGCTTTATGTATTGCTCTCAAGATTGGATAGTCTATTGAGTCCGGACCAGGGGCTTTACTTTTCGGGAGAATTTTGATCGTTGCGGAGACTTCCTTCTCCGTAAATGGCATATCATCTGGGACAGATGTGTGCAGCGTATAAGCCTGGTGGTCGGACGGATCTGTAATATCCTCTTCCGGAAGTACGGCGTCAAGAATTGTCCTGAGCGTGATTTCTGTTATGTGTCCAGCCTGCTGCCCTGCAAAGGCTCTTAGCTCCGGTGGTCTGTAAACTTTGTTCGAAGCTATCTTGTGGAGAGCACCATAGACTTCTACATTCTTAGTACAGAACTCCCTCCAGCTGGCAAGTTTTGCGGATGCAATTGCCCTTTTGTACTGAGCTTGCTCTTTATTATAAAGAACACTAAGGGCTTGCCTCCTGTCTGGGTCTCTTTCACTCTTCATCTTACGCCTAAGTGCCCTGGTGCGACTGCGCTGTGCACGGAGCTCTTTCGTCCACCAGTTTGCCACTCTTATAACTTTTGGTGATTTCAGGCCTAGGATGGCATCACAGATAGATTGAATATCTCGTATCATTCTGGTGGTTAAGTCGTCAGCATCCTTTATGTTCTGACATTTCATAAGTGCCTCGTCCACCTGCTCTAGTACTGGTCCTAGCCTGCTTACAAGTTGTTTTAATTTTCTGCCATTGGTTCTATAACGCTTGTTCATAAACTGCGCATGTGGCTGACCTATCTGGAAGGTTATATAGCGATGGTCCGAGGTTGAGGGAGTGTCACTTACGGTCCAGTGCTGTATTTTCTGAGCCAGACGCGCTGTTGACAGAGTGATGTCGGGCCATCCTTTTCCCATTTGGGTCTCGAAGGTCGGCAGACTGTCCGGCACGTTGTGAAGAATGAGTCGGTTGCATGCAATGAAGTCCACAACTTCTCTACCTCTTGGGTCTGTGGTCGGATATCCGAAGTCCTCCGCATGAGAGTTAAAATCTCCTGCCAATACATGGTGTGCATGCGGGTAGGACGTAAGGATATTCTGCAAGGCATCTAATGTGGGAGAAACGTCTACTGTAGGAGGAATGTAAACATTCGTGACCAGGACACTCAGTCCCATAGCCTCGACTGCAATTGTGACCATGTCTCTTGACTTTGCTAGCACAACTGGCAACCATCTGCTGTGGCAACAAACTACTGCCGCTCTTGTTCCCTCACTTCCTGAATCCTGGATGACGGTCCATTGGAGGGGAAATTCTGCTGCTTGCCCTGCATAAAGAAAAGGTTCTTGAATTAAAAGGAAGTCCGCCTCTTTCTCCATAGCATATTGCACTAGCTGTGCAGTAGCCGCGCGCGCTCTTTGGAGGTTGATTTGAACAAACTTCAGCACATTGCTTTCCTCTGTTCTTGAATTCACTTCCATTACTTTTGTAAATTAATTGACTTTTAAGGTAAAATTACTAACTGTGAAAATACTTGACTTGCTTCCTAGAGAGTTGCACTTGCTATTAAGTGAACTGGCTGTTGTAGTAGGTAGACGATGCCTTGCTTGCTGGGCTATTAAATTAGTTGTCCTCGCCGTAGTCAGTACGTGCTTTAATCTTCTGGATATGCGCATGGAATGTTGGGCAGTTTGCTGCGTACGCTGCGTGGTGTGTATCCACTTTAAATTTTGAATCTCTGTTTTCTATGAAGCAATTAATGCATTCAGGGCAGTCCGCCTTACATTCGTTAATGTCATGACAGCCTCCGCAGTAAGCGCAGTAAGGCCTGTGGCAGCAGTCTTTCGACGTATGTTCCAGGTCCTGACAGCGGAAACAGCGCTTGGCTCCTGTAAACTCGTAGATACTATGTTCCCTCCATCCTTGGAACAATCTTCGTTTGGACATGAGGACATGAAAGGCACCAGGGGTACATTCAATCACCCACTTTGTGGCTCTATTCCTTCTGTACGGGCGCTTGAAGAGGACTCTATACTCTTCATTCCCAAGATTGCAAGACTTTTGTAGCATTTCTCGTACTTCCACCTCCGAGGTGCCGTACGGTACATTGTCGATTGTGCATTTCGGTGTTCTCTTCCGTGGTATACGCGTGCGTACTGTATCCTTTAGGTTATCGTGCTGAGCTAGGAACTGACTTATCTTCTGTACTTCATCCTTGTTGTTGCATCGCACCGCCACACCTCCACTACTTAAGTTCGTAATGCCCCGAAGGTTGACACACAGATCTTCAATTTGGACATGCTTTTCTAGTACCCCGCGTATATCCGCACTCTGTTCATCACGTTTAGGGAGGATCAGCAGTGTCGGCATGTTCGTGACTTTCCTTTTCCATCTCCGCTTTACCGCTTGCGCGTACGTAGGTTGGCCATCTTTGCCCTCTATAACCGGGTGCTCATCCTGCTGTATAGTATCTTTGCTTGCATGGAGCTGCTTCACCTGTCTTTTTGCATTTTGCTGAATCGAGTGAGCAAGTTCACAACAAAGAACCGTCGACGTGTTTACTCCTATGTCTGCTAGGGTTGGACTCTCTGCAAGGTGTGGGCCTCTCAAGGCTAGCGTTTCCAGAGCATCCAGAGCACATAGCAGTCGCTCACGAAGATCTTGAGGTAGGAGGAATTTGCCCCTTCTATGAGTGCTGGCTGTCTTTCTTATAAATTCGTAGAGCAGGTGAACTTTGCCTTGATGGTCTTGGTCACTGTCGAGTATCTCTTGCGGATCGAAATCCGACCTTTGCATCTGAGGCTCTCCTTCCGACTGTGCAGATGAGTTACGTGTCATTCTTGAATCACCGATACACGTTGAGCACTTTTCACTTAATAACACATTTATATCACTTTCACGTTAACACTTGTATCACCTTAATCACTTTAAATCAGTGCTGATGGAATTCACCACGTAATATCACTTTCACGTAAACACTTTGGATCACTTTTAAATACGTTAAAACACTTTAAATCACACTATAAATCACCGTTGACAGAACGTAAAATTTTAAATCACTTTTCGCGTAAATCACTTAACACTTGAAAACACTTTCACCATACAATATCAACCAACACTTAATAACACTTTAAATCACTTTTCACCTGTGTTACGTACATAACTTTCACGTTAATTTGACACAATAACACACTTTTCCACTTTAAGAACACCACATAAATGCCTTGTATATTATTAGAAAGTTCTGGAATTATTGCTGGGTTGGATGTAACAGGTACATTTTAATACATAAATATTGAGTGCTATAATCAATAGTGACCAGCAAGTAAATTGAAGACACGTTAACACTTTGGATCACTTTTAATCACGTTAAGTAACACTATAAATCACCGTTGACGGAATGTAAACACTTTAAATCACATTTTGCGTAAATCACTTAACACTTGAAAATACGTACACCATGCAATATCGAAACTTAATAACACTTTCACGTTAACACTTTAAATCACTTTTTGCATAAATCACTTAACACTTGAAAATACGTACACCGTGCAATATCGAAACTTAATAACACTTTCACGTTAACACTTTAAATCACTTTTCACCTGTGCCACGTACATAACTTTCACTTTAATTTGACACAAAAATATACTTCCACTTTAGGAACACCACATAAATGTCATGTATATTATTAGGAGATACTGGTAAAATTGCTGGGTTAAATGTAACAGGTACATTTTAATACATAAATTTCAGTGCTATAATCTATAGTGACAAGCACGCAAATTGCAGACACGTTAACACTTTGGATCACTTTTAATCACGTTAAGTAACACTATAAATCACCGTTGACGGAATGTAAACACTTTAAATCACATTTTGCGTAAATCACTTAACACTTGAAAATACGTACACCATGCAATATCGAAACTTAATAACACTTTCACGTTAACACTTTAAATCACTTTTTGCATAAATCACTTAACACTTGAAAATACGTACACCGTGCAATATCGAAACTTAATAACACTTTCACGTTAACACTTTAAATCACTTTTCACCTGTGCCACGTACATAACTTTCACTTTAATTTGACACAAAAATATACTTCCACTTTAGGAACACCACATAAATGTCATGTATATTATTAGGAGATACTGGTAAAATTGCTGGGTTAAATGTAACAGGTACATTTTAATACATAAATTTCAGTGCTATAATCTATAGTGACAAGCACGCAAATTGCAGACACGTTAACACTTTGGATCACTTTTAATCACGTTAAATCACTTTAAATCACACTATAAATCACCGTTGACGGAACGTAAACACCTTAAATCACTTTTCGCGTAAATCACTTAACACTTGAAAACACTTTCACCATGCAATATCAACACTTGATAACACTTTCACGTTAACACTTTAAATCACTTTTCACCTGTACCACGTACATAACTTTCACGTTAATTTGACACAAAAACACACTTCCACTTTAAGAACACCGCAAAAATGCCTTGTATATTATTAGCAAATACTGGTATTATTGCTGGGTTGAATGTAACAGGTACATTTTATTACATAAATGTTGAGTGCTATAATCAATAGTGACTAGCAAGCAAATTGCAGAGAAATGCGCTTGGCTGCGATACTTCTTCTGTGCATCAGCTGTACACTATAGGTAGTTCTGCGGAGTAATCCAATTGATAAACACAGGCACAGAATTAATTAAAAAGCACACACACACTGCATTAATCACTATTGTAGAAGACGATAATCCTAAGTCCTGGTAATGCCGGAAAAACAGTAACTTTTGAAGTAGCAGACCGATCTTCTTCAAATTTACAATCTCATACAGCCCATGGCTTGAATCAGAAGAATCCGTTTGAACAAAATCGCTAGGCCAATTAGGGGCTTAATTAGCGATTCGTTTAATTGCCTCCAGTACCTCTTTCTCCCTTTGTTGACAACAGGAAATCACTCGGGTTAACAGGCGACGGGGGGTCGAATGCTTCTAACTGACCGTAGGGACGGGGAAAAGGTCAAAGTTCACGGTGAAAAACTTGTAAAAGCAATTAAAAATCAATTACTCGGCATCCATTGACCGCACACATACATAATTACTGTCAAATTGCTCAGCGTAAAATACCGCATCCGACGATACTAAACACCAGTGATATCGGGCAACGGCGGCTGCTATGCGAATCTGGAAGCACAGTCCGATATGAATTACCACGTGCACGACGCGTTGAGGCAGTAATTAGTCTCTTAGTAATTACTGGATGATCCGATCTTGACGAACTTGGTGTCTAATTAAAGCTGAACGTCTTGGCTATACATAGCAATTAAAATTAAGACAATCCGCTGAATATTTCCGCTTCTAATGAGGAAAATGCCGGAGCTCATAGAAACGACCTACACTCGTCCTTACTTAAATGTGCCTTTTTTCCATCAGAGTGGCAGGTAAACATGATTCTCTGTGCTTTGCACTAATAAATCCAAGACAAATTCATGTTTTGAAAGTACTTTTTGTATAAAAAATATTTTCCCAGAGTATTCAAGTATTTTCGTTTTAATAATAATAATCTCAGGTTATATATATATATATATATATATATATATATATGTACATATAAGTATTACGTTTATGCTTTGTATTGCAAGAAACCCCTCAAAAAGAAACATTTATTTGAATATGTATGGCAGCGGCAGTTTAGCGTTGGTTCGTTTTCCACTTTTCCGCTTCCACTTTTATCCCAAAAATAGCAAAAATCAGAGATATTAATTAAAAGTTATTAAAACGCTAATTTTCGCCCTCATTTTTCCGAATGGCAACAGTGCTGATATAGTCAACAATGGCGACTGGGATACAACAGCAATAATGGTTGCCTGCCATTATTGCTGATGTAATGAAATATGGGACCCTGCCCCGTGACAACGCTGCAGCAGTGTGTTAGGAGCTCCTCGTTGAACGAGTTATAACCGCGGTAATATTTGTCGTGTGTCTACAAGGTTAGTAACATCGTAAAGGTCTCAACAAGCTACAAATTTTGATGCTTGATTTGTGTTCCTACGTCTTATAATTCTGGAGTTATTGAAATTTTTAAATTCTCATGCATTGTCTACACATGAGCCTATGTTTTTGAATGAAGAACCGGAAGAAGAAAATGAAGTGCTGCTTTATGCTCCGTCGTTGTTAAGTGATTACTCGCGAACAAATTGCCTTCTGTTCTCAACACAGATATCTGGAGAAAGCTGGCGCATTCCGCTTTCTAACGGTGCAAGAATTGTGTTTGTGGTGTGTGTTTAAGCAGAGTTATAATTATTTTAATTAGAGTCCATAAAGTGTCATTTTTGCGGATTTCTTCTAGGATATCTCGGCTTCTATTTGGAATATCATCATCATTTATCCTCGGCAAAGTAGGTCTTCTTGTACTCTTTATTTCGGTACCCTTGCTTTGAATTTATGTTTATTAGTTCATCTGCTATGCACACTTTTGTGTTATTTTAATAATCCGTAACTCGTATTCCCCCCTACTAACTTCTTCCAAGTCGAATTTTTCGACGCAGGGGTTGCAAGGTTGTTGTTTTCTCAAGAAGCCCCTCAGGGTTAGCATATTAACAACGACCTTTCCCCTCCACCTACAAAGCGCATGCGCGCTTGGCACAGAACCTGTTGACACCCGTGACATTAGAACTTTTTACCGCGCGGCTTTGTTTATGTTTCGAACTTCAACTTTGTCATTTATTCGCCCATTCATGTTTATGTTACAATCTTTTTATACTTTATAGATGTAAATTTATTGATTAATGATAATGAAATTTACTGATTGTATTATAAATTACTGGCTATTGATATAAATTTAATAATTTTGTGTTTGCACTTTCTAACCATTTTTTTTTTTTTTTTTTTTTTTTTTCCTCTCTCTCTTTCTCCTACTAAAATGTCTGTATTTTGTGGTTTAAGTTACGGGTAGTATAAGTTCTCAGTCCAACATTAATTTTATTTCCTCTATGACTTTCTAGTTAAGCTGTCTTCAAGCCTTTTCCCCTCTTCTTTCCCCCTTTAACTGACTTCCCCTTCTTTTTATTTCTCTGATAACTTCGCTTCTATGTAACTTAGCGGCCTCAAACTCTTCTTTTCATCCCCTTGTTATCCTGTTATTCCCTTTTAATTTCTAAGTTTTCTCCTTAACTACATTAGATAGAGCCCTCTTTTCATTTTCCCCTCTTGATACTTTACCTTCTTTTTTTTTTCTTTTGCTGACCCCCTCTTTCTTTCCACCCCAACCCTCCGCATACCTTTTTTTATATTTTAATTAATCCTTTTTTTCGAGCAATTTTTGCAACTATTTTAAGAATTTCTTTTCTTTTTTTTTTTTTTTTTTTTTTTTCAGTTTCCTCTAGTGGAAACACCTCTACATTCTTCCTGTTGTAAACCCGCAACCTCTTTAAGGTCCAGGCTCTCCTATCACTACTCTTTCTGCACCTGCGATTCTCCTTCTGTTCACGTTTCAGCTATTCCTTACATTCTCCCCCATTTTTCATCACTCATCTCTTCTCTTTGCTATCTTTGATTTATTAACATTCTTCGGGCCTCTGGCATACCACTACAACCTCTCGGTTTACGTGTTTATCACTTAAATATATGTGTATACTTACAAAATATCATGTGTACTGCTATTTATTGTGCTTACTGAAACTTTTGTGCATTAATAATTAATTACTTCCATCACACATTTGCTGTGTTGTGTACTGTAACTCTCACTACGTGCTCAGTTTCAAGTTCTGCGCAAGTGATAATTTGTGTGCACTTTACATTGTAATTCTTCCTGCGGGCTCAATTTTAAGCACTGCTCAAGTGAACTACAGTTATGCAGTGGCTTTGTGATTTAGTGTATTCAGTGAATTAGAGACTCGGTGCCTTAATATAGAGATCTCAACAGCTTCCTAATATAAGACTTCAACAGCAGTGCTTTAATACAGAGATTACAGTGCCTTAAGATAGTTCCTTGTTATAGTGCCACAATTTAGTGCTCAGTATAGTGCCTCTAATTGCCATAATATAGAGATTTCTACAGCATTCAGTGAGATAGTCTACACAGTGAAATTAGAGACTTAGTGCATAATTTTAAAGATTCAAATAGTATTTAGTGACTCTGTGAAATAGCAGAATAATTTATATATTTTTTATTTATCATTAGTGATTTCATACAATAGACTCAATGCAGTATGTCTGAAATGCGTACCTCCACACACTGCAGTGATCCAGATTTGCCAAATCACTTAGTTTCAACTGACTTCTCATATAGAGGAAAAATAAAAGCGGTCTTCGACGAGAGCGTACAAATAGCCAATACAGTTCGAGGTAATAAAAATATATTACCACGCCTCATAGCCACTCTAGAGATCTTTCGGGACATCGCATTACGTGGAACAGAGGTAGTCAACAAAGACGTGAACACTTCTGTAATCCCGCGCTGTACCACTGGCACTAACACCCCTTACACTGAGGTGGTTACTTCAAGTACAAACACGGACTCCCTGCCAGTAACAGCAACTACGCAGGCTCCCAGGAACACAGGGGAAAGGCATAGCCACTTGAAGTCACCGACAACACCATCAGCGATTGTGCCCCAGAAACCAACCTTTGCGGCAGTGCTTAAACTGTTCAGTAAACCCAGTCTGATCATCAATCCTTTAGGGAGTATCCATCCACGTGATCTAAGAACACAGTTACAAGAAATGGTTCCACTTAGTGAGATCCCAGTTGTCGTCAACGCTATCAAACTGGCTCCAAAAGGCGGACTAGAAGTTTTTTGTAATACAAACGAGGAGGTACTCAAGTTACAGGAGCACATCAAAAAAGCTGAGGTCCAGGCAGAGGTTCGTCTCAGGCAAAAGAGGCAGCCGAGAATAGCCATCCATAATGTTCCAGAACATGTTAAACCAGAACAGCTCATCGCAGAGCTCAGCGCAACAGCAGGTCTATCAGCAAGAGTATACAAACCCCTGTTCCGACTTAAAGAGCGCCGAGCAAACAGAGTCAAATGGGTTCTCGAGTGTACCACGGAGAGCTTTGGAATCGCCATCAACATCAGACGTCTGTTCACAGCATGGCAGGCTCATACTATCACGGAGTTCTTGGGAATCCGTACATGTTATAGATGCCAGCAATTCGGGCACTCCCAGGATCTCTGCCGCAGCAAGAAACAGTTCTGTGCCTTCTGCGCTGGGTCGCACAACACCAAAATCTGTCAAGCAGAGTCACCAGCCTGTATCAACTGCGGGGACTGTAACTACCGCAACGGCACCTCCTACTACTTTGAACATCCGGCATGCCACCTGGAATGCCCGATGTACCAGAGAGCCGTCTACAACACACGCTGCAACACACAATACTAAAGATATAACATCTCAGCAGCCTACCAATGCTATGTTACTACCTAATGCGTATGAAGAAAGCAACACTTTCTCACAAGAGATCCTACCGACAAATATCGACAACCCAGTCAACCTGATTCTAACTCATTCTTCAGCAGGCTCCATAAAATGCACGCAAATTAACCTCCAGCGGGCAGAAGCAGCTAATACGCAACTAGTGCAGCATGTCCTCGATCATGAGATAGATATCATTCTTCTCCAAGAGCCTTACTGCAGAAATGGCGCAATAGCCTGCCTACCACTCTCATGGAAGATCTTCCAGCGGAAAGCGCAACTTAACGAACTATCCCCGAGAGCGGCGATCATTTGTTGTAATCCACAATGGTCCCCACTCATTATCAAGCAGGCACGAGATCATGTTGCAATTCTTCTGAATTATAATAACTCCCAGATTATCCTATCATCCGTCTACAGCTCTTCACCAGAAGACATCAGCAATGCAGTAGATAGTATTGCAGAAATACACAGAAAACATACTACCATTCCTCACGTAATAAGTGGAGACCTAAATGCGCACAACGTCATTTGGGGATACCCAGATACCTCACCGAAAGGAACAGCGTTAGAAGAATTTATAATGACAGCCAATCTACAGTTAATAAATACTCAGAATGCCCCACCGACGTTCGACAACTCATACAACAAAGGATGGCCTGATTTAACAATAGCTACAAGTAACATAGCCAACAATATAACAGATTGGAGGGTAACAGACGACGAGAGTTGCTCTGATCATAAATATATCCACTTTTCAATTAATACCGACACAAGCATCACTATCCTTAAGCGCTACAAGATCCCAGGCAATAAACTGCGTGCATTAACAAAGGCTTTCTCGGATACCCTACAGAGTGAAGAAGAAGTAATAGACCAAATAAACAGCCCAGAGGAATTAGACACTTATACAGATCATCTCCTCAATACATTGCGATGTATTTGCGACAAGCTCCTGAAGACTCGCACTGCTAAACGCATACAA
This sequence comes from Stegodyphus dumicola, assembly GCF_044657685.1. NCBI lineage: Eukaryota > Metazoa > Arthropoda > Arachnida > Araneae > Eresidae > Stegodyphus > Stegodyphus dumicola. The sequence goes on along the minus strand of NC_140778.1, from coordinate 113,354,998 downwards.
GGCATATGCTGGTGGACTAAGGAACTACGCCAATTACGGCAAAAGTGCAGAGCCCTAAGGCGTCTCCGAGGTGTAATGGACGAAGCCACCAAAATGGCATTGCTGACCACATTCCGCAGGGAAAGAGCGCATTATAAAAAATGCATACTACGAGCCAAAGTCAATAGCTGGCGGAAATTTTGCACAGCTAATACCAACGTCTATGCAATCCTGCATAAACTAGCTACAAATAAAGTTTACAAGCCTGACCAGCTTTATGCCCAATCAGCCAATAACTCAGACAACACCAATCTTGCAGAAACCACAGCATCTGCTATCCTTAATGCAATCTTCCTAGCAGATAACCCGGATGATGACTCAACAGAACAACAGAAGATACGGGACAACCATTCCATTCCTAACACACCAGACGACATACCCTTCGACTCAGCTGAAATACAGCAAATCTTCCGTTTTCTTCCCATAAAAAAGGCTCCGGGGCCAGACGGTCTAGACTATGCAATAATAAAGGTGGCTTACACATCCCGCCCTACCTTCTTCGAGAAATATTTCGGCAAACTCCTAAAATACCAGATCTTCCCTACAGCTTTCAAAAAAGGAGAAGTGGTCCTGTTCCTGAAGAAGCAGAGATCCCCAGATGACCCAAGCTCGTTTCGGCCAATTTGCCTACTTTCGTCTCTGGGAAAAATTTATGAAAAATTACTGGTAAACAGACTTAAATTCCATCTCCAGCAGACCAACTTCCTCAGCCCACGGCAATACGGGTTCCGAACTGGCTTGTCAACCACGCATGCCCTGAGTCATCTTAAAGATAGCATAGAACAAAATAGAGGCAGAAATCTTCACACGGCATTCATATCCCTGGACCTGCAAAGCGCCTTTGACACCCTCTGGTGGCCTGCTATAAAGCAAGCACTTAGAGAGGCACAATGTCCCAAAAACATCTTTAACATCATCACGGACTATCTCATAGCAGCCAACAACAATGGCCTCACTATCAAGCGGCAGGAAAGAGGGTGTCCACAAGGCTCTTGCGCCGGTCCGTTGCTCTGGATAATCACCTTTAACTCCATACTACAACATGAATGGCCTTTGCACACAGATATCATAGCATACGCCGACGATGTAGCTCTTCTGGTGTCTGACCGCACAAGAGATGAACTGGAACGGAATGCCACAGAAACCTGCTCGATATTCATGGACCTATGCAATAAACTTAAGTTAATCATCTCTCGACAAAAGCCCGCAGCCATCGTAATTCCACGTCCTGGCACAAATCCCACAAGACGTCCATGTATAAAGCTACTGGGCAAGAACTTAAAAATAACGAAGACGATTAAATAACTACGAGTCACTTGGGATCAAAGACTCCCCTGGTTACCGCACCTCCAAGAAATACGTACAAAAACATCGACCATCGCAAGGAAAGCCAGGCAATTTCAAGGGAGAAATTGGGGACAAAACCCCCATATCAGGAAACTATTATATCTGACAGTGGCAGAGAGAATAATTCTCTACGCAGCAGTCATATGGGCACAACCAATGAGCAGCCGAAAGACCAAGCTATTGACCACAATTCAACGGCCGTTTGCATTAAACATCTGCGGAGGTTATCGCACAACAGCGTCCAGCGCCGCCAAGATACTTGCAGGCCTGCTGCCATTACACATAAAGGCAGAGGCTACCTATGTACGAATCACCCATCACAGACAAGAAGCCAGATATGCAGGAATTACGTTCGGAACAACAGACTATGAACTCCCTGGCAGTGTGCAACACATCCACCCTGCCATCAAAGGTAGAGGGATCCATGTCAAAATCCAACATCAGCAATCGCACTCCAGACAACACACTTCCTCTGCGATTACACAACTGTTCACTGATGGATCAAAACATGATCAGGGAGTGGGCTGCGCGTTTGCTCACTACGAACATGGCACACTAGTAAAGGAATGGAAAGGACTCTCACTAACAGCAATAGTATCTTCCAAGCAGAGGCACTAGCAATATTTAATGCGCTACGACATGCCCTCAACCTTTCCCTTACCAATGCGACTTTTTACACGGACAGCATGTCAGTGCTACACGCACTCAGGGATCATCACCACACTTCACCCATCATCATAGATATACAGCAACTTTTACGCAATAATCATCAAGCCCGCTTTAACATGGTATGGGTGAAAGGACACTCCGACAACGAAGGGAATGACGTCGCAGACCGACTGGCTAATGAGGCTGCCAACAGCATCCACGCTCAAACTATAAGAGCCCCTACCCCCGTCTCACACCTCAAGAAAACTCTGCGTAATATCTGTAAAGAAAAGTGGCAAGAAGAATGGAATAGTTGCGACACAGGGAGAAGGACGTATAACTTCCTACCAAAGGTAGACACGGAACGTCTTATAACAATAGCCCCACTGACACAGTACATAACGGATCATGGCCAGTTTCCATCTTATTTTATGCGTCATGGCATCTCAGCATCTGACAATTGTGTCTGTGGCATGCTAGGTTCTCCCGAGCACTACCTATTTGACTGCGGTCTAACAACAAACCACCACTTACCACATCCAAGGAATGATAGAACACTTTACTATCGTTTCATAATCAAACACCCGCCAGCTATAAGGAGTATCTGCGCAGTTGTGCAGCAAATCAACGCCCTAGGGCAAGACATTTGCGAGACACAGTAGCATGGTACTGCAGACAATGTACTCAGATATTCACAGTATGTACACATTCTGTAATACACATTCCACATTCAATTTCGAGCCTCGTGTTAACATCTGCTTTCAATAGCCACCAACTTGCAGAAATAATGTTACTGACATGTTTATCAGTGTAAAGCACTGGGCACCCAATGGAATGATGTGTTATCGTAAATCGAAATATATAATATCCGTACAATGCACGAATGTAGTGTATGCAACGAAATATGTAATTCATGCAACAGAAGCCCCTAATGAAAGTATGTACATTATGTATTATGTGAACTGAGCATATTTCCGCACAGCGCTACTGCTTTACGCACACGTTACTATGTCTCAATTGTTTCTTCTGTGTGTAATATTTGCATTTATGTGCTCTACGTGTTTCCATATGTATTCTATGTGTCATGATAGGTATTCTGGTGTGTGTTTTTATGTCTTTATGTTACGTAATTACGAGTGTGTTTTTATGCTTTTACGTTTCATTTTGTATATCTATGTGTTTCAGCTTATATGAGTGTTTTAGTATTTTAATGCTATCCTTTATATTCTTTTTTAAGTTACTTTGTGTTATTAACAACGTCCTATGTAAAAACTACCCGACATCTAGCACCTGTATGGCCATGTAAACTTCCGGTGCAGCCTCACGGGGCTCCAGCGAGTTGCTTCTTTGAGATAGTGGACGACGTGGGACATATGCCTGTTTACCTATGTTATACGCCAGGCGTCCCCGTCCTCCGTCACCTGTCACCCGCTGATGTAATGAGAGAGAATTCCCGATTTTATGCGATTTTATCAAAAAAATGAATAAAACAAAAATAAAAAAAATAAAATTTAAAAAGTCATTCGAATTTTGGAAACCTCGTTTCGAGGTGCACTGGCTCTTGTCTAGATGCACCTATGTAGCAAATTCGTAGGCCTGGGTCTATCAGCTTACATGCAGACCGAACGAAAGACAGACTCATAGAATCTTCCCTCTATTGTGAGTAAAGTTATATATCAGAATACCTTTCATTGTTACATATTCAAAGAATCCTTTTAATAACGTTCGGAACAATGAATTTACCAATAATTGTTTTAGGCTTTGTTGAATTAAAACAAAGTTAATGTATACATTTTTAACAATGCTTATAAATCATAATCATTAGAGATATGAAATCTAGTGGTGCTAAAATCTTACGTGTGGAGCTTATTTGCTTGTAATTTTTAATGCTGAAATCGCATTCGAACCATTTTTAGAAATGGAGTTCTTTTTTTTGACAGTATTGTGTTACGTTTTTATACCAACACCCTTTATCGACAGCCTATTGGGCATACTTATTTGTTTTGCGTCTGCCTTCCTTTTGTTTTCTCGAAGAGAAGTGAGAATTCGGGAAAATAATGATGAAAACTCTTTTAACCGTAATGAACACAAGTTTAATGCCGGAAACAAGGTACTTAGTTTAGATTTCCTTGATTCGTATGCTGATATTAATGAATTTAATGATGATTCCTTTGATGTGGACATAGACAGAGACACCGATCTCCTCGAAGTTAATAACGAAGCTTTTGATAATAACCTTCTTAAGTTGCATATTGATAGTGACACTGACCACATCGGCCATTTTGCCAAAGATTTGGATAATAATTCTTATGATGTGCACAATATCAGCGATGAAAAGCAATTTAATTACCTCCAACATGAAACAGAAAAGGATTTTGATTTTCCAAAACCTGATAACTCAGGTAATCAGATAGGCACGAATAGCAGTATAACCATCTTGAACCAGGAAGAATTCAGTTTGAATGCCTCTATTGAATCATTGGATGCTGAATGCATTGTATCGCATAACGATCTTGGAGCACAAAAAGACATCGATTCTGGTAATCTCCTTAACACAAATAATGAACCAAAAATGACTGGCAAACTGGATCAAGTAGACAGAACAGAACTGAAACCAACTGAAGATTCTGAAGAACAGCTCGTTGATCTCGTCGTTGGTACCATCCCTGTTATCTGCTTTGATGACGAGTACACTCAACATCCTTCTTCGAATCATAGCAAGCGTTTCAAAATTTCAAACATAAGAAAAACATTACTGAAATATTTCTGCTTTAAAAAATTAAAAATAAACAAACGACTTAAAACATATTATATAGATCTGAGATAAGTTTACACAATTTCAGTTTGTATTCGTGATAAATTTGTTTGCCATGACACCGATCTCGACTGACCAGTACTTGCCTAAAAATTGGACATTGACTGACCAGTCACTAACTGACGATCACATTGACTGACCAGGGCCTGCCTAAATATTGGACATTGACTGACTATGTGACGGTCTCCTTGATTGCCCGTTGACTGACTAAAAATTGGACATTGTCTGACCAGTGACTGACTAACTGACTATCTCATTGACAGACCGGAGACTGACTAAATTTGGACATTGACTGAGTAGTGACTGAGTGACGATCTCATTGACTGAGCACTGACAGACTAAAATTTGGACATTCACTGAACAGGAACTGAGAAAGTGAAGATCTCCTTGCCTGACCAGTGACTGAATAAAAATTGGACATTGACTGACTAAGTGACGATATCACTGACAGCCTAGTGATTGAGTGACGATCTGATTAACTGACCAGTGACAGAATAAAAATTGGACATTCACTGAAAATCGACTGACAAAGTGAAGATCTCTTTGCCTGACCAGTGACTGAATAAAAATTGAACATTGACTGACCAATGACTGATTAAGTGACGTCCTTATTCACTGAGCATTGGATTTGGACGGAAGAAATTGCCTTTTTCGATAAGAGAGAAAAAAGATGTTCTCAGTCCAATCGATTGCACTACAGCTGAAATGGAAACAGAAAATCATTTTTAAATTCTTTTCTAGAGCTACATTTCAGAACTGCAAAATTTAAATGAAATTATATGGTAACCTGAAATTAAAATATTATTTGCAGTTAAATGCCGTTGCTAAATTTGTTTTTCTTGTGCTTTTAAATTAATTTACTAGTTTACACACCATATTCAGTTTTGATTTACCAATATGCTCTATTTTAACTATAACTTCTCACTGAATTAAGTTAAGCTGTAGCTGTTATTGAAATTTTTCTTAGGCATATTTTCCCTTGTTGTCTGTGCAACCAATTCGAAGTGACCGTCAGCTACATCCTTTTTGTTTTTCCTATGTGATTTGTCGGTATTTCGTAAAAACAACCTCCAGATTATCATTAAAACACGAATAAGGTTGTTATTTTGTATTTTAGATTTTTTTTCTCTCTGTGGCCTTCATGTCAAAACTTACTAGAAATAATAAATGAGAATATATTGCTTTCTTTTCAAACGAAGTATTTTCAATATTTGTCCCATAGCAATATGCCCTGTTATTAAGAATGCTAAGAGTTTCCCTCTTTGATTCCTTGCCAACGTGCTGGCTGCATGGTTGGCTTCTGCAGTTTTACTTATCTCGATGTATATTAGGCGATTTCCCATAGGACGTTCTCCGCTAAGCCATCCCTCGCGCCGGGCAGGTAACCATCCTTTTCTTTGCCCTTTTCAAATAACCTAACTTTTACTCAAACAAATCAGTCTTGACATGAAATTTGAAAGGAATTAATTTAAATAACTTTTACAAAAATGTCTCGATTGGATATATACTGGAAGTTAAAGAATTTACACCCCACAGATACACCCAAAAGAAATATTAAACTGAAAGCTTTCAGACTTTGTATTGTGCCCAAAGGAATCATTTTTTCATTTGCAGACATAAACGTTTGGACAGAATTAAGGCTAATGTCCCTCTGGGTTAAAAATATTAAAAAACAGCGTATTTTATAAATTAGAAAATGAACCTTTCATTTACTTTCATATAGTTGAATAAATATTTATGAGGCATTATTAATAAAAATGAGAATAAAGGAAATTATATGAATAATCCTGAAACGTTTAGCCTGAAATTTAAAATTCAACGTAACTATCGCAAATGACTGAGTGCAGGGGGTGTTCAGGTATCCTTTTAAGGATTTTGCAAAGAATTATATATATAAACAAACGTAATAATCTCATTTTCTAACATATTTCGTCTGAGAGGCCTTTTGTTGAACCATGATATTACATCTGGATTCGTAAGAGAAAAGCCTTTTCCTGAAAACATCAAGGTTGATTTTATGCCACTTGTCCTTCCCAATGTTCCACAGTCCGTCCGATGTTTGGGGATGCCACGTATAAATAGCTTGTTTTAAAAGTACGAATGCACATTAATCCATAGGAGACACATCAGGAGATTTGGTGGATATGCATCTAGAGGAAATAGCTTTAATTGCGGTTTCATATCTCACTTTTTTGAAAACATAAAGCAGTAGATTTAGAGGTATGGTTTGTAGCCTTATCTTGATGGAACTTAATACAGTCAAGATTGTTTGGATAAAGAGATGGAATTTCGTCTTTTAATATAGGTGTTTAAAGTTATTTCTGATTGTAACCCGAATTGATTTTGATATTTTTTTTTACTTTCCTTATTTTAAATTTCTCCTTATAAAAGAATATAGTAAGAACAATAAAACCTTTAGAAAAAAATTTTTTTTTCTCTGAACGAATATATTAAGTCTTTTGCTCCTCTTTTTCGGTAGTAAATGCATGTTTATCTCTTGCAAGCGTTACACGTATGCCCAAGCTTCATGAGTTGTAACTACACTGAAGTGCCACTAAATTAGGGATAGACATGGCTATGCAAATTGAATAGCGCTGCGCCGCATCTGGACTTACGTGAGGGAGTTGTGATAAATGCACATACAGCTAGCACTATGCTTGTCGATAATCAATTGTTTCATATACCAGTATACGTAAAATTTCAATATCGGGCAGATAGTAATCTCTCGTCGCATAGGCCATACAATTTATAAAATCCTCAGCAGGATAGGATTTTAACCGTCGACAGTGTCAAGAGCATACCGAGAATACACGGATGGGGGGAAAAAGAAGTAGCGACTCTGCAAAGTGCAAAGCACATTTAATTTAGAACAATCGTGCTGTGAGACGTCTCAGCCGTATTGTACATGGTCAATGAAGCCAAATATTAGCTCAAATTACCACCTAGCTAAAGCAGGCGACAGTCGTACAGTCAGTAAAAAGATCGTGTATCGTTCCCTTCACCATATGGGCTTCAGAAGCCGCAGACACACGAGGGTACCTTTCCTAAATGCATGCCATCGAGTTGCCATTCTTACCTGGGCAAGAGAATATAGAGAATAGACACTAGTGGACATGAAATGTGTAGGAGTGATGAGTCTCGATCCCTCTAATTAATACCGATGGGAGGCTCAGAATATGACGAGAGAATCATGAATGTATGAATCCGGTGTGACGGATTGGAACTGTACAAGGCCATGGAGGCTTAATCATGGTCTGGGATGCTTTCTTCTGGTGGTGTTTGGGATCTTTAGTGCTTGTTCTTACCTCCCTCAATATGATTCTGTACTTGGAGTTGATGAGCTATCATCTCCATCCATTTATGTCCCTGTCATTCACACGGAAAGGGAGTATCTCAGAAAGATAACTGCGCCTCTCACAGGTTACGGTTGGCTACTGGTTGGTTGGATGGAAGAGTATTCCTATGACTTCTCTGCCATAAGTTGGTTACTTAAAAGCCCTGACTTGAAATTCTACTGAGCATCTTTGCAAATTAGTATATCTTATTATTGAGGAATGTAGAGAATTAAAGTGTTATGTTCTATTCACTCGTTTTCCATGTTCAGAATGTCTGTTATGATGGTCGTATGAAATGTCATCGTCTATTATGATGTCAAAATGTCGTCTGTTGTGATGGTTTCGTATGTAAGCATATGATTGATAAGCCTTCCTAGCGCTAAATACATTCATTCTAATAACATATAGGTTATAGTTCATAGGTCTTCGCTTATTTAAGAGGTACAATACCCTGAAAATGTTACCTATCTATATCTGTCCTTAGTGGGTATCATATAAAAGTCAAAAATAAATCCCAATGTTGGAACAAACCTTTTCACTTGAAGTTCGGAATCACATCCAATGTGGCAATATGTAACAGAGGGATAACTTGTGTAAAATAGCGATTTAAAATATCTGAAGCGTAACTTTCACATCGTAAAAGCAAATTAGCACATCTGTAGCATAAACACGTTGGCTTAACTTTATCCTCGTTAGTGCTACGACTGTAGCGTCCTCCTTGCTCCGCGTCTTGAAGCTAACGGAATATCGTGGCCGTAGTTGTTGAGGCATGTAACGTAAGTGAGCGGAGCATAGTTGCCCTGACCAGTTGTTGAAATTTTTAACGCATAATACACATCAATGTGCTGCTCCAAGGTTTCGCAAAGTCCATATCGATTTATCAGCAATAATTAAGTAAATGTAATAAAGAGTAAATAATGAAAAGTAGAAAAAACACTATGTACACTAAGTACATCGATCACCAAAACTCATTTTGGTGTATCGTTCTCGCTAATTATATAACGGAAGTTCATGTTACGCTAACCAGTTGATTTTATCTTAAAGAGGTGATTATTAAAGAATTAAAAATAGTTTTATATATTTTTGTATTGTCTATATATTTAGCTTCATTTTTCCCCAGTCAAAGGTAGATGAAACCCTTTCCATCAGAGTGGTAGGTAAACATGATTCTCTGTGCTTTGCACTAATAAATCCAAGACAAATTCATGTTTTGAAAGTACTTTTTGTATAAAAAATATTTTCCCAGAGTATTCAAGTTTTTTCGTTTTAATAATAATAATCTCAGGTTATATATATATATATATAAAGTACATATAAGTATTACGTTTATGCTTTGTATTGCAAGAAACCTCCCCAAAAAGAAACATTTATTTGAATTTCTATGGCAGCGGCAGTTTAGAGTTGGTTCGTCTTCCACTTTTCCGCTTCCACTTTTATCCCAAAAAATAGCAAAAATCAGAGATATTAATTAAAAGTTATTAAAACGCTAATTTTCGCCCTCATTTTTCCGAATGGCAACAGTGCTGATACCATCAACAATGGCGACAGGGATACAACAGCAATAATGGTTGCCTGCCATTATTGCTGATGTAATGAGAGAGAATTCCCGATTTTATGCGATTTTATCAAAAAAATGAATAAAACAAAAATAAAAAAATAAAATTTAAAAAGTCATTCGAATTTTGGAAACCTCGTTTCGAGGTGCACTGGCTCTTGTCTAGATGCACCTATGTAGCAAATTCGTAGGCCTGGGTCTATCGGCTTACACGCAGACCGAACGAAAGACAGACTTATAGAATCTTCCCTCTATTGTGAGTAAAGTTATATATCAGAATACCCTTCATTGTTACATATTCAAAGAATCCTTTTAATAACGTTCGGAACAATGAATTTACCAATAATTGTTTTAGGCTTTGTTGAATTAAAACAAAGTTAATGTATACATTTTTAACAATGCTTATAAATCATAATCATTAGAGATATGAAATCTAGTGGTGCTAAAATCTTACGTGTGGAGCTTATTTGCTTGTTATTTTTAATGCTGAAATCGCATTCGAACCATTTTTAGAAATGGAGTTCTTTTTTTTGACAGTATTGTGTTACGTTTTTATACCAACACCCTTTATCGACAGCCTATTGGGCATAATTATTTGTTTTGCGACTGCCTTCCTTTTGTTTTGTCGAAGAGAAGAGAGAATTCGGGAAAATAATGATAAAAACTCTATTAACCGTAATGAACACAAGTTTAATGCCGGAAACAAGGTACTTAATTTAGATTTCCTTGATTCATATGCTGATATTAATGAATTTAATGATGATTCCTTTGATGTGGACATAGACAGTGACACCGATCTCCTCGAAGTTAATAACGAAGCTTTTGATAATAACCTTCTTAAGTTGCATATTGATAGTGACACTGACCACATCGGCCATTTTGCCAAAGATTTCGATAATAATTCTTATGATGTGCACAATATCAGCGATGAAAAGCAATTTAATTACCTCCAACATGAAACAGAAAAGGATTTTGATTTTCCAAAACCTGATAACTCAGGTAATCAAATAGGCACGAATAGCAGTATAACCATCTTGAACCAGGAAGAATTCAGTTTGAATGCCTCTATTGAATCATTGGATGCTGAATGCATTGTATCGCATAACGATCTTGGAGCACAAAGAGACATCGATTCTGGTAATCTCCTTAACACAAATAATGAACCAAAAATGACTGGCAAACTGGATCAAGTAGACAGAACAGAACTGAAACCAACTGAAGATTCTGAAGAACAGCTCGTTGATCTCGTCGTTGGTACCATCCCTGTTATCTGCTTTGATGACGAGTACACTCAACATCCTTCTTCGAATCATAGCAAGCGTTTCAAAATTTCAAACATAAGAAAAACATTACTGAAATATTTCTGCTTTAAAAAATTAAAAATAAACAAAGGACTTAAAACATATTATATAGATCTGAGATAAGTTTACACAATTTCAGTTTGTATTCGTGATAAATTTGTTTGCCATGACACCGATCTCGACTGACCAGTACTTGCCTAAAAATTGGACATTGACTGACCAGTCACTAACTGACGATCACATTGACTGACCAGGGCCTGCCTAAATATTGGACATTGACTGACTATGTGACGGTCTCCTTGATTGCCCGTTGACTGACTAAAAATTGGACATTGTCTGACCAGTGACTGACTAACTGACTATCTCATTGACAGACCGGAGACTGACTAAATTTGGACATTGACTGAGTAGTGACTGAGTGACGATCTCATTGACTGAGCACTGACAGACTAAAATTTGGACATTCACTGAACAGGAACTGAGAAAGTGAAGATCTCCTTGCCTGACCAGTGACTGAATAAAAATTGGACATTGACTGACTAAGTGACGATATCACTGACAGCCTAGTGATTGAGTGACGATCTGATTAACTGACCAGTGACAGAATAAAAATTGGACATTCACTGAAAATCGACTGACAAAGTGAAGATCTCTTTGCCTGACCAGTGACTGAATAAAAATTGAACATTGACTGACCAATGACTGATTAAGTGACGTCCTTATTCACTGAGCATTGGATTTGGACGGAAGAAATTGCCTTTTTCGATAAGAGAGAAAAAAGATGTTCTCAGTCCAATCGATTGCACTACAGCTGAAATGGAAACAGAAAATCATTTTTAAATTCTTTTCTAGAGCTACATTTCAGAACTGCAAAATTTAAATGAAATTATATGGTAACCTGAAATTAAAATATTATTTGCAGTTAAATGCCGTTGCTAAATTTGTTTTTCTTGTGCTTTTAAATTAATTTACTAGTTTACACACCATATTCAGTTTTGATTTACCAATATGCTCTATTTTAACTATAACTTCTCACTGAATTAAGTTAAGCTGTAGCTGTTATTGAAATTTTTCTTAGGCATATTTTCCCTTGTTGTCTGTGCAACCAATTCGAAGTGACCGTCAGCTACATCCTTTTTGTTTTTCCTATGTGATTTGTCGGTATTTCGTAAAAACAACCTCCAGATTATCATTAAAACACGAATAAGGTTGTTATTTTGTATTTTAGATTTTTTTTCTCTCTGTGGCCTTCATGTCAAAACTTACTAGAAATAATAAATGAGAATATATTGCTTTCTTTTCAAACGAAGTATTTTCAATATTTGTCCCATAGCAATATGCCCTGTTATTAAGAATGCTAAGAGTTTCCCTCTTTGATTCCTTGCCAACGTGCTGGCTGCATGGTTGGCTTCTGCAGTTTTACTTATCTCGATGTATATTAGGCGATTTCCCATAGGACGTTCTCCGCTAAGCCATCCCTCGCGCCGGGCAGGTAACCATCCTTTTCTTTGCCCTTTTCAAATAACCTAACTTTTACTCAAACAAATCAGTCTTGACATGAAATTTGAAAGGAATTAATTTAAATAACTTTTACAAAAATGTCTCGATTGGATATATACTGGAAGTTAAAGAATTTACACCCCACAGATACACCCAAAAGAAATATTAAACTGAAAGCTTTCAGACTTTGTATTGCGCCCAAAGGAATCATTTTTTCATTTGCAGACATAAACGTTTGGACAGAATTAAGGCTAATGTCCCTCTGGGTTAAAAATATTAAAAAACAGCGTATTTTATAAATTAGAAAATGAACCTTTCATTTACTTTCATATAGTTGAATAAATATTTATGAGGCATTATTAATAAAAATGAGAATAAAGGAAATTATATGAATAATCCTGAAACGTTTAGCCTGAAATTTAAAATTCAACGTAACTATCGCAAATGACTGAGTGCAGGGGGTGTTCAGGTATCCTTTTAAGGATTTTGCAAAGAATTATATATATAAACAAACGTAATAATCTCATTTTCTAACATAATTCGTCTGAGAGGCCTTTTGTTGAACCATGATATTACATCTTGATTCGTAAGAGAAAAGCCTTTTCCTGAAAACATCAAGGTTGATTTTATGCCACTTGTCCTTCCCAATGTTCCACAGTCCGTCCGATGTTTGGGGATGCCACGTATAAATAGCTTGTTTTAAAAGTACGAATGCACATTAATCCATAGGAGACACATCAGGAGATTTGGTGGATATGCATCTAGAGGAAATAGCTTTAATTGCGGTTTCATATCTCACTTTTTTCAAAACATAAAGCAGTAGATTTAGAGGTATGGTTTGTAGCCTTATCTTGATGGAACTTAATACAGTCAAGATTGTTTGGATAAAGAGATGGAATTTCGTCTTTTAATATAGGTGTTTAAAGTTATTTCTGATTGTAACCCGAATTGATTTTGATATTTTTTTTTACTTTCCTTATTTTAAATTTCTCCTTATAAAAGAATATAGTAAGAACAATAAAACCTTTAGAAAAAAATTTTTTTTTCTCTGAACGAATATATTAAGTCTTTTGCTCCTCTTTTTCGGTAGTAAATGCATGTTTATCTCTTGCAAGCGTTACACGTATGCCCAAGCTTCATGAGTTGTAACTACACTGAAGTACCACTAAATTAGGGATAGACATGGCTATGCAAATTGAATAGCGCTGCGCCGCATCTGGACTTACGTGAGGGAGTTGTGATAAATGCACATACAGCTAGCACTATGCTTGTCGATAATCAATTGTTTCATATACCAGTATACGTAAAATTTCAATATCGGGCAGATAGTAATCTCTCGTCGCATAGGCCATACAATTTATAAAATCCTCAGCAGGATAGGATTTTAACTGTCGACAGTGTCAAGAGCATACCGAGAATACACGGATGGGGAGAAAAAGAAGTAGCGACTCTGCAAAGTGCAAAGCACATTTAATTTAGAACAATCGTGCTGTGAGACGTCTCAGCCGTATTGTACATGGTCAATGAAGCCAAATATTAGCTCAAATTACCACCTAGCTAAAGCAGGCGACAGTCGTACAGTCAGTAAAAAGATCGTGTATCGTTCCCTTCACCATATGGGCTTCAGAAGCCGCAGACACACGAGGGTACCTTTCCTAAATGCATTCCATCCAGTTGCCATTCTTACCTGGGCAAGGGAATATAGAGAATAGACACTAGTGGACATGAAATATGTAAGAGTGATGAGTCTCGATTACTCTAATTAATACCGATGGGAGGCTCAGAATATGACGAGAGAATCATGAATGTATGAATCCGGTGTGACGGATTGGAACTGTACAAGGCCATGGAGGCTTAATCATGGTCTGGGATGCTTTCTTCTGGTGGTGTTTGGGATCTTTAGTGCTTGTTCTTACCTCCCTCAATATGATTCTGTACTTGGAGTTGATGAGCTATCATCTCCATCCATTTATGTCCCTGTCATTCACACGGAAAGGGAGTATCTCAGAAAGATAACTGCGCCTCTCACAGGTTACGGTTGGCTACTGGTTAGTTGGATGGAAGAGTATTCCTATGACTTCTCTGCCATAAGTTGGTTACTTAAAAGCCCTGACTTGAAATTCTACTGAGCATCTTTGCAAATTAGTATATCTTATTATTGAGGAATGTAGAGAATTGAAGTGTTATGTTCTATTCACTCGTTTTCCATGTTCAGAATGTCTGTTATGATGGTCGTATGAAATGTCATCGTCTATTATCATGTCAAAATGTCGTCAGTTGTGATGGTTTTGTATGTAAGCATATGATTGATAAGCCTTCCTAGCGCTAAATACATTCCCTCTAATAACATATAGGTCATAGTTCATAGGTCTTCGCTTATTTAAGAGGTACAATACCCTGAAAATGTTACCTATCTATATCTGTCCTTAGTGGGTATCATATAAAAATCAAAAATAAATCCCAATGTTGGAACAAACCTTTTCACTTGAAGTTTGGAATCACATCCAATGTGGCAATATGTAACAGAGGGATAACTTGTGTAAAATAGCGATTTAAAATATCTGAAGCGTAACTTTCACATCGTAAAAGCAAATTAGCACATCTGTAGCATAAACACGTTGGCTTAACTTTATCCTCGTTAGTGCTACGGCTGTAGCGTCCTCCTTGCTCCGCGTCAAGCTAACGGAATATCGTGGCCGTAGTTGTTGAGGCATGTAACGTAAGTGAGCGGAGCATAGTTGCACTGACCAGTTGTTGAAATTTTTAACGCATAATACACATCAATGTGCTGCCCCAAGATTTCGCATAGGCCATATCGATTTATCAGCAATAATTAAGTTAATGTAATAAAGAGTGAATAATGAAAAGTAGAAAAAACACTATGTACACTAAGTACATCGATCACCAAAACTCATTTTGGTGTATCGTTCTCGCTAATTATATAACGGAAGTCCATGTTACGCTAACCAGTTGATTTTATCTTAAAGAGGTGATTATTAAAGAATTAAAAATAGTTTTATATATTTTTGTATTGTGTATATATTTAGCTTCATTTTTACCCAGTCAAAGGTAGATGAAACCCTTTCCATCAGAGTGGCAGGTAAACATGATTCTCTGTGCTTTGCACTAATTAATCCAAGACAAATTCATGTTTTGAAAGTACTTCTTGTATAAAAATATTTTCCCAGAGTATCAAGTATTTTCGTTTTAATAATAATAATCTCAGGTTATATATATATATATATATATATATATATATATATATATATATATAGATATGTACATATAAGTATTACGTTTATGCTTTGTATTGCAAGAAACCCCCCAAAAAGAAACATTTATTTGAATATGTATTGCAGCGGCAGTTTAGCGTTGGTTCGTTTTCCACTTTTCCGCTTCCACTTTTATCCCAAAAATAGCAAAAATCAGAGATATTAATTAAAAGTTATTAAAACGCTAATTTTCGCCCTCATTTTTCCGAATGGCAACAGTGCTGATATCATCAACAATGGCGACAGGGATACAACAGCAATAATGGTTGCCTGCCATTATTGCTGATGTAATGAAGTATTGGACCCTGCCCCGTGACAACGCTGCAGCAGTGTGTTAGGAGCTCCTCGTTGAACGAGTTATAACCGCGGTAATATTTGTCGTGTGTCTACAAGGTTAGTAACATCGTAAAGGTCTCAACAAGCTACAAATTTTGATGCTTGATTTGTGTTCCTACGTCTTATAATTCTGGAGTTATTGAAATTTTTAAATTCTCATGCATTTTCTGCACATGAGCCTATGTTTTTGAATGAAGAACCGGAAGAAGAAAATTAAGTGCTGCTTTATGCTCCGTCGTTGTTAAGTGATTACTCGCGAACAAATTGCCTTCTGTTCTCAACACAGATATCTGGAGAAAGCTGGCGCATTCCGCTTTCTAACGGTGCAAGAATTGTGTTTGTGGTGTGTGTTTAAGCAGAGTTATAATTATTTTAATTAGAGTCCATAAAGTGTCATTTTTGCGGATTTCTTCTAGGATATCTCGGCTTCTATTTGGAATATCATCATCATTTATCCTCGGCAAAGTAGGTCTTCTTGTACTCTTTATTTCGGTACCCTTGCTTTCAATTTATGTTTATTAGTTCATCTGCTATGCACACTTTTGTGTTATTTTTATAATCCGTAACTGTTGCAAGGTTGTTGTTTTCCCAAGAAGCCCCTCAGGGTTAGCGCATTAACAACAACCTTTCCCCTCCATCTACAAAGCGCATGCGCGCTTGGCACAGAACCTGTTGACACCCGTGACATTAGAACTTTTTACCGCGCGGCTTTGTTTATGTTTCGAACTTCAACTTTGTCATTTATTCGCCCATTCATGTTTATGTTACAATCTTTTTATACTTTATAGATGTAAATTTATTGATTAATGATAATGAAATTTACTGATTGTATTATAAATTACTGACTATTGATATAAATTTAATAATTTTGTGTTTGCACTTTCTAACCTTTTTTTTTTTTTTTTTTTTTTTTTTTTTCCTCTCTCTCTTTCTCCTACTAAAATGTCTGTATTTTGTGGTTTAAGTTACGGGTAGTATAAGTTCTCAGTCCAACATTAATTTTATTTCCTCTATGACTTTCTAGTTAAGCTGTCTTTAAGCCTTTTCCCCTCTTCTTTCCCCCTTTAACTGACTTCCCCTTCTTTTTATTTCTCTGATAACTTCGCTTCTATGTAACTTAGCGGCCTCAAACTCTTCTTTTCATCCCCTTGTTATCCTGTTATTCCCTTTTAATTTCTAAGTTTTCTCCTTAACTACATTAGATAGAGCCCTCTTTTCATTTTCCCCTCTTGATACTTTACCTTCTTTTTTTTTTCTTTTGCTGACCCCCTCTTTCTTTCCACCCCAACCCTCCGCATACCTTTTTTTATATTTTAATTAATCCTTTTTTTCGAGCAATTTTTGCAACTATTTTAAGAATTTCTTTTCTTTTTTTTTTTTTTTTTTCAGTTTCCTCTAGTGGAAACACCTCTACATTCTTCCTGTTGTAAACCCGCAACCTCTTTAAGGTCCAGGCTCTCCTATCACTACTCTTTCTGCACCTGCGATTCTCCTTCTGTTCACGTTTCAGCTATTCCTTACATTCTCCCCCATTTTTCATCACTCATCTCTTCTCTTTGCTATCTTTGATTTATTAACATTCTTCGGGCCTCTGGCATACCACTACAACCTCTCGGTTTACGTGTTTATCACTTAAATATATGTGTATACTTACAAAATATCATGTGTACTGCTATTTATTGTGCTTACTGAAACTTTTGTGCATTAATAATTAATTACTTCCATCACACATTTGCTGTGTTGTGTACTGTAACTCTCACTACGTGCTCAGTTTCAAGTTCTGCGCAAGTGATAATTTGTGTGCACTTTACATTGTAATTCTTCCTGCGGGCTCAATTTTAAGCACTGCTCAAGTGAACTACAGTTATGCAGTGGCTTTGTGATTTAGTGTATTCAGTGAATTAGAGACTCGGTGCCTTAATATAGAGATCTCAACAGCTTCCTAATATAAGACTTCAACAGCAGTGCTTTAATACAGAGATTACAGTGCCTTAAGATAGTTCCTTGTTATAGTGCCACAATTTAGTGCTCAGTATAGTGCCTCTAATTGCCATAATATAGAGATTTCTACAGCATTCAGTGAGATAGTCTACACAGTGAAATTAGAGACTTAGTGCATAATTTTAAAGATTCAAATAGTATTTAGTGACTCTGTGAAATAGCAGAATAATTTATATATTTTTTATTTATCATTAGTGATTTCATACAATAGACTCAATGCAGTATGTCTGAAATGCGTACCTCCACACACTGCAGTGATCCAGATTTGCCAAATCACTTAGTTTCAACTGACTTCTCATATAGAGGAAAAATAAAAGCGGTCTTCGACGAGAGCGTACAAATAGCCAATACAGTTCGAGGTAATAAAAATATATTACCACGCCTCATAGCCACTCTAGAGATCTTTCGGGACATCGCATTACGTGGAACAGAGGTAGTCAACAAAGACGTGAACACTTCTGTAATCCCGCGCTGTACCACTGGCACTAACACCCCTTACACTGAGGTGGTTACTTCAAGTACAAACACGGACTCCCTGCCAGTAACAGCAACTACGCAGGCTCCCAGGAACACAGGGGAAAGGCATAGCCACTTGAAGTCACCGACAACACCATCAGCGATTGTGCCCCAGAAACCAACCTTTGCGGCAGTGCTTAAACTGTTCAGTAAACCCAGTCTGATCATCAATCCTTTAGGGAGTATCCATCCACGTGATCTAAGAACACAGTTACAAGAAATGGTTCCACTTAGTGAGATCCCAGTTGTCGTCAACGCTATCAAACTGGCTCCAAAAGGCGGACTAGAAGTTTTTTGTAATACAAACGAGGAGGTACTCAAGTTACAGGAGCACATCAAAAAAGCTGAGGTCCAGGCAGAGGTTCGTCTCAGGCAAAAGAGGCAGCCGAGAATAGCCATCCATAATGTTCCAGAACATGTTAAACCAGAACAGCTCATCGCAGAGCTCAGCGCAACAGCAGGTCTATCAGCAAGAGTATACAAACCCCTGTTCCGACTTAAAGAGCGCCGAGCAAACAGAGTCAAATGGGTTCTCGAGTGTACCACGGAGAGCTTTGGAATCGCCATCAACATCAGACGTCTGTTCACAGCATGGCAGGCTCATACTATCACGGAGTTCTTGGGAATCCGTACATGTTATAGATGCCAGCAATTCGGGCACTCCCAGGATCTCTGCCGCAGCAAGAAACAGTTCTGTGCCTTCTGCGCTGGGTCGCACAACACCAAAATCTGTCAAGCAGAGTCACCAGCCTGTATCAACTGCGGGGACTGTAACTACCGCAACGGCACCTCCTACTACTTTGAACATCCGGCATGCCACCTGGAATGCCCGATGTACCAGAGAGCCGTCTACAACACACGCTGCAACACACAATACTAAAGCTATAACATCTCAGCAGCCTACCAATGCTATGTTACTACCTAATGCGTATGAAGAAAGCAACACTTTCTCACAAGAGATCCTACCGACAAATATCGACAACCCAGTCAACCTGATTCTAACTCATTCTTCAGCAGGCTCCATAAAATGCACGCAAATTAACCTCCAGCGGGCAGAAGCAGCTAATACGCAACTAGTGCAGCATGTCCTCGATCATGAGATAGATATCATTCTTCTCCAAGAGCCTTACTGCAGAAATGGCGCAATAGCCTGCCTACCACTCTCATGGAAGATCTTCCAGCGGAAAGCGCAACTTAACGAACTATCCCCGAGAGCGGCGATCATTTGTTGTAATCCACAATGGTCCCCACTCATTATCAAGCAGGCACGAGATCATGTTGCAATTCTTCTGAATTATAATAACTCCCAGATTATCCTATCATCCGTCTACAGCTCTTCACCAGAAGACATCAGCAATGCAGTAGATAGTATTGCAGAAATACACAGAAAACATACTACCATTCCTCACGTAATAAGTGGAGACCTAAATGCGCACAACGTCATTTGGGGATACCCAGATACCTCACCGAAAGGAACAGCGTTAGAAGAATTTATAATGACAGCCAATCTACAGTTAATAAATACTCAGAATGCCCCACCGACGTTCGACAACTCATACAACAAAGGATGGCCTGATTTAACAATAGCTACAAGTAACATAGCCAACAATATAACAGATTGGAGGGTAACAGACGACGAGAGTTGCTCTGATCATAAATATATCCACTTTTCAATTAATACCGACACAAGCATCACTATCCTTAAGCGCTACAAGATCCCAGGCAATAAACTGCGTGCATTAACAAAGGCTTTCTCGGATACCCTACAGAGTGAAGAAGAAGTAATAGACCAAATAAACAGCCCAGAGGAATTAGACACTTATACAGATCATCTCCTCAATACATTGCGATGTATTTGCGACAAGCTCCTGAAGACTCGCACTGCTAAACGCATACAAGGCATATGCTGGTGGACTAAGGAACTACGCCAATTACGGCAAAAGTGCAGAGCCCTAAGACGGCGTCTCCGAGGTGTAATGGACGAAGCCACCAAAATGGCATTGCTGACCACATTCCGCAGGGAAAGAGCGCATTATAAAAAATGCATACTACGAGCCAAAGTCAATAGCTGGCGGAAATTTTGCACAGCTAATACCAACGTCTATGCAATCCTGCATAAACTAGCTACAAATAAAGTTTACAAGCCTGACCAGCTTTATGCCCAATCAGCCAATAACTCAGACAACACCAATCTTGCAGAAACCACAGCATCTGCTATCCTTAATGCAATCTTCCTAGCAGATAACCCGGATGATGACTCAACAGAACAACAGAAGATACGGGACAACCATTCCATTCCTAACACACCAGACGACATACCCTTCGACTCAGCTGAAATACAGCAAATCTTCCGTTTTCTTCCCATAAAAAAGGCTCCGGGGCCAGACGGTCTAGACTATGCAATAATAAAGGTGGCTTACACATCCCGCCCTACCTTCTTCGAGAAATATTTCGGCAAACTCCTAAAATACCAGATCTTCCCTACAGCTTTCAAAAAAGGAGAAGTGGTCCTGTTCCTGAAGAAGCAGAGATCCCCAGATGACCCAAGCTCGTTTCGGCCAATTTGCCTACTTTCGTCTCTGGGAAAAATTTATGAAAAATTACTGGTAAACAGACTTAAATTCCATCTCCAGCAGACCAACTTCCTCAGCCCACGGCAATACGGGTTCCGAACTGGCTTGTCAACCACGCATGCCCTGAGTCATCTTAAAGATAGCATAGAACAAAATAGAGGCAGAAATCTTCACACGGCATTCATATCCCTGGACCTGCAAAGCGCCTTTGACACCCTCTGGTGGCCTGCTATAAAGCAAGCACTTAGAGAGGCACAATGTCCCAAAAACATCTTTAACATCATCACGGACTATCTCATAGCAGCCAACAACAATGGCCTCACTATCAAGCGGCAGGAAAGAGGGTGTCCACAAGGCTCTTGCGCCGGTCCGTTGCTCTGGATAATCACCTTTAACTCCATACTACAACATGAATGGCCTTTGCACACAGATATCATAGCATACGCCGACGATGTAGCTCTTCTGGTGTCTGACCGCACAAGAGATGAACTGGAACGGAATGCCACAGAAACCTGCTCGATATTCATGGACCTATGCAATAAACTTAAGTTAATCATCTCTCGACAAAAGCCCGCAGCCATCGTAATTCCACGTCCTGGCACAAATCCCACAAGACGTCCATGTATAAAGCTACTGGGCAAGAACTTAAAAATAACGAAGACGATTAAATAACTACGAGTCACTTGGGATCAAAGACTCCCCTGGTTACCGCACCTCCAAGAAATACGTACAAAAACATCGACCATCGCAAGGAAAGCCAGGCAATTTCAAGGGAGAAATTGGGGACAAAACCCCCATATCAGGAAACTATTATATCTGACAGTGGCAGAGAGAATAATTCTCTACGCAGCAGTCATATGGGCACAACCAATGAGCAGCCGAAAGACCAAGCTATTGACCACAATTCAACGGCCGTTTGCATTAAACATCTGCGGAGGTTATCGCACAACAGCGTCCAGCGCCGCCAAGATACTTGCAGGCCTGCTGCCATTACACATAAAGGCAGAGGCTACCTATGTACGAATCACCCATCACAGACAAGAAGCCAGATATGCAGGAATTACGTTCGGAACAACAGACTATGAACTCCCTGGCAGTGTGCAACACATCCACCCTGCCATCAAAGGTAGAGGGATCCATGTCAAAATCCAACATCAGCAATCGCACTCCAGACAACACACTTCCTCTGCGATTACACAACTGTTCACTGATGGATCAAAACATGATCAGGGAGTGGGCTGCGCGTTTGCTCACTACGAACATGGCACACTAGTAAAGGAATGGAAAGGACTCTCACTAACAGCAATAGTATCTTCCAAGCAGAGGCACTAGCAATATTTAATGCGCTACGACATGCCCTCAACCTTTCCCTTACCAATGCGACTTTTTACACGGACAGCATGTCAGTGCTACACGCACTCAGGGATCATCACCACACTTCACCCATCATCATAGATATACAGCAACTTTTACGCAATAATCATCAAGCCCGCTTTAACATGGTATGGGTGAAAGGACACTCCGACAACGAAGGGAATGACGTCGCAGACCGACTGGCTAATGAGGCTGCCAACAGCATCCACGCTCAAACTATAAGAGCCCCTACCCCCGTCTCACACCTCAAGAAAACTCTGCGTAATATCTGTAAAGAAAAGTGGCAAGAAGAATGGAATAGTTGCGACACAGGGAGAAGGACGTATAACTTCCTACCAAAGGTAGACACGGAACGTCTTATAACAATAGCCCCACTGACACAGTACATAACGGATCATGGCCAGTTTCCATCTTATTTTATGCGTCATGGCATCTCAGCATCTGACAATTGTGTCTGTGGCATGCTAGGTTCTCCCGAGCACTACCTATTTGACTGCGGTCTAACAACAAACCACCACTTACCACATCCAAGGAATGATAGAACACTTTACTATCGTTTCATAATCAAACACCCGCCAGCTATAAGGAGTATCTGCGCAGTTGTGCAGCAAATCAACGCCCTAGGGCAAGACATTTGCGAGACACAGTAGCATGGTACTGCAGACAATGTACTCAGATATTCACAGTATGTACACATTCTGTAATACACATTCCACATTCAATTTCGAGCCTCGTGTTAACATCTGCTTTCAATAGCCACCAACTTGCAGAAATAATGTTACTGACATGTTTATCAGTGTAAAGCACTGGGCACCCAATGGAATGATGTGTTATCGTAAATCGAAATATATAATATCCGTACAATGCACGAATGTAGTGTATGCAACGAAATATGTAATTCATGCAACAGAAGCCCCTAATGAAAGTATGTACATTATGTATTATGTGAACTGAGCATATTTCCGCACAGCGCTACTGCTTTACGCACACGTTACTATGTCTCAATTGTTTCTTCTGTGTGTAATATTTGCATTTATGTGCTCTACGTGTTTCCATATGTATTCTATGTGTCATGATAGGTATTCTGGTGTGTGTTTTTATGTCTTTATGTTACGTAATTACGAGTGTGTTTTTATGCTTTTACGTTTCATTTTGTATATCTATGTGTTTCAGCTTATATGAGTGTTTTAGTATTTTAATGCTATCCTTTATATTCTTTTTTAAGTTACTTTGTGTTATTAACAACGTCCTATGTAAAAACTACCCGACATCTAGCACCTGTATGGCCATGTAAACTTCCGGTGCAGCCTCACGGGGCTCCAGCGAGTTGCTTCTTTGAGATAGTGGAGGACGTGGGACATATGTCTGTTTACCTATTTTATACGCCAGGCGTCCCCGTCCTCCGTCACCTGTCACCTGCTGATGTAATGAGAGAGAATTCCCGATTTTATGCGATTTTATCAAAAAAATGAATAAAACAAAAATAAAAAAAATAAAATTTAAAAAGTCATTCGAATTTTGGAAACCTCGTTTCGAGGTGCACTGGCTCTTGTCTAGATGCACCTATGTAGCAAATTCGTAGGCCTGGGTCTATCAGCTTACATGCAGACCGAACGAAAGACAGACTCATAGAATCTTCCCTCTATTGTGAGTAAAGTTATATATCAGAATACCTTTCATTGTTACATATTCAAAGAATCCTTTTAATAACGTTCGGAACAATGAATTTACCAATAATTGTTTTAGGCTTTGTTGAATTAAAACAAAGTTAATGTATACAATTTTAACAATGCTTATAAATCATAATCATTAGAGATATGAAATCTAGTGGTGCTAAAATCTTACGTGTGGAGCTTATTTGCTTGTAATTTTTAATGCTGAAATCGCATTCGAACCATTTTTAGAAATGGAGTTCTTTTTTTTTGACAGTATTGTGTTACGTTTTTATACCAACACCCTATATCGACAGCCTATTGGGCACACTTATTTGTTTTGCGTCTGTCTTCCTTTTGTTTTCTCGAAGAGAAGTGAGAATTCGGGAAAATAATGATGAAAACTCTTTTAACCGTAATGAACACAAGTTTAATGCCGGAAACAAGGTACTTAGTTTAGATTTCCTTGATTCGTATGCTGATATTAATGAATTTAATGATGATTCCTTTGATGTGGACATAGACAGAGACACCGATCTCCTCGAAGTTAATAACGAAGCTTTTGATAATAACCTTCTTAAGTTGCATATTGATAGTGACACTGACCACATCGGCCATTTTGCCAAAGATTTGGATAATAATTCTTATGATGTGCACAATATCAGCGATGAAAAGCAAGTTAATTACCTCCAACATGAAACAGAAAAGGATTTTGATTTTCCAAAACCTGATAACTCAGGTAATCAAATAGGCACGAATAGCAGTATAACCATCTTGAACCAGGAAGAATTCAGTTTGAATGCCTCTATTGAATCATTGGATGCTGAATGCATTGTATCGCATAACGATCTTGGAGCACAAAGAGACATCCATTCTGGTAATGTCCTTAACACAAATAATGAACCAAAAATGAATGGCAAACTGGATCAAGTAGACAGAACAGAACTGAAACCAACTGAAGATTCTGAAGAACAGCTCGTTGATCTCGTCGTTGGTACCGTCCCTGTTATCTGCTTTGATAACGAGTACACTCAACATCCTTCTTCGAATCATAGCAAGCGTTTCAAAATTTCAAACATAAGAAAAACATTACTGAAATATTTCTGCTTTAAAAAATTAAAAATAAACAAAGGACTTAAAACATATTATATAGATCTGAGATAAGTTTACACAATTTCAGTTTGTATTCGTGATAAATTTGTTTGCCATGACACCGATCTCGACTGACCAGTACTTGCCTAAAAATTGGACATTGACTGACCAGTCACTAACTGACGATCACATTGACTGACCAGGGCCTGCCTAAATATTGGAAATTGACTGACTATGTGACGGTCTCCTTGATTGCCCGTTGACTGACTAAAAATTGGACATTGTCTGACCAGTGACTGACTAACTGACTATCTCATTGACAGACCGGAGACTGACTAAATTTGGACATTGACTGAGTAGTGACTGAGTGACGATCTCATTGACTGAGCACTGACAGACTAAAATTTGGACATTCACTGAACAGGAACTGAGAAAGTGAAGATCTCCTTGCCTGACCAGTGACTGAATAAAAATTGGACATTGACTGACTAAGTGACGATATCACTGACAGCCTAGTGATTGAGTGACGATCTGATTAACTGACCAGTGACAGAATAAAAATTGGACATTCACTGAAAATCGACTGACAAAGTGAAGATCTCTTTGCCTGACCAGTGACTGAATAAAAATTGAACATTGACTGACCAATGACTGATTAAGTGACGTCCTTATTCACTGAGCATTGGATTTGGACGGAAGAAATTGCCTTTTTCGATAAGAGAGAAAAAAGATGTTCTCAGTCCAATCGATTGCGCTACAGCTGAAATGGAAACAGAAAATCATTTTTAAATTCTTTTCTAGAGCTACATTTCAGAACTGCAAAATTTAAATGAAATTATATGGTAACCTGAAATTAAAATATTATTTGCAGTTAAATGCCGTTGCTAAATTTGTTTTTCTTGTGCTTTTAAATTAATTTACTAGTTTACACACCATATTCAGTTTTGATTTACCAATATGCTCTATTTTAACTATAACTTCTCACTGAATTAAGTTAAGCTGTAGCTGTTATTGAAATTTTTCTTAGGCATATTTTCCCTTGTTGTCTGTGCAACCAATTCGAAGTGACCGTCAGCTACATCCTTTTTGTTTTTCCTATGTGATTTGTCGGTATTTCGTAAAAACAACCTCCAGATTATCATTAAAACACGAATAAGGTTGTTATTTTGTATTTTAGATTTTTTTTCTCTCTGTGGCCTTCATGTCAAAACTTACTAGAAATAATAAATGAGAATATATTGCTTTCTTTTCAAACGAAGTATTTTCAATATTTGTCCCATAGCAATATGCCCTGTTATTAAGAATGCTAAGAGTTTCCCTCTTTGATTCCTTGCCAACGTGCTGGCTGCATGGTTGGCTTCTGCAGTTTTACTTATCTCGATGTATATTAGGCGATTTCCCATAGGACGTTCTCCGCTAAGCCATCCCTCGCGCCGGGCAGGTAACCATCCTTTTCTTTGCCCTTTTCAAATAACCTAACTTTTACTCAAACAAATCAGTCTTGACATGAAATTTGAAAGGAATTAATTTAAATAACTTTTACAAAAATGTCTCGATTGGATATATACTGGAAGTTAAAGAATTTACACCCCACAGATACACCCAAAAGAAATATTAAACTGAAAGCTTTCAGACTTTGTATTGCGCCCAAAGGAATCATTTTTTCATTTGCAGACATAAACGTTTGGACAGAATTAAGGCTAATGTCCCTCTGGGTTAAAAATATTAAAAAACAGCGTATTTTATAAATTAGAAAATGAACCTTTCATTTACTTTCATATAGTTGAATAAATATTTATGAGGCATTATTAATAAAAATGAGAATAAAGGAAATTATATGAATAATCCTGAAACGTTTAGCCTGAAATTTAAAATTCAACGTAACTATCGCAAATGACTGAGTGCAGGGGGTGTTCAGGTATCCTTTTAAGGATTTTGCAAAGAATTATATATATAAACAAACGTAATAATCTCATTTTCTAACATATTTCGTCTGAGAGGCCTTTTGTTGAACCATGATATTACATCTTGATTCGTAAGAGAAAAGCCTTTTCCTGAAAACATCAAGGTTGATTTTATGCCACTTGTCCTTCCCAATGTTCCACAGTCCGTCCGATGTTTGGGGATGCCACGTATAAATAGCTTGTTTTAAAAGTACGAATGCACATTAATCCATAGGAGACACATCAGGAGATTTGGTGGATATGCATCTAGAGGAAATAGCTTTAATTGCGGTTTCATATCTCACTTTTTTCAAAACATAAAGCAGTAGATTTAGAGGTATGGTTTGTAGCCTTATCTTGATGGAACTTAATACAGTCAAGATTGTTTGGATAAAGAGATGGAATTTCGTCTTTTAATATAGGTGTTTAAAGTTATTTCTGATTGTAACCCGAATTGATTTTGATATTTTTTTTTACTTTCCTTATTTTAAATTTCTCCTTATAAAAGAATATAGTAAGAACAATAAAACCTTTAGAAAAAAAATTTTTTTTTCTCTGAACGAATATATTAAGTCTTTTGCTCTTCTTTTTCGGTAGTAAATGCATGTTTATCTCTTGCAAGCGTTACACGTATGCCCAAGCTTCATGAGTTGTAACTACACTGAAGTGCCACTAAATTAGGGATAGACATGGCTATGCAAATTGAATAGCGCTGCGCCGCATCTGGACTTACGTGAGGGAGTTGTGATAAATGCACATACAGCTAGCACTATGCTTGTCGATAATCAATTGTTTCATATACCAGTATACGTAAAATTTCAATATCGGGCAGATAGTAATCTCTCGTCGCATAGGCCATACAATTTATAAAATCCTCAGCAGGATAGGATTTTAACTGTCGACAGTGTCAAGAGCATACCGAGAATACACGGATGGGGGGAAAAGAAGTAGCGACTCTGCAAAGTGCAAAGCACATTTAATTTAGAACAATCGTGCTGTGAGACGTCTCAGCCGTATTGTACATGGTCAATGAAGCCAAATATTAGCTCAAATTACCACCTAGGTAAAGCAGGCGACAGTCGTACAGTCAGTAAAAAGATCGTGTATCGTTCCCTTCACCATATGGGCTTCAGAAGCCGCAGACACACGAGGGTACCTTTCCTAAATGCATGCCATCGAGTTGCCATTCTTACCTGGGCAAGAGAATATAGAGAATAGACACTAGTGGACATGAAATGTGTAGGAGTGATGAGTCACGATCCCTCTAATTAATACCGATGGGAGGCTCAGAATATGACGAGAGAATCATGAATGTATGAATCCGGTGTGACGCATTGGAACTGTACAAGGCCATGGAGGCTTAATCATGGTCTGGGATGCTTTCTTCTGGTGGTGTTTGGGATCTTTAGTGCTTGTTCTTACCTCCCTCAATATGATTCTGTACTTGGAGTTGATGAGCTATCATCTCCATCCATTTATGTCCCTGTCATTCACACGGAAAGGGAGTATCTCAGAAAGATAACTGCGCCTCTCACAGGTTACGGTTGGCTACTGGTTGGTTGGATGGAAGAGTATTCCTATGACTTCTCTGTCATAAGTTGGTTACTTAAAAGCCCTGACTTGAAATTCTACTGAGCATCTTTGCAAATTAGTATATCTTATTATTGAGGAATGTAGAGAATTGAAGTGTTATGTTCTATTCACTCGTTTTCCATGTTCAGAATGTCTGTTATGATGGTCGTATGAAATGTCATCGTCTATTATGATGTCAAAATGTCGTCTGTTGTGATGGTTTCGTATGTAAGCATATGATTGATAAGCCTTCCTAGCGCTAAATACATTCATTCTAATAACAT
This sequence comes from Stegodyphus dumicola, assembly GCF_044657685.1. Lineage (NCBI taxonomy): Eukaryota > Metazoa > Arthropoda > Arachnida > Araneae > Eresidae > Stegodyphus > Stegodyphus dumicola. The sequence continues at coordinate 113,325,843 of NC_140778.1, read as the reverse complement.
ATAGGTCATAGTTCATAGGTCTTCGCTTATTTAAGAGGTACAATACCCTGAAAATGTTACCTATCTATATCTGTCCTTAGTGGGTATCATATAAAAGTCAAAAATAAATCCCAATGTTGGAACAAACCTTTTCACTTGAAGTTCGGAATCACATCCAATGTGGCAATATGTAACAGAGGGATAACTTGTGTAAAATAGCGATTTAAAATATCTGAAGCGTAACTTTCACATCGCAAAAGCAAATTAGCACATCTGTAGCATAAACACGTTGGCTTAACTTTATCCTCGTTAGTGCTACGGCTGTAGCGTCCTCCTTGCTCCGCGTCTTGAAGCTAACGGAATATCGTGGCCGTAGTTGTTGAGGCATGTAACGTAAGTGAGCGGAGCATAGTTGCCCTGACCAGTTGTTGAAATTTTTAACGCATAATACACATCAATGTGCTGCCCCAAGGTTTCGCAAAGTCCATATCGATTTATCAGCAATAATTAAGTAAATGTAATAAAGAGTAAATAATGAAAAGTAGAAAAAACACTATGTACACTAAGTACATCGATCACCAAAACTCATTTTGGTGTATCGTTCTCGCTAATTATATAACGGAAGTTCATGTTACGCTAACCAGTTGATTTTATCTTAAAGAGGTGATTATTAAAGAATTAAAAATAGTTTTATATATTTTTGTATTGTCTATATATTTAGCTTCATTTTTCCCCAGTCAAAGGTAGATGAAACCCTTTCCATCAGAGTGGTAGGTAAACATGATTCTCTGTGCTTTGCACTAATAAATCCAAGACAAATTCATGTTTTGAAAGTACTTTTTGTATAAAAAATATTTTCCCAGAGTATTCAAGTTTTTTCGTTTTAATAATAATAATCTCAGGTTATATATATATATATATAAAGTACATATAAGTATTACGTTTATGCTTTGTATTGCAAGAAACCTCCCCAAAAAGAAACATTTATTTGAATTTCTATGGCAGCGGCAGTTTAGAGTTGGTTCGTTTTCCACTTTTCCGCTTCCACTTTTATCCCAAAAAATAGCAAAAATCAGAGATATTAATTAAAAGTTATTAAAACGCTAATTTTCGCCCTCATTTTTCCGAATGGCAACAGTGCTGATACCATCAACAATGGCGACAGGGATACAACAGCAATAATGGTTGCCTGCCATTATTGCTGATGTAATGAGAGAGAATTCCCGATTTTATGCGATTTTATCAAAAAAATGAATAAAACAAAAATAAAAAAATAAAATTTAAAAAGTCATTCGAATTTTGGAAACCTCGTTTCGAGGTGCACTGGCTCTTGTCTAGATGCACCTATGTAGCAAATTCGTAGGCCTGGGTCTATCAGCTTACACGCAGACCGAACGAAAGACAGACTTATAGAATCTTCCCTCTATTGTGAGTAAAGTTATATATCAGAATACCTTTCATTGTTACATATTCAAAGAATCCTTTTAATAACGTTCGGAACAATGAATTTACCAATAATTGTTTTAGGCTTTGTTGAATTAAAACAAAGTTAATGTATACATTTTTAACAATGCTTATAAATCATAATCATTAGAGATATAAAATCTAGTGGTGCTAAAATCTTACGTGTGGAGCTTATTTGCTTGTTATTTTTAATGCTGAAATCGCATTCGAACCATTTTTAGAAATGGAGTTCTTTTTTTTGACAGTATTGTGTTACGTTTTTATACCAACACCCTTTATCGACAGCCTATTGGGCATAATTATTTGTTTTGCGACTGCCTTCCTTTTGTTTTCTCGAAGAGAAGAGAGAATTCGGGAAAATAATGATGAAAACTCTAATAACCGTAATGAACACAAGTTTAATGCCGGAAACAAGGTACTTAATTTAGATTTCCTTGATTCATATGCTGATATTAATGAATTTAATGATGATTCCTTTGATGTGCACATAGACAGTGACACCGATCTCCTCGAAGTTAATAACGAAGCTTTTGATAATAACCTTCTTAAGTTGCATATTGATAATGAATTTACCAATAATTGTTTTAGGCTTTGTTGAATTAAAACAAAGTTAATGTATACATTTTTAACAATGCTTATAAATCATAATCATTAGAGATATAAAATCTAGTGGTGCTAAAATCTTACGTGTGGAGCTTATTTGCTTGTTATTTTTAATGCTGAAATCGCATTCGAACCATTTTTAGAAATGGAGTTCTTTTTTTTGACAGTATTGTGTTACGTTTTTATACCAACACCCTTTATCGACAGCCTATTGGGCATAATTATTTGTTTTGCGACTGCCTTCCTTTTGTTTTCTCGAAGAGAAGAGAGAATTCGGGAAAATAATGATGAAAACTCTAATAACCGTAATGAACACAAGTTTAATGCCGGAAACAAGGTACTTAATTTAGATTTCCTTGATTCATATGCTGATATTAATGAATTTAATGATGATTCCTTTGATGTGCACATAGACAGTGACACCGATCTCCTCGAAGTTAATAACGAAGCTTTTGATAATAACCTTCTTAAGTTGCATATTGATAGTGACACTGACCACATCGGCCATTTTGCCAAAGATTTCGATAATAATTCTTATGATGTGCACAATATCAGCGATGAAAAGCAATTTAATTACCTCCAACATGAAACAGAAAAGGATTTTGATTTTCCAAAACCTGATAACTCAGGTAATCAGATAGGCACGAATAGCAGTATAACCATCTTGAACCAGGAAGAATTCAGTTTGAATGCCTCTATTGAATCATTGGATGCTGAATGCATGCATTGTATCGCATAACGATCTTGGAGCACAAAGAGACATCGATTCTGGTAATCTCCTTAACACAAATAATGAACCAAAAATGACTGGCAAACTGGATCAAGTAGACAGAACAGAACTGAAGCCAACTGAAGATTCTGAAGAACAGCTCGTTGATCTCGTCTGACGAGTACACTCAACATCCTTCTTCGAATCATAGCAAGCGTTTCAAAATTTCAAACATAAGAAAAACATTACTGAAATATTTCTGCTTTAAAAAATTAAAAATAAACAAAGGACTTAAAACATATTATATAGATCTGAGATAAGTTTACACAATTTCAGTTTGTATTCGTGATAAATTTGTTTGCCATGACACCGATCTCGACTGACCAGTACTTGCCTAAAAATTGGACATTGACTGACCAGTCACTAACTGACGATCACATTGACTGACCAGGGCCTGCCTAAATATTGGAAATTGACTGACTATGTGACGGTCTCCTTGATTGCCCGTTGACTGACTAAAAATTGGACATTGTCTGACCAGTGACTGACTAACTGACTATCTCATTGACAGACCGGAGACTGACTAAATTTGGACATTGACTGAGTAGTGACTGAGTGACGATCTCATTGACTGAGCACTGACAGACTAAAATTTGGACATTCACTGAACAGGAACTGAGAAAGTGAAGATCTCCTTGCCTGACCAGTGACTGAATAAAAATTGGACATTGACTGACTAAGTGACGATATCACTGACAGCCTGGTGATTGAGTGACGATCTGATTAACTGACCAGTGACAGAATAAAAATTGGACATTCACTGAAAATCGACTGACAAAGTGAAGATCTCTTTGCCTGACCAGTGACTGAATAAAAATTGAACATTGACTGACCAATGACTGATTAAGTGACGTCCTTATTCACTGAGCATTGGATTTGGACGGAAGAAATTGCCTTTTTCGATAAGAGAGAAAAAAGATGTTCTCAGTCCAATCGATTGCACTACAGCTGAAATGGAAACAGAAAATCATTTTTAAATTCTTTTCTAGAGCTACATTTCAGAACTGCAAAATTTAAATGAAATTATATGGTAACCTGAAATTAAAATATTATTTGCAGTTAAATGCCGTTGCTAAATTTGTTTTTCTTGTGCTTTTAAATTAATTTACTAGTTTACACACCATATTCAGTTTTGATTTACCAATATGCTCTATTTTAACTATAACTTCTCACTGAATTAAGTTAAGCTGTAGCTGTTATTGAAATTTTTCTTAGGCATATTTTCCCTTGTTGTCTGTGCAACCAATTCGACGTGACCGTCAGCTACATCCTTTTTGTTTTTCCTATGTGATTTGTCGGTATTTCGTAAAAACAACCTCCAGATTATCATTAAAACACGAATAAGGTTGTTATTTTGTATTTTAGATTTTTTTTCTCTCTGTGGCCTTCATTTCAAAACTTACTAGAAATAATAAATGAGAATATATTGCTTTCTTTTCAAACGAAGTATTTTCAATATTTGTCCCATAGCAATATGCCCTGTTATTAAGAATGCTAAGAGTTTCCCTCTTTGATTCCTTGCCAACGTGCTGGCTGCATGGTTGGCTTCTGCAGTTTTACTTATCTCGATGTATATTAGGCGATTTCCCATAGAACGTTCTCCGCTAAGCCATCCCTCGCGCCGGGCAGGTAACCATCCTTTTCTTTGCCCTTTTCAAATAACCTAACTTTTACTCAAACAAATCAGTCTTGACATGAAATTTGAAAGGAATTAATTTAAATAACTTTTACAAAAATGTCTCGATTGGATATATACTGGAAGTTAAAGAATTTACACCCCACAGATACACCCAAAAGAAATATTAAACTGAAAGCTTTCAGACTTTGTATTGCGCCCAAAGGAATCATTTTTTCATTTGCAGACATAAACGTTTGGACAGAATTAAGGCTAATGTCCCTCTGGGTTAAAAATATTAAAAAACAGCGTATTTTATAAATTAGAAAATGAACCTTTCATTTATTTTCATATAGTTGAATAAATATTTATGAGGCATTATTAATAAAAATGAGAATAAAGGAAATTATATGAATAATCCTGAAACGTTTAGCCTGAAATTTAAAATTCAACGTAACTATCGCAAATGACTGAGCGCAGGGGGTGTTCAGGTATCCTTTTAAGGATTTTGCAAAGAATTATATATATAAACAAACGTAATAATCTCATTTTCTAACATATTTCGTCTGAGAGGCCTTTTGTTGAACCATGATATTACATCTTGATTCCTAAGAGAAAAGCTTTTTCCTGAAAACATCAAGGTTGATTTTATGCCACTTGTCCTTCCCAATGTTCCACAGTCCGTCCGATGTTTGGGGATGCCACGTATAAATAGCTTGTTTTAAAAGTACGAATGCACATTAATCCATAGGAGACACATCAGGAGATTTGGTGGATATGCATCTAGAGGAAATAGCTTTAATTGCGGTTTCATATCTCACTTTTTTCAAAACATAAAGCAGTAGATTTAGAGGTATGGTTTGTAGCCTTATCTTGATGGAACTTAATACAGTCAAGATTGTTTGGATAAAGAGATGGAATTTCGTCTTTTAATATAGGTGTTTAAAGTTATTTCTGATTGTAACCCGAATTGATTTTGATATTTTTTTTTACTTTCCTTATTTTAAATTTCTCCTTATAAAAGAATATAGTAAGAACAATAAAACCTTTAGAAAAAAATTTTTTTTTCTCTGAACGAATATATTAAGTCTTTTGCTCCTCTTTTTCGGTAGTAAATGCATGTTTATCTCTTGCAAGCGTTACACGTATGCCCAAGCTTCATGAGTTGTAACTACACTGAAGTGCCACTAAATTAGGGATAGACATGGCTATGCAAATTGAATAGCGCTGCGCCGCATCTGGGCTTACGTGAGGGAGTTGTGATAAATGCACATACAGCTAGCACTATGCTTGTCGATAATCAATTGTTTCATATACCAGTATAGGTAAAATTTCAATATCGGGCAGATAGTAATCTCTCGTCGCATAGGCCATACAATTTATAAAATCCTCAGCAGGATAGGATTTGAACTGTCGACAGTGTCAAGAGCATACCGAGAATACACGGATGGGGGGGAAAAGAAGTAGCGACTCTGCAAAGTGCAAAGCACATTTAATTTAGAACAATCGTGCTGTGAGACGTCTCAGCCGTATTGTACATGGTCAATGAAGCCAAATATTAGCTCAAATTACCACCTAGCTAAAGCAGGCGACAGTCGTACAGTCAGTAAAAAGATCGTGTATCGTTCCCTTCACCATATGGGCTTCAGAAGCCGCAGACACACGAGGGTACCTTTCCTAAATGCATGCCATCCAGTTGCCATTCTTACCTGGGCAAGGGAATATAGAGAATAGACACTAGTGGACATGAAATGTGTAGGAGTGATGAGTCACGATCCCTCTAATTAATACCGATGGGAGGCTCAGAATATGACGAGAGAATCATGAATGTATGAATCCGGTGTGACGCATTGGAACTGTACAAGGCCATGGAGGCTTAATCATGGTCTGGGATGCTTTCTTCTGGTGGTGTTTGGGATCTTTAGTGCTTGTTCTTACCTCCCTCAATATGATTCTGTACTTGGAGTTGATGAGCTATCATCTCCATCCATTTATGTCCCTGTCATTCACACGGAAAGGGAGTATCTCAGAAAGATAACTGCGCCTCTCACAGGTTACGGTTGGCTACTGGTTGGTTGGATGGAAGAGTATTCCTATGACTTCTCTGTCATAAGTTGGTTACTTAAAAGCCCTGACTTGAAATTCTACTGAGCATCTTTGCAAATTAGTATATCTTATTATTGAGGAATGTAGAGAATTGAAGTGTTATGTTCTATTCACTCGTTTTCCATGTTCAGAATGTCTGTTATGATGGTCGTATGAAATGTCATCGTCTATTATGATGTCAAAATGTCGTCTGTTGTGATGGTTTCGTATGTAAGCATATGATTGATAAGCCTTCCTAGCGCTAAATACATTCATTCTAATAACATATAGGTCATAGTTCATAGGTCTTCGCTTATTTAAGAGGTACAATACCCTGAAAATGTTACCTATCTATATCTGTCCTTAGTGGGTATCATATAAAAGTCAAAAATAAATCCCAATGTTGGAACAAACCTTTTCACTTGAAGTTCGGAATCACATCCAATGTGGCAATATGTAACAGAGGGATAACTTGTGTAAAATAGCGATTTAAAATATCTGAAGCGTAACTTTCACATCGCAAAAGCAAATTAGCACATCTGTAGCATAAACACGTTGGCTTAACTTTATCCTCGTTAGTGCTACGGCTGTAGCGTCCTCCTTGCTCCGCGTCTTGAAGCTAACGGTATATCGTGGCCGTAGTTGTTGAGGCATGTAACGTAAGTGAGCGGAGCATACTTGCACTGACCAGTTGTTGAAATTTTTAACGCATAATACACATCAATGTGCTGCCCCAAGGTTTCGCATAGGCCATATCGATTTATCAGCAATAATTAAGTAAATCTAATAAAGAGTGAATAATGAAAAGTAGAAAAAACACTATGTACACTAAGTACATCGATCACCAAAACTCATTTTGGTGTATCGTTCTCGCTAATTATATAACGTAAGTTCATGTTACGCTTACCAGTTGATTTTATCTTAAAGAGATGATTATTAAAGAATTAAAAATATTTTTATATATTTTTGTATTGTGTATATATTTAGCTTCATTTTTACACAGTCAAAGGTAGATGAAACCCTTTCCATCAGAGTGGCAGGTAAACATGATTCTCTGTGTTTTGCACTAATAAATCCAAGACAAATTCATGTTTTGAAAGTACTTCTTGTATAAAAAATATTTTCCCAGAGTATTCAAGTATTTTCGTTTTAATAATAATAATCTCAGGTTATATATATATATATATATATATATATATATATATATATATATATATATGTACATATAAGTATTACGTTTATGCTTTGTATTGCAAGAAACCCCCCAAAAAGAAACATTTATTTGAATATGTATGGCAGCGGCAGTTTAGCGTTGGTTCGTTTTCCACATTTCCGCTTCCACTTTTATCCCAAAAATAGCAAAAATCAGAGATATTAATTAAAAGTTATTAAAACGCTAATTTTCGCCCTCATTTTTCCGAATGGCAACAGTGCTGATATCATCAACAATGGCGACAGGGATACAACAGCAATAATGGTTGCCTGCCATTATTGCTGATGTAATGAAGTATGGGACCCTGCCCCGTGACAACGCTGCAGCAGTGTGTTAGGAGCTCCTCGTTGAACGAGTTATAACCGCGGTAATATTTGTCGTGTGTCTACAAGGTTAGTAACATCGTAAAGGTCTCAACAAGCTACAAATTTTGATCCTTGATTTGTGTTCCTACGTCTTATAATTCTGGAGTTATTGAAATTTTTAAATTCTCATGCATTTTCTACACATGAGCCTATGTTTTTGAATGAAGAACCGGAAGAAGAAAATTAAGTGCTGCTTTATGCTCCGTCGTTGTTAAGTGATTACTCGCGAACAAATTGCCTTCTGTTCTCAACACAGATATCTGGAGAAAGCTGGCGCATTCCGCTTTCTAACGGTGCAAGAATTGTGTTTGTGGTGTGTGTTTAAGCAGAGTTATAATTATTTTAATTAGAGTCCATAAAGTGTCATTTTTGCGGATTTCTTCTAGGATATCTCGGCTTCTATTTGGAATATCATCATCATTTATCCTCGGCAAAGTAGGTCTTCTTGTACTCTTTATTTCGGTACCCTTGCTTTCAATTTATGTTTATTAGTTCATCTGCTATGCACACTTTTGTGTTATTTTTATAATCCGTAACTGTTGCAAGGTTGTTGTTTTCCCAAGAAGCCCCTCAGGGTTAGCGCATTAACAACAACCTTTCCCCTCCATCTACAAAGCGCATGCGCGCTTGGCACGGAACCTGTTGACACCCGTGACATTAGAACTTTTTACCGCGCGGCTTTGTTTATGTTTCGAACTTCAACTTTGTCATTTATTCGCCCATTCATGTTTATGTTACAATCTTTTTATACTTTATAGATGTAAATTTATTGATTAATGATAATGAAATTTACTGATTGTATTATAAATTACTGACTATTGATATAAATTTAATAATTTTGTGTTTGCACTTTCTAACCTTTTTTTTTTTTTTTTTTTTTTTTTTTTCCTCTCTCTCTTTCTCCTACTAAAATGTCTGTATTTTGTGGTTTAAGTTACGGGTAGTATAAGTTCTCAGTCCAACATTAATTTTATTTCCTCTATGACTTTCTAGTTAAGCTGTCTTCAAGCCTTTTCCCCTCTTCTTTCCCCCTTTAACTGACTTCCCCTTCTTTTTATTTCTCTGATAACTTCGCTTCTATTTAACTTAGCGGCCTCAAACTCTTCTTTTCATCCCCTTGTTATCCTGTTATTCCCTTTTAATTTCTAAGTTTTCTCCTTAACTACATTAGATAGAGCCCTCTTTTCATTTTCCCCTCTTGATACTTTACCTTCTTTTTTTTTTCTTTTGCTGACCCCCTCTTTCTTTCCACCCCAACCCTCCGCATACCTTTTTTTATATTTTAATTAATCCTTTTTTTCGAGCAATTTTTGCAACTATTTTAAGAATTTCTTTTCTTTTTTTTTTTTTTTTTTTTTTTCAGTTTCCTCTAGTGGAAACACCTCTACATTCTTCCTGTTGTAAACCCGCAACCTCTTTAAGGTCCAGGCTCTCCTATCACTACTCTTTCTGCACCTGCGATTCTCCTTCTGTTCACGTTTCAGCTATTCCTTACATTCTCCCCCATTTTTCATCACTCATCTCTTCTCTTTGCTATCTTTGATTTATTAACATTCTTCGGGCCTCTGGCATACCACTACAACCTCTCGGTTTACGTGTTTATCACTTAAATATATGTGTATACTTACAAAATATCATGTGTACTGCTATTTATTGTGCTTACTGAAACTTTTGTGCATTAATAATTAATTACTTCCATCACACATTTGCTGTGTTGTGTACTGTAACTCTCACTACGTGCTCAGTTTCAAGTTCTGCGCAAGTGATAATTTGTGTGCACTTTACATTGTAATTCTTCCTGCGGGCTCAATTTTAAGCACTGCTCAAGTGAACTACAGTTATGCAGTGGCTTTGTGATTTAGTGTATTCAGTGAATTAGAGACTCGGTGCCTTAATATAGAGATCTCAACAGCTTCCTAATATAAGACTTCAACAGCAGTGCTTTAATACAGAGATTACAGTGCCTTAAGATAGTTCCTTGTTATAGTGCCACAATTTAGTGCTCAGTATAGTGCCTCTAATTGCCATAATATAGAGATTTCTACAGCATTCAGTGAGATAGTCTACACAGTGAAATTAGAGACTTAGTGCATAATTTTAAAGATTCAAATAGTATTTAGTGACTCTGTGGAATAGCAGAATAATTTATATATTTTTTATTTATCATTAGTGATTTCATACAATAGACTCAATGCAGTATGTCTGAAATGCGTACCTCCACACACTGCAGTGATCCAGATTTGCCAAATCACTTAGTTTCAACTGACTTCTCATATAGAGGAAAAATAAAAGCGGTCTTCGACGAGAGCGTACAAATAGCCAATACAGTTCGAGGTAATAAAAATATATTACCACGCCTCATAGCCACTCTAGAGATCTTTCGGGACATCGCATTACGTGGAACAGAGGTAGTCAACAAAGACGTGAACACTTCTGTAATCCCGCGCTGTACCACTGGCACTAACACCCCTTACACTGAGGTGGTTACTTCAAGTACAAACACGGACTCCCTGCCAGTAACAGCAACTACGCAGGCTCCCAGGAACACAGGGGAAAGGCATAGCCACTTGAAGTCACCGACAACACCATCAGCGATTGTGCCCCAGAAACCAACCTTTGCGGCAGTGCTTAAACTGTTCAGTAAACATAGTCTGATCATCAACCCTTTAGGGAGTATCCATCCACGTGATCTATGAACACAGTTACAAGAAAAGGTTCCACTTAGTGAGATCCCAGTTGTCGTCAACGCTATCAAACCGGCTCCAAAAGGCGGACTAGAAGTTTTTTGTAATACAAACGAGGAGGTACTCAAGTTACAGGAGCACATCAAAAAAGCTGAGGTCCAGGCAGAGGTTCGTCTCAGGCAAAAGAGGCAGCCGAGAATAGCCATCCATAATGTTCCAGAACATGTTAAACCAGAACAGCTCATCGCAGAGCTCAGCGCAACAGCAGGTCTATCAGCAAGAGTATACAAACCCCTGTTCCGACTTAAAGAGCGCCGAGCAAACAGAGTCAAATGGGTTCTCGAGTGTACCACGGAGAGCTTTGGAATCGCCATCAACATCAGACGTCTGTTCACAGCATGGCAGGCTCATACTATCACGGAGTTCTTGGGAATCCGTACATGTTATAGATGCCAGCAATTCGGGCACTCCCAGGATCTCTGCCGCAGCAAGAAACAGTTCTGTGCCTTCTGCGCTGGGTCGCACAACACCAAAATCTGTCAAGCAGAGTCACCAGCCTGTATCAACTGCGGGGACTGTAACTACCGCAACGGCACCTCCTACTACTTTGAACATCCGGCATACCACCTGGAATGCCAGATGTACCAGAGAGCCGTCTACAACACACGCTGCAACACACAATACTAAAGCTATAACATCTCAGCAGCCTACCAATGCTATGTTACTACCTAATGCGTATGAAGAAAGCAACACTTTCTCACAAGAGATCCTACCGACAAATATCGACAACCCAGTCAACCTGATTCTAACTCATTCTTCAGCAGGCTCCATAAAATGCACGCAAATTAACCTCCAGCGGGCAGAAGCAGCTAATACGCAACTAGTGCAGCATGTCCTCGATCATGAGATAGATATCATTCTTCTCCAAGAGCCTTACTGCAGAAATGGCGCAATAGCCTGCCTACCACTCTCATGGAAGATCTTCCAGCGGAAAGCGCAACTTAACAAACTACCCCCGAGAGCGGCGATCATTTGTTGTAATCCACAATGGTCCCCACTCATTATCAAGCAGGCACGAGATCATGTTGCAATTCTTCTGAATTATAATAACTCCCAGATTATCCTATCATCCGTCTACAGCTCTCCACCAGAAGACATCAGCAATGCAGTAGATAGTATTGCAGAAATACACAGAAAACATACTACCATTCCTCACGTAATAAGTGGAGACCTAAATGCGCACAACGTCATTTGGGGATACCCAGATACCTCACCGAAAGAAACAGCGTTAGAAGAATTTATAATGACAGCCAATCTACAGTTAATAAATACTCAGAATGCCCCACCGACGTTCGACAACTCATACAACAAAGGATGGCCTGATTTAACAATAGCTACAAGTAACATAGCCAACAATATAACAGATTGGAGGGTAACAGACGACGAGAGTTGCTCTGATCATAAATATATCCACTTTTCAATTAATACCGACACAAGCATCACTATCCTTAAGCGCTACAAGATCCCAGGCAATAAACTGCGTGCATTAACAAAGGCTTTCTCGGATACCCTACAGAGTGAAGAAGAAGTAATAGACCAAATAAACAGCCCAGAGGAATTAGACACTTATACAGATCATCTCCTCAATACATTGCGATGTATTTGCGACAAGCTCCTGAAGACTCGCACTGCTAAACGCATACAAGGCATATGCTGGTGGACTAAGGAACTACGCCAATTACGGCAAAAGTGCAGAGCCCTAAGGCGTCTCCGAGGTGTAATGGACGAAGCCACCAAAATGGCATTGCTGACCACATTCCGCAGGGAAAGAGCGCATTATAAAAAATGCATACTACGAGCCAAAGTCAATAGCTGGCGGAAATTTTGCACAGCTAATACCAACGTCTATGCAATCCTGCATAAACTAGCTACAAATAAAGTTTACAAGCCTGACCAGCTTTATGCCCAATCAGCCAATAACTCAGACAACACCAATCTTGCAGAAACCACAGCATCTGCTATCCTTAATGCAATCTTCCTAGCAGATAACCCGGATGATGACTCAACAGAACAACAGAAGATACGGGACAACCATTCCATTCCTAACACACCAGACGACATACCCTTCGACTCAGCTGAAATACAGCAAATCTTCCGTTTTCTTCCCATAAAAAAGGCTCCGGGGCCAGACGGTCTAGACTATGCAATAATAAAGGTGGCTTACACATCCCGCCCTACCTTCTTCGAGAAATATTTCGGCAAGCTCTTAAAATACCAGATCTTCCCTACTGCTTTCAAAAAAGGAGAAGTGGTCCTGTTCCTGAACCCAGGCAGCACGTCTCCAAAAATATACGTATAATTTTGGTGAAATAAGGGTATGGTATTTTTTGCACGTTACTTTTACGAAATTTATACGAATGAAAAAGGCTGAAGTTACTGTTAACTCTTGATCGTTATTTTCCACACGTTATTTTTACGAAAATTATACGAATCCGAATGTACTGATAAAACTACCGCCATGATGGTATATTTTATTCGTCACTTTTACGCATATTATACGAATCCGAATGTTCTGAAAGAAACTACTGCCTTTATGGTATATTTCATTCGTCACTTTTACGTCTTTTACTTTTACGAAGTCTAAAAAGATTGAAAATTAAGTTTATTAATTCAAAATATTTAGTGTATTTCTGGCATTTCACTTTGTTTTCCTTGTCCACGAACATGAAAAAAGGGGCATTCATATATGAGGCTAAAATGTTTCTATAAATTTTAACATGTGAGCTAAATCTTTTCGTGCATTTTTGCAAAAAATTATATTTTCTTAATTCAAACATCTTCAAAATAACTTATTTATTTTCTTATATCAAATTTGTTATTTTTATTCATATCAACACTTATATTAATTTACACAATTTAATTTCTTTTATGAAAATCCTATTACCCATTTAACTGGAATAAGCTGTATATTAAATTTGTGTACTTACTGAGTTTGGTACAATACTCTCCTTATTTTATTTAGCAAATGTGGGCAATTGAATTGGAATAAGACTAGCAAATCTTTCATGTCGAGGAATAGAATAATAAATACAGCATAAGATGCTCGAAAACGTTTAACTTCTTGAACAACAGTTTAATGTAGACCAAAGGATCATTAATTATAATTAAAGATATACTAATATTTTTATTTAATAATAATAATAATAACTCTACGAAATTGCAAGCTGAATCCTGATATTTTACATATATTTCAGTTCCTTTAATCTTTGTTATAAAAATCATATGAGGCTAATTTTTTTAAATTTTGTTTAATGTACGGAAAAAATGATATAGCGATTTTAATAATTTTTATACGAGGAAAAAATTAATAAATAATGTAAATAAATAATTATATTATATTTTATATTTTTCCTGAAACAGTTAAAGACATTCTTAATATGGAGATCTACAGAATAAGTACAAGGGTCCAGTTAAATTAACACAAAATTTGCATAGTTAATTTTACGCTATAAAAATTAACCGGATTTACGATTATACACTGAGCATGCGCATATACAGACATTTCTATTTTTCGTAGAAAAATTTAATTATTACCTTAATACAGAGATGCTGTGAATATAAATTTATACAATGCAAAAGTAAGTTTATTTCATATGCTAATTTAGAGGCTTTCTTAATATGTTTAATTATAAAGAAAAAAAAAAAGCGTTGCAATTCTTGTTCACTGACCAATGGCAAAGCAGACACTTTCTACTTCCGTTTGTGGCGGGATATTTGTGAAGTCAGCACTCAGCAATGGCGGTCGAAAAGAATGGTAAAGTCGCAAAGAATACTGTTTGTTCGTGGATTGGCGTTTGTGACAGAATCCATCGAAGTTACTAATTATTTGAAGAAAGTAAGTGAATATTTTATATTTTCAGTGTTTAATACTCGTACTTTTTTCACCTATATAAAATTTTATAAATAGCGTCTGTGTAGGAAATGTGATTTTCTATGTGTTGTTCTTTTGTGTACGTGCCTAATGATTCATTTTCAGGATTTGGTACTGTTAAATTTTACACTAGTCTGTTTCTTACTGTTTGTGTCACTCCTTTTTGTATGTGTCTCACCTTTTTATAGTTATATTATTTTTACTCAAACGTTTTAATATTTATCTTAAAGCATACTGTAATTAAGCAGGAAATAGCTTTTAATGGAAAAAGAAAGGCAATATTAACATGACTAATTGTTCAGAAATCTGTTATGGAAATGTTATCTACCTTATGCCAAAAAATAAAGCATGTAACTTTCATTTATTTATGAAATTCAAAATTTTTTATTTGCTTAGTGTTTTCCCTAAAAATAATTTAATTTCTTATTTTTGAATTTAGTTTTATAAATTTGCTTTAATATATAATCTTTAACTCAAAGATATTGTGCTATTAAAAAAGGAAACTTTATGCCATAGAAACACAAGTACTTTGCTCCAAATCTGTGTTCATTTTTTTTTTATATATATACTGAATTTTTATGCACTAGTAATTACTGAAATATATCCTTTCATAAATAATAAGTAAGTCCTAAGTCCTTTCATGAATGCATTTCTTTTTTGTTTGTTTGATTTTGTTGTTTTAAAAGATCTGCCATAGTTAAAGAAAGAAAATAAAGTAAGAATGCTTTACTTTCAGTTTTGAATAAATTTATTACATTTACTGCAGCTTCAAGTTTCTCTAAACATAATTTTCGAAGTCAAAACTTGATAGTTATGTTGATTATTAGACTTGCATGAAAAAATTTATTGAAAAATTAGTATTTGATCTAAAATACCTTAAATTATTTGAATTATATTTTACTAAATCATGTCTTTTGATATAACTAGATAGTTAAAAAAATTTAAATTGTAAATGTGCAGAAATGCTTATATAAAACCAAAAAATTGTTTATATTTTTGTTGCTTTTTCCCTTGTAAATTAATTATATATATATATTACAGTCTGAGGAGTCAGCACCCTGCTGAATTGTAGTAAACGAGACGTCCAATCTACTAGACCATCCAAGATGCAGATTTGGATTTTCTGTTTCATAGTTATTGAAATCATAATGGTATGTTTGTTTAAATTAGTACTGTTTATGAATGTGATAAAAATAAATTCTGATAAGATAAGAAATGATTTATTTTCTATTAATTATGAACTGTAAATAATGTAACCAATTTTCTTCATAGTATATTTACTAAACATTTTTTTTTTTTTTTTTTTTTTAATAAAAGGGAGGTAGTCTTATTTATACAATCCTTGCAGAGATACCAAAAAATAAGACATTTCAGGAATTTTCACTCAGTATATCTTGATGTGTAAAATCGTGTTGTTCAATGCCATATTACTTTTTCACAGGAAAGTAATTTTATTGATCTAACATCTGCATAAATCAAATTTTTTTAAGAATGATTACAGTTTCTAAGCTAACTTAAAATTTTCAGATTTAGAAAATGTATGTTTAATGTAGCATTAGTTTTCCATGGAATAGAAAAGGTTTTCAAAATGTTCAGTTGTTAGAGGGAAATAATATAAATGAGATTGTCCTGATACAGTTTCAGCTGGAAATGAAACTGAATTTTTGGATAGTGAAGATTTCATTTAAGAATTCTGATAAAACTGATTAATGTAAATCCTCTGCATTTAAAAATTCTAATAAAACTGATTAATGTAAATCCTGTGCATTTAAGAATTCTAATAAAACTGATTAATGTAAATCCTCTGCATTTAAGAATTCTAATGAAAATGAATAATGTAAATCCTATGATTCATGTAGGTATTTTTCTGTTATCAGGAGATTCAGAAATGTGTGTTTATATGCATGCATTTTTAAATGTAGGTGCTCGTGTGTGCATGTGTATATTCTTTATGTATGTATGTGTATATGCGCATACATGCATATACACATGCTTACATATCTACAGTGGAACCCCGAGATACGAGTTTAATTTGTTCCAGCATTCAACTGGTATAGCGAATTTCTCGTATCTAGAAACAAGCTTCCCCATTGAAAATAATGGAAATTCAGTTAACCCGTTCCACACCCCAAAAAATATCAACATTTTAATATCAAGTCAATTTTTCCTAATAAATAACACTGGTAAATAATATAACAATAGTTTAACTTTGTTACCAACATTTTAACTCATTCTCATTAATCCGCACCAACAACAGCTTCTCAACATCTAGGAGTACTTTTATGGTGCTTGGAAGCAACGATAATTCCTTTGGCTACATCAGGTTTCTTAATTTCTTCCTGCTTCTTCAGAATAGTACAGATTTTCGATGTTGAAAGGCCGCAAGTCTTCGCCAATTCCGTCACCATGCTTATGTTTATCTACGATTTCTTTCTTGATATCGATGGCAATGGCCTCCTTATTTTTCTTTGCAGCACTATCTGAGGCAACAATCTTCTTGTGAGGCATCTTGAAATAATTATTTTCACGTTAAATGTCAAAACAATTAACTTGCAAGTGCACAAACACGTATATAAAAGAACACTGAGTGATCTGACGAGGGGATTCCCCGAGTTGAGCCGGATAGGAAAATGGCGCCACCCATACCAACAGCCTGGCTGATTGCTCGTTACTCGAATTAATCACGTATTTTGCTCATACTTTCCTCGTATCTCAAGGTTTCATTGTACATTTCTGAAACCCGTCCTAATAACGGAGGAGTACCTTTGCCAGTATTGCAACAGAGCTAGAATGAATTATTGTGTTAAATATGTGGAAATTGCATGCTTAAAGTACTGTTATTTTCTAAAAATATTATGTATGTCTATTTTTTACAAGAAGAAAAAATAGCTAAAAGCTGTTAATTTACTCGGATTTATTAGTCCAAAGGGGCTTTGTCCCTAAAGAACTATTGTTTTTGATTTGCATTGGTTCACTATAAATATCTGTTTTACTTTTCAAACTGTTCCTACCAAATGTTAGAGTCCCAAGTGTGGGATTAATACTCTCTATCTTAGTGCCGTCTATAACCTATGTTAGGGTTAACCTGTATAACCTACAAGGATTGCCAGTTTAGGCGAGATATCTAGGTAGTCATCATGATACGTACCTTATTTTTTATTATTTTAAAATTAAATTGAAAGTAATAAACTAGTTTTCAAGAATGGAGTTAAACTAGATTTGCATTCAACTCTGGTTTATTGTATTAAGTATGTTTTGCTGTAACAAATATGAATTTTTTGTTTAAGTATAATAATTTAAAATGTTTTTTCTAGAGAATGAAGTACTGCCACTAAGGTAAAGGTGCTAACTTGCAAGGTAATTTTCTATTCTACATTAACTCAATCTTTATGTCCTGTTACAGATATATTGGCAGAAATAATGAAAACCTGACATTCAAAAAGAAAAATAATAATGTTGAATGTAATATATTAGATAGTTAACTGAGGTTTGGCAACTCATTAATAATCTTACACATATTGAGTATGAATAACTTTGACAATTACCGGTATTTTCAATAGTATAAAATTAGGCAAGAAAGCAGTTTTAGCTCAGCACCGATTTTAAATACAACTCTCTTACCAATATTGGTTTGACGAAGGTAAAATATAATTGAATTTAATAAGTTGGAAATACTGTCTGTCTTTCCATGAGTTAAAAAATAATTTCAAATAAAATTTCTTTTTTTCAGTTTTTCATGTTATTTGTTTAATGTTATTGTAATCTGATTTATCATATTTAGTCACATATTCCATCCCTCTTTGCACTATAGTATATAATTCAAAGGACTTATCAGTTTCAGCAATATTTTTTTTACCAGTATACATTTTTACCATAACTCTTTCTAAATCATATCCTGAAAAATTAAGGAGTAAAGTACACAAAGAAGGAAATCTTTGCACCCAAATGGTTAAAGCCCTAGTGTGACTTTGGTACTTTGATCTAACTTCTATTCCTAATAAATAATCCAGCTGCATACAGTTTACTCAATTTCTGCCATGTGTAAGGTAAACAATATTAGCTTTTTTTAAATATATCTTTTACAACTATTCCATCTTTCATATTTTGTCTTAATTGAGTCATCCTGCTAATTAAGAATTTATTAAAGTTAATATGTTAAGTTTTTGTGTGTATAATTCATTTTAAGTATGTGCAAGCAAATGCATACATTAAGTTACATAGAATTATGTTTTGGGTATCAAATTCAGAAAATTTGGGGCTGTTTTTAGAAGATTTATTAATGATTTATACTATATTAATATTGGTAAAAAATTTCTGTGGCTTTTATATGAGAGTATATATTTTAAAATAGCTGCATGGTATGGTAGAGGTAAAAAGCTTCATGTGGATCATAAATTAATATTATGTGGCAATTTTTCATTTATTTAATAAAGAAAATATTCAAGCCACAATTAAAATTTTTTCACTGGATTATTTGCATACAAAGTTTGCAGCAAATATTTCCTGCAACAGAAGTGACAATTTTTATTTTGCCGAGACAGGAAATTTAGTTAGTGAAAGCAGTAACCCTATTTTGAGATGTTAAACAGGAAGGCAAATTTTTGAATTTAAATTGATTTTTGAAGGAAGACTTATTTAGTCTTGCTATCATTCTATGTGGCTCTTAACTTTTTTATGGTATTTATAATTTTATTGTTATTCAGCATTCTGTTTGCTTAGAATGCACATGAATGTAGACTTGAAATATTTTATATTGCAAACTGAGATGCCATTGTTATCATAATTAAAGATTTTTGCTCTGATTTTGGAGGAATTTACTGATAATACTTTTGATTGTGTATTGGTTTCTGTTTTATTGAAATGTGTAAAATACCCTGTTAATGCATATACGTATGTTAATGACATGTATATGTTTATGAAGTATTCTGTTATATGTATATAGTGTTGTGATTAGTTTTCTGCTTACTCTTTATTTAAGAAAAAGTTATCTGTAAGAAAGCGAATATTCTTTACTATATGTAGGAGTAAAATTGAAAAGGCTAATGCAATATAATTAATACAAAATTAAGTTTTTTCTCATGTACTTAAATACAAACATAGCCATTAAAGACTTTCTCAACCTTGCAGTTCTAAACAAATCTTAAGTATTTTTCACTTGAAATTATAGGCATTGTGTAAGGTATATAATTGAAGCTTACTATGTGATAGCGTGAAATTAAATTTTTAATTACTGAAATGTAAATTTTTAAATATGAAATACTCAGTACATTTTATATGCATCTTTTAATACTTCAACTATATTTAAAAACTGAAAACATCTGAAGTGTGAAATTATTACAAATTTTTCTTTTTCTTGTTTAGGAGCTGTTCTCAAAACATTGGGTGACAAAGAATTCACTTTTACAAAAATCGAGCAGGATATTAAAGACAGCGAACTATAGAACAAATATGGCGAAGCTGCATGAAGTCTATGTTGAATTTTATTATTGAAAAAAATATGCTCTTCAGATTTAATGTTAGTTTTTATTGTTTAACAGTAATTGCAGTTTTTGAATACCTGTAAAATAAACCTAATTCTTAAATTAATTTCATGTGTATTTCTTTTGCAAGTATTACAGTTCATAATACTTCAAACAACTTGAAATTTTATACTTCTTAATTTATGTGGAATATGTTCATAATAATTTTATAATTTAAATAACTCATTGTCATCATATGAGCATAATCTAAAATGCACAGCGTTTGACAACAAATTAATAAAAAATTAGCCAACTTCTAATTGCTTTCTTTTGTCCAGTTGCCTCTTTTTAAATCATTTAATAGCATAAAGCTATTTGATGAAAAAAATAATTGGTATGTCCACATCAACATGCACATTTATAATGATGTTATAGAAAAAGTCACATGAGATAAATATTAAAAAATTCAATATTCCTAAACAAATTAACTTTTTGAAATTTTATCTGGTATATAAGATAAAATAAAGAACATATTTAGGTAATTTTGAATTTGCATAATCTTATGAACTTATTTATGAAATTAACAGTTACCTTGTAAAAGGGAACTTTTTAAAAATACCTCAATAAAGCATTTCTTTTGTAGAGGTGAACTTTTAGTACTGATCTAATATATTTATAAGATTTTAAACTGAAAAAGACAACAATAGATTACAATACATTGCAAGATTGACTGATAAATGTAAAATTTTTACATATCATAATTATGTGTGTAATTATAACAGAAGCTACTCGATTAACTTGCATGCAAATTAATATTTTCTTTAACATGTTTGGGATAAACTGAATTTTAATAAATAAATATGTATATATTTGTGTATTATCTGAAGATATGAATGAAATATTTGTGACATTAAACATTCATCTTCAAGGAAAATAACAAAGTCAACTTGGTAAACTATTGGAAAAGGTAAGTTTTATACAATTTCCTGGTCTATATTTAACAATTTTAAAATTTAGCACACTCATTCAAATAATCTAAACGTATGATGTTTTCTTTTGTGCTACATTCGTTTACTGAATTTGTTAATTAACTA
This sequence comes from Stegodyphus dumicola, assembly GCF_044657685.1. Lineage (NCBI taxonomy): Eukaryota > Metazoa > Arthropoda > Arachnida > Araneae > Eresidae > Stegodyphus > Stegodyphus dumicola. The sequence continues at coordinate 113,304,582 of NC_140778.1, read as the reverse complement.
TATTGTTCTTTAGATAGAAATTAACGTAGATATTCCTTGTATTTTACAGTATAAAAACTTATATATTTGATAATAATTAACCTAAATCTTCCCTATGTTTTCTTTGTATATACGAATGACTTTGGTAAAAATTTAGCCCGATGTCTTCTCCTCTTTACTGTGTAAAGTGCACATTTTTGGTAAAAAATTTGCATAAATCTCCAATTACCTATTTACTGCATTTTTCGTAAAATGTGCTTATTTTAATCTCTTATTTTTTATATAAATCTATGCAAAAATGTTCTGCATATTATGATTAAAAGAAAATTAATTTAATATCAAATTTTTACATATCCACCTTTTAGGTATGTACAGCAATATGGAATATATATAACTGGAAAATTTAAATGCAAAAAAATTAATTTCTATTCAAAAATTACATAACACTAAAAGGCTGAAAATCATTTTTAATATTTCATTTAAAAGTGACTACAATATATGCAATAAATTTTGTAAACCTGAGTTCTATGTTTTAAATCAATTAATGCTATCGTTCATTTACATGGCATAAGAAAATGTCCTTCGGAAAAGCAAATAATTTATTTAAAGTGTTATTTAGTAAACAACTGTTTGCTACAGTTGTTTAGTAAATTTAAATTTATGAAATGAATTTAGTAAACAAAAATGCAAATGAACGATAGCATTAATTGATTTAAAACACAGAATTGATGTTTACAAAATTTATTGCATATTTTGTAGTCACTTTGAAATGAAATATTAAAAGTAATTTTCAGCCTTTAAGTGTTACATAATTTTTTAATAGAATTTTTTTTTTTTTTTTTTTTTTTTTTTTTTACTAGTGTATTTAAATTTTCCAGTTATATATATTCCATATTGCTGTACATAACTAAAAGGCAGATATGTAAGAATTTGATATAAAAATTATTTTACCTTTTAATCATAGCATACAGAACGTTTTTGCATAGATTTATATAAAAAATATGAGATTAAAATAAGTACATTTTATGAAAAATGCAGTGAAAAGGTAATTGGAGATTTATGCAAATTTTTTACCAAAAAATGTGCATTTATACACAGTAAAGTGGAGAATACATCGGATTAAATTTTTACCAGTCATTCGCATATGCAAAGAAAACATGGGGAAGGTTTAGGTCAATTACTATCAAATATATACTTTTTTGTACCGTAAATTACGGAAAATATATACGTTAATTTCTATCAAATATATACGTTTTTGTACCGTAAAATACGGGGAATATCTACCTTAATTTTTACCTAATATATACGCATACGTGAAGCAAAATATTGAGATTTACGTATATGCGATAAATATACGTAAATTTTTATTAAAATATACGTAAATCCCTGAAATTTACGTATATTATACGTAAAAGTAGCGAATGAACAGTAGTCTCTCGCGTAAATATACCTAAATTTTACGTAAAAGTTACGTATAGTATAACGTAAAAAGATACGTAAATATTTAGTAATTGCCACTGGACACTTTTTATGATATTTTTACGTTCAACTTGAACGTTTTTTATACGAAAGGCCATTCGTAAATTGCACGTATTTTTCTCGTGCAATTTACGAGTGCATGCTGCCTGGGAAGAAGCAGAGATCCCCAGATGACCCAAGCTCGTTTCGGCCAATTTGCCTACTTTCGTCTCTGGGAAAAATTTATGAAAAATTACTGGTAAACAGACTTAAATTCCATCTCCAGCAGACCAACTTCCTCAGCCCACGGCAATACGGGTTCCGAACTGGCTTGTCAACCACGCATGCCCTGAGTCATCTTAAAGATAGCATAGAACAAAATAAAGGCAGAAATCTTCACACGGCATTCATATCCCTGGACCTGCAAAGCGCCTTTGACACCCTCTGGTGGCCTGCTATAAAGCAAGCACTTAGAGAGGCACAATGTCCCAAAAACATCTTTAACATCATCACGGACTATCTACATGCACGTAGCCTCATAGTAGCCAACAACAATGGCCTCACTATCAAGCGGCAGGAAAGAGGGTGTCCACAAGGCTCTTGTGCCGGTCCGTTGCTCTGGATAATCACCTTTAACTCCATACTACAACATGAATGGCCTTTGCACACAGATATCATAGCATACGCCGACGATGTAGCTCTTCTGGTGTCTGGCCGCACAAGAGATGAACTGGAACGGAATGCCACAGAAACCTGCTCGATATTCACGGACCTATGCAATAAACTTAAGTTAATCATCTCTCGACAAAAGTCCGCAGCCATCGTAATTCCACGTCCTGGCACAAATCCCACAAGACGTCCGTGTATAAAGCTACTGGGCAAGAACTTAAAAATAACGAAGACGATTAAATATCTAGGAGTCACTTGGGATCAAAGACTCCCCTGGTTACCGCACCTCCAAGAAATACGTACAAAAACATCGACCATCGCAAGGAAAGCCAGGCAATTTCAAGGGAGAAATTGGGGACAAAACCCCCATATCAGGAAACTATTATATCTGACAGTGGCAGAGAGAATAATTTCTACGCAGCAGTCATATGGGCACAACCAATGAGCAGCCGAAAGACCAAGCTATTGACCACAATTCAACGGCCGTTTGCATTAAACATCTGCGGAGGTTATCGCACAACAGCGTCCAGCGCCGCCACGATACTTGCAGGCCTGCTGCCATTACACATAAAGGCAGAGGCAGAGGCTACCTATGTACGAATCACCCATCACAGACAAGAAGCCACATATGCAGGAATTACGTTCAGAACAACAGACTATGAACTCCCTGGCAGTGTGCAACACATCCACCCTGCCATCAAAGGTAGAGGGATCCATGTCAAAATCCAACATCAGCAATCGCACTCCAGACAACACACTTCCTCTGCGATTACACAACTGTTCACTGATGGATCAAAACATGATCAGGGAGTGGGCTGCGCGTTTGCTCACTACGAACATGGCACACTAGTAAAGGAATGGAAAGGACATCTCACTAACAGCAATAGTATCTTCCAAGCAGAGGCACTAGCAATATTTAATGCGCTACGACATGCCCTCAACCTTTCCCTTACCAATGCGACTTTTTACACGGACAGCATGTCAGTGCTACACGCACTCAGGGATCATCACCACACTTCACCCATCATCATAGATATACAGCAACTTTTACGCAATAATCATCAAGCCCGCTTTAACATGGTATGGGTGAAAGGACACTCCGACAACGAAGGGAATGACGTCGCAGACCAACTGGCTAATGAGGCTGCGAACAACATCCACGCTCAAACTATAAAAGCCCCTACCCCCGTCTCACACCTCAAGAAAACTCTGCGTAATATCTGTAAAGAAAAGTGGCAAGAAGAATGGAATAGTTACGACACAGGGAGAAGGACGTATAACTTCCTACCAAAGGTAGACACGGAACGTCTTATAACAATAGCCCCACTGACACAGTACATAACGGGTCATGGCCCATTTCCATCTTATTTTATGCGTCATGGCATCTCAGCATCTGACAATTGTGTCTGTGGCATGCTAGGTTCTCCCGAGCACTACCTATTTGACTGCGGTCTAACAACAAACCACCACTTACCACATCCCACGAATGATAGAACACTTTACTATCGTTTCATAATCAAACACCCGCCAGCTATAAGGAGTATCTGCGCAGTTGTACAGCAAATCAACGCCCTAGAGCAAGACATTTGCGAGCCACAGTAGCATGGTACTGCAGACAATGTACTCAACGATTAGGTATTCGCAGTATGTACACATTCTGTAATACACATTCCACATTCAATTTCGAGCCTCGTGTTAACATCTGCTTTCAATAGCCACCAACTTGCAAAAATAATGTTACTGACATGTTTATCAGTGTAAAGCACTGGGCACCCAATGGAATGATGTGTTATCGTAAATCGAAATATATAATATCCGTACAATGCACGAATGTAGTGTATGCAACGAAATATGTAATTCATGCAACAGAAGCCCCTAATGAAAGTATGTACATTATGTATTATGTGAACTGAGCATATTTCCGCACAGCGCTACTGCTTTACGCACACGTTACTATGTCTCATATGTTTCTTCTGTGTGTAATATTTGCATTTATGTGCTCTACGTGTTTCCATATGTATTTTATGTGTCATGATATGTATTCTCGTGTGTGTTTTTATGTCTTTATGTTACGTAATTACGAGTGTGTTTTTATGCTTTTACGTTTAATTTTGTATATCTATGTGTTTCAGCTTATATGAGTGTTTTAGTATTTTAATGCTATCCTTTATATTCTTTTTTAAGTTACTTTGTGTTATTAACAACGTCCTATGTAAAAACTACCCGACATCTAGCACCTGTATCGCCATGTAAACTTCCGGTGCAGCCTCACGGGGCTCCAGCGAGTTGCTTCTTCGAGATAGTGGAGGACGTGGGACATATGCCTGTTTACCTATGTTATACGCCAGGCGTCCCCGTCCTCCGTCACCTGTCACCTGCTGATGTAATGAGAGAGAATTCCCGATTTTATGCGATTTTATCAAAAAAATGAATAAAATAAAAATAAAAAAAATAAATTTAAAAAGTCTTTCAAATTTTGGAAACCTCGTTTCGAGGCGCACTGCCTCTTGTCTAGATGCACCTATGTAGCAAATTCGTAGGCCTGGGTCTATCAGCTTACACACAGACCGAACGAAAGACAGACTCATAGAATCTTCCCTCTATTGTAAGTAAAGTTATATATCAGAATACCTTTCATTGTTACATATTCAAAGAATCCTTTTAATAACGTTCGGAACAATGAATTTACCAATAATTGTTTTAGGCTTTGTTGAATTAAAACAAAGTTAATGTATACATTTTTAACAATGCTTATAAATCATAATCATTAGAGATATCAAATCTAGTGGTGCTAAAATCTTACGTGTGGAGCTTATTTGCTTGTTATTTTTAATGCTGAACTCGCATTCGAACCATTTTTAGAAATGGAGTTCTTTTTTTTAACAGTATTGTGTTACGTTTTTATACCAACACCCTTTATCGACAGCCTATTGGGCATACTTATTTGTTTTGCGACTGCCTTCCTTTTGTTTTCTCGAAGAGAAGAGAGAATTCGGGAAAATAATGATGAAAACTCTATTAACCGTAATGAACACAATTTTAATGCCGGAAACAAGGTACTTAGTTTAGATTTCCTTGATTCATATGCTGATATTAATGAATTTAATGATGATTCCTTTGATGTGGACATAGACAGTGACACCGATCTCCTCGAAGTTAATAACGAAGCTTTTGATAATAACCTTCTTAAGTTGTATATTGATAGTGACACTGACCACATGGGCCATTTTGCCAAAGATTTCGATAATAATTCTTATGATGTGCACAATATCAGCGATGAAAAGCAATTTAATTACCTCCAACATGAAACAGAAAAGGATTTTGATTTTCCAAAACCTGATAACTCAGGTAATCAAATAGGCACGAATAGCAGTATAACCATCTTGAACCAGGAAGAATTCAGTTTGAATGCCTCTATTGAATCATTGGATGCTGAATGCATTGTATCGCATAACGATCTTGGAGCACAAAGAGACATCGATTCTGGTAATCTCCTTAACACAAATAATGAACCAAAAATGAATGGCAAACTGGATCAAGTAGACAGAACAGAACTGAAACCAACTGAAGATTCTGAGAACCGCTCGTTGATCTCGTCGTTGGTACCTTCCCTGTTATCTGCTTTGATGACGAGTACGCTCAACATCCTTCTTCGAATCATAGCAAGCGTTTCAAAATTTCAAACATAAGAAAAACATTACTGAAATATTTCTGCTTTAAAAAATTAAAAATAAACAAAGGACTTAAAACATATTATATAGATCTGAGATAGGTTTACACAATTTCAGTTTGTATTCGTGATAAATTTGTTTGCCATGACACCGATCTCGACTGACCAGTACTTGCCTAAAAATTGGACATTGACTGACCTGTCACTAACTGACGATCACATTGACTGACCAGGGCCTGCCTAAAAATTGGACATTGACTGACTATGTGACGTTCTCCTTGATTGCCCGTTGACTGACTAAAAATTGGACATTGTCTGACCAGTGACTTACTAAATGACAATCTCATTGAGTGACTAAAAGTAGGTCATTGTCTGACCAGTGACTGACTAACTGACTATCTCATTGACAGACCGGAGACTGACTAAATTTGGACATTGACTGAGTAGTGACTGAGTGACGATCTCATTGACTGAGCACTGACAGACTAAAATTTGGACATTCACTGAACAGGAACTGAGAAAGTGAAGATCTCCTTGCCTGACCAGTGACTGAATAAAAATTGGACATTGACGGACTAAGTGACGATATCACTGAGAGCCTAGTGATTGAGTGACGATCTGATTAACTGACCACTGACAGAATAAAAATTGGACATTCACTGAAAATCGACTGACAAACTGAAGATCTCTTTGCCTGACCAGTGACTGAATAAAAATTGAACATTGACTGACCAATGACTGATTAAGTGACGTCCTTATTGACTGAGCATTGGATTTGGACGGAAGAAATTGCCTTTTTCGATAAGAGAGAAAAAAGATGTTTTCAGTCCAATCGATTGCGCTACAGCTGAAATGGAAACAGAAAATCATTTTAAAATTCTTTTCTAGAGCTACATTTCAGAACTGCAAAATTTAAATGAAATTATATGGTAACCTGAAATTAAAATATTATTTGCAGTTAAATGCCGTTGCCAAATTTGTTTTTCTTGTGCTCTTAAATTAATTTACTAGTTTACACACCATATTCAGTTTTGATTTACCAATATGCTCTATTTTAACTCTAACTTCTCACTGAATTAAGTTAAGCTGTAGCTGTTATTCAAATTTTTGTTAGGCATATTTTCCCTTGTTGTCTGTGCTCCCAATTCGAAGTGACCGTCAGCTACTTCCTTTTTGTTTTTCCTATGTGATTTGTCGGCATTTCGTATAAAAAAACCTCCAGATTATCATTAAAACACGAATAAGGTTGTTATTTTGTATTTTAGATTTTTTTCTCTCTGTGGCCTTCATGTCAAAACTTACTAGAAATAAAAATGAGAATATATTGCTTTCTTTCAAACGAAGTATTTTCAATATTTGTCCCATAACAATATGCCCTGTTATTAAGAATGCTAAGAGTTTTACCCTCTTTTATTCCCGGCCAACGTGCTGGCTGCATGGTTGGCTTCTACAGTTTTCCTTATCTCGATGTATATTAGGCGATTTCCCATAGAACGTTCTCCGCTAAGCCATCCCTCGCGCCGGGCAGGTAACCATCCTTTTCTTTGCCCTTTTCAAATAACCTAACTTTTACTCAAACAAATCAGTCATGACATGAAATTTGAAAGAAATTAATTTAAATAACTTTTATAAAAATGTCTCGATTGGATATATACTGGAAGTTAAAGAATTTACACCCCACAGATACACCCAAAAGAAATATTAAACTGAAAGTTTTCAGACATTGTATTGCGCCCAAAGGAATCATTTTTTCATTTGCAGACATAAACGTTTGGACAGAATTCGGGCTAATGTCCCTCTGGGTTAAAAATATTAAAAAACAGCGTATTTTATAAATTAGAAAATGAACCTTTCATATACTTTCATATAGTTGAATAAATATTTATGAGGCATTATTAATAAAAATGAGAATAAAGGAAATTCTATGAATAATCCTGAAACGTTTAGCCTGAAATTTAAAATTCAAGGTAACTATCGCAAATGACTGAGTGCAGGGGGTGTTCAGGTATCCTTTTAAGGATTTTGCAAAGAATTATATATATAAACAAACGTTATAATTTCATTTTCTAACATATATCGTCTGAGAGGCCTTTTGTTGAACCATCATATTACATCTTGATTCGTAAGAGAAAAGCCTTTTCCTGAAAACATCAAGGTTGATTTTATGCCACTTGTCCTTCCCAATGTTCCACAGTCCGTCCGATGTTTGGGGATGCCACGTATAAAGAGCTTGTTTTAAAAGTACAAATGCACATTAATCCATAGGAGACACATCAGGAGATTTGGTGGATATGCATCTAGAGGGAATAGCTTTAATTGCGGTTTCATATCTCACTTTTTTCAAAACATAAAGCAGTAGATTTAGAGGTATGGTTTGTAGCCTTATCTTGATGGAACTTAATACAGTCAAGATTGTTTGGATAAAGAGATGGAATTTCGACTTTTAATATAGGTGTTTAAAGTTCTTTCTGATTGTAACCCGAATTGATTTTGATATTTTTTTTACTTTCCTTATTTTAAATTTCTCCTTATAAAAGAATCCAGTAAGAACAATAAAACCTTTAGAAAAAAAATTTTTTTTTCTCTGAACCAATATATTAAGTCTTTTGCTCCTCTTTTTCGGCAGTAAATGCATGTTTATCTCTTGCAAGCGTTACACGTATGCCCAAGCTTCATGAGTTGTAACTACACTGAAGTGCCACTAAATTAGGGATAGACATGGCTATGCAAATTGAATAGCGCTGCGCCGCATCTGGACTTACGTGAGGGAGTTGTGATAAATGCACATACAGCTAGCACTATGCTTGTCGATAATCAATTGTTTCATATACCAGTATAGGTAAAATTTCAATATCGGGCAGATAGTAATCTCTCGTCGCATGGGCCATACAATTTATAAAATCCTCAGCGGGATAGGATTTTAACGGTCGACAGTGTCAAGAGCATACCGAAAATGCACGGATGGGGGGAAAAAGAAGTAGCGACTCTGCAAAGTGCAAAGCACATTTAACTTAGAACAATCGTGCTGTGAGACGTCTCAGCCGTATTGTACATGGTCAATGTAGCCAAATATTAGCTCAAATTACCACCTAGCTAAAGCAGGCGACAGTCGTATATCAGTAAAAGACCGTGTATCGCTCCTTTCACCATATGGGCTTCGGAAGCCGTTGACACACCAGGGTATCTTTCCTAAATGCATGCCATCGAGTTGCCATTCTTACCTGGGCAAGAGAATATAGAGAATAGACACTAGTGGACATGAAATATGTAGGAGTGATGAGTCTCGATTACTCTAATTAATACCGATGGGAGGCTCAGAATATGACGAGAGAATCATGAATGTATGAATCCGGTGTGACGGATTGGAACTGTACAAGGCCATGGAGGCTTAATCATGGTCTGGGATGCTTTCTTCTGGTGGTGTTTGGGATCTTTAGTGCTTGTTCTTACCTCCCTCAATATGATTCTGTACGTGGAGTTGATGATCTATCATCTCCATCCATTTATGTCCCTGTCATTCACACGGAAAGGGAGTATCTCAGAAAGATAACTGCGCCTCTCACAGGTTACGGTTGGCTACCGGTTGGTTGGATGGAAGAGTATTCCTATGACTTCTCTGTCATAAGTTGGTTATTAAAAGCCCTGACTTGAAATTCTACTGAGCATCTTTGCAAATTAGTATATCTTATTATTGAGGAATGTAGAGAATTGAAGTGTTATGTTCTATTCACTCGTTTTCCATATTCAGAATGTCTGTTATGATGGTCGTATGAAATGTCATCGTCTATTATGATGTCAAAATGTCGTCTGTTGTGATGGTTTCGTATGTAAGCATATGATTGATAAGCCTTCCTAGCGCTAAATACATTCCCTCTAATAACATATAGGTCATAGTTCATAGGTCTTCGCTTATTTAAGAGGTACAATACCCTGAAAATGTTACCTATCTATATCTGTCCTTAGTGGGTATCATATAAAAGTCAAAAATAAATCCCAATGTTGGAACAAACCTTTTCACTTGAAGTTCGGAATCACATGCAATGTGGCAATATGTAACAGAGGGATAACTTGTGTAAAATAGCGATTTAAAATATCTGAAGCGTAACTTTCACATCGTAAAAGCAAATTAGCACATCTGTAGCATAAACACGTGGGCTTAACTTTATCCTCGTTAGTGCTACGGCTGTAGCGTCCTCCTTGCTCCGCGTCTTGAAGCTAACGGAATATCGTGGCCGTAGTTGTTGATGCATGTAACGTTATCAGGTTCAATGTTTCTTCTAACCTTCTTCGGAAACATACAATGACCTGACTAGAACAGAGAGCTTACTAAAGCTATGTTCACTAATTGTAGTAAGTAGACAGGATACAGACGAAGGGTATACAAAACCCTTTATTTTTTTCTTTATATACAATGACTTCCGTACTTCGGAATACAATGACCCTCCACTCGGGGTCTAACTTAAAAGATATCAAAATAAAACTAAACTCTAATTTAACTTTAGAATAAGATTGGCCTTATAATAACAGAAAGCGTATGTAGCACAGAGACTGTGAACACTACAATACGTTTAATTTATCAAGAGGATTAAAACCTCTGGCCTGGAAGGCAAAGTAGCAACTGCGTAACTTCTAAGGTAAGCGGCCTGCTTCGAACTCACGGCTTCCTCTCTTTTGCTTGGCAAAAAGGCCACACTTAAATATTTGGCGTTCGCCAGACAACTTTGCATAAACTCCTTCACGCTTATAATTCTGGCCGGAAGTAGAAAATAAGAAGTGATAGTAAAGATTTAAAATAAAATAAACGTTAGTAAAACTTAAGATCCTTACATACTTCCCGCCAGAGTTAATTAGTTTGAAACTGAGGTCTAAAACGACCTTGTTGAAAACTTTTAGCTCTAGAAACTAACGCGAGGCCAACCTTTAACAATCATAACTTAGCTAGAAACTAGAAAATTTTAAAAGAAAGAAATTTGTTACAATAGCAGCTCCCGGAATATACAACAATCTTTTTTCTTTTTCATCTGTACTGCATCAAAACAGGAGCTTTATTCAATTCTGGTTCCTTCCAGAGATCTGGAAGGAAAACTAGTTTAATGAAATGTTACAGAATGACATTGCAAATAACATATAGAATATACTTTTCTTAACATTCTTATTTCATTCATAACTATTTTAATTATCTCTCCCCGTGCTCTCTGACATGTGTTGTAAAAACACCAAACACGAATGTGTTTCTGTCTATGTGTTCAACACTTCCTCCTACAATCAAAACACTAATGTGTTAAAATTCAACATACGAGACCTCTTAACACACCCTAATTTCAACTCTAGACCCTGAGGTACTATTCTGAAAGTGGCTAACTCTAAAGTGTAGCGTCAGAGAGCCTAACTACATCATTCAACCTTTAACACATATTCACCATGATTTAATCTTTACAGTCACACGAATAACAAATTTTTTAACATTACTTTCACTTTTACCATATCACGGTATTTCTAAACATTCAAAATAACAGTTCACATGTATACAAGAACATATCAAGATGCCGTTAATTTTACACATTTGAAAACATACATTAGTAGTACATTGTTAACTTCTATTCTTTTCAAAGCAAGTGCCAATTCTTTCTACATTGAAATAATACTACATTTCAAAAAGTCTTTCAAACTAAAACTTCTTTCTTGTTAGAATGTTTTAAATAAAATTTATACAATAACTTTTTACAATATTTAAGTCTTTATACAACGCTATTATACATCAACTTTAGTTTTACGCGCGAGTAATTGAAAAACATAATAAGAAAATCGGTCACAACTCATTTCTCGCCCTTTTGGCGATAAAGGTACACCTCGCATGAGGTAAAACTTCTTGATATCTGCCACTTGCAGTAAGAATGAAAGATTAACTTAAGTTTGTAAAGTAACATAAAATTTTACTTATCTTTGTAATATTCAGACATCCTTTTCTGGGCCCAGTCTTTAAAGGTGCTGCAGACCGTAGCTTGGTTGATCCTCCTTCTTGTACGGGCTCGCCCTTCAGTGCTTTCCTCTGGAAGCTTCCGTTTTTCACCACTACGGCCACCCTTGAACATCTTCCTTCTGTCCTCTGCTTGTGGTCTTGGCCGTTTGAAGGCAGCTGGTCTTGGTGGAACCGGGAAACTTCTGTCGTGATCCTGCTTGGACCTCGTTGTTGGCCGTTCAAATTTTTCTTGTACTTTTTCCTCCGCCGCTGATGGCCCTTCCGCAGTTCGGCGACTTTTGCTGCGGAGAGTTCTGTCGGATGAGTCAATCTTCCGTTTCACAGCCGGGTTATAGTTGCCGTCCTTTCTCCCGGTCTTTTCCACATACGTCGTCCTTCTCCCTTCTTCATTCTGGGGGTGTTCGTGAACTCTGTTTTTTGGACGGTGGAACGGCTTCTTTTTCTTTGTACCTTCAATTTTTCCGCGGGGCAATTTTCTTTTCACTTGCTTCTGTCTCTCATTGGCTTGCCCTTGTACTTGTCGTTTTCCCACCTCTGGAACTTGTACCTGCGGTGTCTGCCGTCCCGGATCCTGCAAAAGATCTGAAAAGATTTGCATTTTATTACGGTCATAGAATGGTTTTATCTGGTCAATGTTTGCGGAACAGGTTTCACCATTTCTTGCCTTTAATACTACAACAGCGTGAGTTATTTTTTCTATAACATATGGTCCTTCAAAGCGTGGGAAAAATTTGGCAGTTTTATCTTCTGGTGCTGAAGAAAGTGAATGCTTAATTTTTAGTACTTCATCCCCTACTTTATAAGTTACTCCCCGTCGTTTCAAGTCATAATACAATTTTTGTTTTCTTTGTGCTACTTCTGTATTCTTTTTTGCTTCTTTTATTAGTTTTTCTATATCACCCATTTTAAATTCTGGGGCTCTTTGTTGCACATAAAATAGTTTATCTAACGGTGTTATAATCTTTCTGCCTAGAAATAACTCAGCAGGAGTTTTTCCCGTTGTATCATGTTTTGCGGTCCTAAGGGCGAAAGCAAATTCATTGACATAGTTATCCCAGCTTTTATGAAAATTTTTAACATAACTACGGATAATTTTCACTATATTTCTGTTGACCCGTTCCGCTATATTTGATTGCGGCCGATACGGGACCATTTTTAAATGACGTATGCCCAGTTTTTGGCACATGTCTTCAAATATATTACTTACAAATTGAGGACCATTATCCGATATAACTTTTAGGGGCGCCCCGTATTTTAAAATATATTTATTTAAAATAGAATCGGTAACTAATTTCGCGGAGGCTCGTTTTAAGGGAACAATTTCGGTCCATTTACTAAAATGATCAACTATAACAAGGAGATAGCGACTTTTGTTTAACTGACTTTTTGGGAAAGGGCCCAATAAATCGATGCCGATTATTTCATTTGGAAATTCGGATTTAATACTATTTAGAAACCCGGCCGGGCGGAAATTAATATAATTAACGGCTTGACATGTTGGGCAGGACTGGACATACGCCCTTGTTAACTTTTGCAGTTCAGGAAAGTAGACTGCCTCGCGTACGCGTTGAGTAGTTTTTCGAATACCAGCATGAGAAGCTAAAGGGCTGTCATGGAGCTCTTGCAGGATATTTAATCTAAGACTAGCTGGGATAACAGGTCGAAATTCGTTGTTGGAATTCGTAGTTTTTGTATAAAATAATAGACCATCTATTAGTTCGTAATGGGCCGCCCTATTTCTTATCGCCACAATATCTTGGTGGCTAAAATTTTCAGGATCCTTCAAATACTCATAAATACTTCCAAACTCAGGATCCTTACCCAGTTCGGTTATTACAGTTTCTCGGGAATTTATTGTACACGCTGTCAGCATTGCAACTTTTACGGTATTACCCTGTTCGTCTAATTTAATTCGTGACAGGGCATCTGCTACGATATTTTCCTTTCCGGGGGTATGCTTGATTACCAGATTATATTCTTGCAGCTTGAGTGCCCATCTTATTAACCTTGCGGATAAATTTTTTCCAGAGTACAATCTAGTTACCGCCGCATGATCAGAATATACTGTTATCGGCGCCTTTCCAAAATAGACTCGGAACTTTTGCACTGCTAACAGAACTGCAAGTGCCTCTCTCTCGGTCGCGGAATAGTTTCTTTGTGTTTGATTTAAAGTTCGGCTAAAAAATGCTACTGGCTGCTGATTTTGCGAAAGTACCGCTCCTACCGCATAATCCGAAGCATCCGCTGAAATTTCTAAATTTTCATCCTTTTCAGGAAATTTCAACACAGGGGCTTGCGTTAATGCTTGTTTTAATTTTTCGAAAGCACTATTGGCTTCGGCCGTCCACGAGAATCTTGCCTTTTTCCTTTTTAATTTTAACAATGGCTCAGCGATAGCCGCAAAATCTTTTATAAAGGACCTATAATATGAACAAAGTCCTAGAAAAGAAGAGAGCTTCTTAGCCGTGTTTGGAGTCAGATACTTTTGTACAGCGATTATTTTTGATTCATCTGTCTCGATCCCTTTTTGCGATATTTTGTAACCTAAATATTTTAATTCAGGGGCTGCAAATTTGCATTTTTCGACATTAACTTTTAGACCGGCCTCATTTAATAAAGAAAACACCTGTCTTAAATCCTGTACATGTTGGTCTAGATTATCACTAGTAATAATGATATCGTCTAAATAGATAAATGTGGACTTTCCGAGAACAGGTCTTAACACAATGTCCATGCATCGCTGAAATGTTGCTGGGGCGCCTGAAAGGCCAAACGGCATTCGCAAAAATGCATAAGTGCCAGACTTGGTTATAAAAGCAGTCTTAGGCACGTCCTCAGGCCTGATCCCTATTTGAAAATAACCATTCGTTAAGTCTAAAGTTGTCATAAATTTGGTTGATTTTATGTTCCTTAAAATTTCTTCTATAATCGGTAACGGATATACCGGATATTTCGTTATGGAATTTAATTTACGGTAATCAATAGCGAATCTCCACCTTTTTGGATGCTCCAAAGGATAATCATTATTTTTCTTACATAAAACCACCGGACTAGCATAACTACTTGAGATAGGCGTTACGATCTTTTTACGTAGCATATCGGTAATATGCCATTCTATAATTTTTTCCTTATTCTTATCATACCGGTATGGTTTTTGACGAACCGGCAATGCATCTCCGGTGTCAATACTATGGTTAGTAACCTGGGTAAATCCTGGAATATCACTAAATAAGGAAGCAAATTCACTTACCACTTGTCGGATTCTATCTTGCTCGTCGTTAGGCATGTGGTCGAGATTTAACCTTGGCGGTTCAACCTTTTCTACACGCACTGGTTTCATTGTCAGCTTAAGGGACGCTTCATTAAAATCCAGTGTAGCTTGTGCGTCTGAAAGAAAGTCTATTCCTAGTATTAAGTGTGCTTGCAAATTCTTTACTATAAAAAACATCACCTTTACTTGTTCGTCCTTGATACGGATGTACAAAGGTACTTTACCTACGCACTTACATTGTTCTCCTTGCGCCGCTAATACTGTTGTATTATCCGCATTATATATGCGGTATTTGCGAAAATACTTTCTAAAAAAGACTTCTGCCACACAGGAACACTGCGCGCCGGTATCCAGGAGTGCGGTGGCCGGGATATTATTTACCAAGACTTCAATCTTCGGAAGAGTTAAATTTTTCACCATTACTGTATTTAACTTGTAGGAAGAGGGGTTTTCGTGGCCTTCGGATTTCCGCACCCTCTCGTCAGCAGAAATCCGTTTTAGTTTAAATTATTTTTTCTTTCGGTGCTTTCCTTTTTTCTCCACTGGCCTTGAGACTTTTTTTCTGGGTTGCTATTGAACTGTCGACGTTCGCCGGCTGTTTTTGAATGCTCGGGTTTCCTTGCCCACTGATTCGCTTTTTCTCCGTAGCCATGTGCTTGAGTTTGCTGTAGTCTTGGCGTACCAAATTGGTTTCGCTGTTGATATTGGCGTCTTCTTTCGACGTCCGCCGTTCTTCTACTTTCAAACTGGATTGCTAGCTCAAATAATTTTTCCAGTGTAGTCGGATTTCTCAATTCACTAAAGTCTTGCACTTGGGGTAGTAACCTCGGCAAAATCACTTGAATTATTTCAGGATCCGGACGGTTTCCATACAAGAGCTTGAAAACGTGAATTTTTCTTAAAATAAACCTGGAGAGGTTTTCCATTCTTTGTTGATATATACTGAAAAGTTCTGTTTCTAATTTCGCACGATCCCTTACAACAGGGAAGGCTTTTAGTAGGGCAGTCTTGAAATTTTCGTAGGTATAGGTGGGACTTCCTGCTTGACCCAAGAGACTTCTGCCGATACATTTGAACCAGTTAAGCGCTTGGCCCCTCAAAGCGCTGGTAGCTAAGGTAACTTTTTGAAACTCGTGCACGGGGTAGAGCATGAAGTGGTCATCCAATTTTCCCAAAAAACTGGTTACCTGTGAGTTTCCATTAAACGTTGCTTCTGGTTTCATCGAAGCGCGCATGGTCTGGACAATATACCCAAATCCTTCCAGGGCGGCAGCTGGCATTTCTGGATTCTGAGCTGTTTCTGCAGGCAGCACAGGTTCTTCTTGAAACTCGGCCATGGTTATTCTTCGTCGGGCGCCACTATCAGGTTCAATGTTTCTTCTAACCTTCTTCGGAAACATACAATGACCTGACTAGAACAGAGAGCTTACTAAAGCTATGTTCACTAATTGTAGTAAGTAGACAGGATACAGACGAAGGGTATACAAAACCCTTTATTTTTTTTCTTTATATACAATGACTTCCGTACTTCGGAATACAATGACCCTCCACTCGGGGTCTAACTTAAAAGATATCAAAATAAAACTAAACTCTAATTTAACTTTAGAATAATATTGGCCTTATAATAACAGAAAGCGTATGTAGCACAGAGACTGTGAACACTACAATACGTTTAATTTATCAAGAGGATTAAAACCTCTGGCCTGGAAGGCAAAGTAGCAACTGCGTAACTTCTAAGGTAAGCGGCCTGCTTCGAACTCACGGCTTCCTCTCTTTTGCTTGGCAAAAAGGCCACACTTAAATACTTGGCGTTCGCCAGACAACTTTGCATAAACTCCTTCACGCTTATAATTCTGGCCGGAAGTAGAAAATAAGAAGTGATAGTAAAGATTTAAAATAAAATAAACGTTAGTAAAACTTGAGATCCTTACAACGTAAGTGAGCGGAGCATAGTTGCACTGACCAGTTGTTGAAATTTTTAACGCATAATACACATCAATGTGCTGCCCCAAGGTTTCGCAAAGTCCATATCGATTTATCAGCAATAATTAAGTAAATGTAATAAAGAGTAAATAATGGAAAGGAGAAAAAACACTATGTACACTAAGTACATCGATCACCAAAACTCATTTTGGTGTATCGTTCTCGCTAATTATATAACGTAAGTTCATGTTACGCTAACCAGTTGATTTTATCTTAAAGAGGTGATTATTAAAGAATTAAAAATAGTTTTATGTATTTTTGTATTGTGTATATATTTAGCTTCATTTTTACCCAGTCAAAGGTAGATGAAACCCTTTCCATCAGAGTGGCAGGTAAACATGATTCTCTGTGCTTTGCACTAATAAATCCAAGACAAATTCATGTTCTGAAAGTACTTTTTGTATAAAAGTATTTTCCCAGAGTATTCAAGTATTTAATAATAATAATCTCTGGTTATATATATCTATATGTACATATAAGTATTACGTATATGCTTTGTATTGCAAGAAACCCCCAAAAAAGAAACATTTTTTTGAATATGTATTTCAGCGGCAGTTTAGCGTTGGTTCGTTTATTAATTAAAAGTTACTAAAACGCTAATTTTCGCCCTCATTTTTCCAAATGGCAACAGTGCTGATATCATCAACAATGGCGACAGGGATACAACAGCAATAATGGTTGCCTGCCATTATTGCTGATGTAATGAGAGAGAATTCCCGATTTTATGCGATTTTATCAAAAAAGATGATGGTTCGGTAAAACCATCGAAACTAGTCCTGTGAAGATTTTGTAAATTAACGCTGATTTTTGTTGTTTGACTTCTGAATTAGTTATGACCTATATGTTATTAGAGGGAATGTATTTAGCGCTAGGAAGGCTTATAAATAATAAACTCAATCATATGCTTACATACGAAACCATGACAACAGACGACATTTTGACATCATAATAGACAACATTTCATACGAACATCATAACAGACATTCTGAACATGGAAAACAAGTGAATAGAACATAACACTTCAATTCTCTACATTCCTCAATAATAAGATATACTAATTTGGAAAGATGCTCAGTAGAATTCAAGTCAGGGCTTTTAAGTAACCAATTTATGACAGAAAAGTCAGAGGAATGCTCTTCGATCCAACCAACCAGTAGCCAACCGTAACCTGTGAGAGGCGCAGTTATCTTTCTGAGATACTCCCTTTCCGTGTTAATGACAGGGACATAAATGGAGATGATAGCTCATCAACTCCACGTACAGAATCATATTGAGGGAGGTAAGAACAAGTACTAAAGATCCCAAACACAACCAGAAGAAAGCATCCCAGACCATAATTAAGCCTCCACGGCCTTGTACAGTTCCAATCCGTCACACCGGATTCATACATTCATGATTCTCTCGTCATATTCTGAGCCTCCCATCGGTATTAATTAGAGTAATCGAGACTCATCACTCCTACATATTTCATGTCCACTAGTGTCTATTCTCTATATTCTCTTGCCCAGGTAAGAATGGCAACTCGATGGCATGCATTTAGGAAAGATACCCTCGTGTGTCAACGGCTTCCGAAGCCCATATGGTGAAAGGAGCGATACACGGTCTTTTACTGATATACGACTGTCGCCTGCTTTAGCTAGGTGGTAATTTGAGCTAATATTTGGCTTCATTGACCATGTACAATACGGCTGAGACGTCTCACAGCACGATTGTTCTAAGTTAAATGTGCTTTGCACTTTGCAGAGTCGCTACTTCTTTTTCTCCCCATCCGTGCATTTTCGGTATGCTCTTGACACTGTCGACCGTTAAAATCCTATCCCGCTGAGGATTTTAGAAATTGTATGGCCCATGCGACGAGAGATTACTATCTGCCCCTTATTGAAATTTTACCTATACTGGTATATGAAACAACTGATTATCGACAAGCATAGTGCTAGCTGTATGTGCATTTACCACAACTCCCTCACGTAAGCCCAGATGCGGCGTAGCGCTATTCAATTTGCATAGCCATGTCTATCCCTAATTTAGTGGCACTTCAGTGTAGTTACAACTCATGAAGCTTGGGCACAGGTGTAACGATTGCAAGAGATAAACAAAAGACTTAATATATTGGGTCAGAGAAAAAAAAAACATTTTTTTTTTTAAAGGTTGTAAAGTTGAGCGCTTCCAATCTGCACGCAAGAAAGTGGTGAGTGCTGAGAACTGGAAATAGACCAAAGTCTTGAGAAGGGTTTAAATTCCTTTTTATTCAACTTTAGAAATTACAAATGCGTGCTCTTGACGCTCACAAACTACGCCGACCCGGCGGTAAAATAAAAATAAGAATCTGGAAAGAGATAATAACAAGTGACTAACTACAAGGCTCTCTAAACGTAACTAACCTCACCGTGTTCTAAAATACCGCTGATAATTCAGCAAACTCTGAATATTACGTTGAAAGATTAACAATTTGCCGAGGCAAGCACACAGGCCGAAACGCGCGGTTCTTCAATTTCTAACTAGCCACCTCCACACTCGTAAAGCAAGAAAGCACACTTTCGAACTCGTTTCCTTTCTATTTAACTCAGATACTTCCGCTGATAATTTGAATCCTTGCGCGTTCTACTAAAATTTACATACTCTGGCATTGGCAATTCCAGGGGAAAGTAAGGCTTGACAGGAAAGATAGTTTAAACTTAAAATAAATGCTAGTTAAAATAAATATAAACCCTACATTTGCCGCTGCCAGAATTGGGAAAACTTGGAAGCAGGTCCTACAAACGACCTGTTGAATAGTTTCTACAATTCTGAACTAAATTTTAACAGCCTCGTTTACATAAAAAAAATCTGTTATCTCACAAAAGGTATAATAAATTTCTGTGTATACTTATTTAATTCTCTCTTCTTACAGCAACTTTTCCTGGACTTCAGCAATCAATCTGTTCTCTTCCTTCCAGCATCTGGAAGGAATAAGTATCAGTATCTTTCTAAATACATTATAATTTACACTTTCTTGACACTGAATAAGTTTTTGTTTTTGAACGATTTATTTTCCTTAGTTACTACTTAATTCACATTCATTCAAGTATTCAAACATGAATTTAACTTTAGCCTGGCTCTCCACCATGTGTGGTGTAAAACGGGGATATTCGTGTTTTAGTATTGCAACACTTCCCCTAACCACAATGATTTGTTAGAATTCAACGACGAAATAGTGACACCTTACTCGACATTCTACAACTCGATGAGCTACTTTAACATTCTTAAAATTCAAGTGTAGGTGGAGAACCCTACAAAACACATTCATTCTAAATTCCCCCTTATTCATCTTTAGACATGCAGGCTTTCGCTCTAAAGCATGATCCTATCTACAGTTTAATACTTAAATTTGAATTCATTGCTTTTGAGCATTAACTTTTAGCATCTAAAATTTTATGCTTCTAGACTAAATTCTACTTTTACATAACTTTCAAGTATTTACGTATATTTACAAAATTCTAATACATATGAATTTTACAATTTACCATAAAATGAATAAGAGAAAAATAGATTTTTACTTTACTAATTCTTCGCCAAGCTGGCGGCACTGAAACTAAAGTTCTTATTAATACAAGAATACGAAGTTATTTTTATCTTCGGCCAAATTCTGGCTTTAACATAACAGAATTAGTCTTTCGACCAACAGAAACTGTTTGTTCTTAGATTTTATACTTAAAGAAAATAATACTTTTGCCTTAGCTAAATAAAGTAAAACAAAACTAAGCCTCAACCGAGACACATTGACTTCCGTCAAAACATAGAACTTCGTATTTACGCATAACATTTCGGAACAAAACAAAAAAATTTTATAGAAGATTTTAACTTATCTTTGAGTTTTCGATGATTGGAACTCCGACATTCTTTTCTGGCAGAACTGCTCCCACGTTATAGGTTTCATGGACGTCAGTCTTCTCCTTAGAGTCCTCCGAATGTCGTCCACGTTATTTTTTCTTTTTCGCCCTCTAAATGCTGGCCTCTTGGAGTGGTAGTCATCGGGTTGCTGTCTTTTCCGTTTTTCCCCTGGACGGCTGGTCTTTGCGTCCTCCGGTCTGGAGTCATGCTTGAATTTCTTGTTGTTCGTGGTCTTTTCGTTCCTCCTGCTGTCTTTTCATTTTCGGGAACGGCGGCCTTGTTTGCATCTGACTCTCTGGCCCTGGGAGCGTTCTCCTCGACGTAGCATTTCTACTGCGATACGTTGTAAGTGGTGTTTTCCTCTTTACCAAGGTTTCTTTACGCGGCGGCTTTGCTTTCTTGTTTTCTTAAATGCTGGAGTCTAAAAGTTTTCGTTTCTCCTTTTCGGTACCGTCGCATGGGTTGTAGAAGGGCTACGTTTCTCTTCAGTTCTCTGCTTCTTGGGTGGTGGAACGGGTGACGTTACTTTTGGACCTTCTACTTCTTTTACGCTTGAGTCCTGCAAGAAACTTTTAAGGATTTCAAAATCAGTTTGATTATAATATTTTTCACCTGGCCGGGACTTGCTTTACAGATTTCCCCTCTCTCGTTCTTAAGGTACAATACGACTCCTTTGATTTCCTGAATTACATAGGGGCCTTCAAATTTTGGAGCTAACTTTGCAGTAAAATTGTCTGGGGCACTTGATAAAGAAAATTTCCGCTTCAACACTTTATCCCCAACTTTAAAATCTGCTTCACGGCGTTTTCTATCTTAATATACTTTTTGCCTATTAATGGCCGTATCCGAGCTTTTAACCGCCTGGTCAACAAGTGTTTGCACGTCTTTCTGTTTAAATTCTTGCTCTCTTTGTTGCACAAAGAATAATTTATCTAATGGCGTAATTAACTTTTGTCCTAAAAATAATTCTGCTGGGGTTTTTCCCGTAATATCGTGATTTGCCGTTCTTAAAGCATAAGCTAACTCATTTATGTAGCCATCCCAGCGCTTGTGATGTGTGCTAACGTAACTTCGAATTATTTTTACAATGTTTTTATTAACTCTTTCTGCTATGTTAGCCTGTGGTCTATACGGAACCATTTTGATATGGCGTATGCCAAGTCCAGTGAATATGTTTTCAAATATTTGACTAATAAATTGTTTACCGTTATCGCTAATGACTTTTATCGGTGCACCGTATTTTAAAATGTATCTGTGTAAGAATGCATCTGCGACTGTTTTGGCTGACGCGCGTTTAAGTGGAACAATTTCTGTCCATTTTGAAAAATGATCTACAATTACTAAAAGAAAACGATTCTTATTTAACTCACTCTGGGGGAAAGGACTCAGAAGATCTATGCCTAAAATTTCATTCGGAAATGTAGCGCAAATGCTACTTAAGTACCCGGCCGGGCTGTAATTAATATCATTTATTAACTGACATTGATTGCAGGACCTGACATACGCAGTTACTATTTTGTATAATTGCGGGAAATATACCGCCTCGCGTACCCTTTTTAAAGTCTTTCTGACCCCTAAATGACCCGCTGTTTTCACGTCGTGTATTTCCTTCAAAATGCTTAATCGAAGCGAGGCTGGGATGACTGGTTTGTACTCGAGATTTTCGTTTGTTGTTTTCGTATAAAATAATAAATTATCTATTATTTCATAGTTTTCTGCTCCATTTCTTATCGCATCGATATCTGTGTGCTCAAAGCTTTCGGGGTCTTTCAAATATGTATAGATACTTCCAAATTCAGGATCAGCTTTCAATTCAGCAATAACTGTATCTCTAGAATCTAAAATTTTTTAAGTCAACACAGCCTATTTAAGTTCATTACCTTTATCGTCCAGTTTTATACGAGAAAGTGCGTCAGCTACATTGTTTTCCTTACCCGGTTAATATTTGATTATTAGATTATATTCTTGGAGTTTTAAAGCCCATCTTATTAACCTGGGCGTTAGGTTTTTCCCCGAGTAAAGTCTACCAACAGCCCCATGATCCGAAAAGACTGTTACTGGCGCTTTGCCGAAATAAACTCGAAATTTGTGTACAGCCATTAATACAGCTAATGTTTCTTTCTCTGTAGCTGTATAATTCCTTTGTGTATGATTCAACGTTTTACTAAATATGCCAAAGGATGGCTATTTTGCATAAGAACCGCACCCACCGCATAGTCCGACGCATCTGCTGCAATTTCCAGGTTTTCGTCCCCCTCCGGAAATTTCAAAACAGGGGCATTGATGAGCGCTTCTTTTAATCTTTCAAATGCGGTATTTGCTTCCGCTGTCCACGTGAATTTACTCTTCTTTCTTTTAATTACTAACAAGGGTTCAACAATATTAGCGAAATCTTTTATGAATGACCGATAGTAAGAACATAACCCAAGGAAAGAAGAAAGTTTCTTGGCGGTGTTGGGATGTGGGAAATTCTTGATTGCTTTTATTTTTGAATCTTGAGTTTCTATACCTTTTGCGAAATTTTATAACCCAGATATTTAAGTTCTTTAGTTGCCAACTTGCATTTTGAGGCGTTAATTGTAAGATCGGCCTCTTTTAATAATTTAAAAACTTCTTCTAGATCTTTAATATGTTGTTCCAACGTACTACTCGTTATAATTATATCATCTAGATAGATTAAAGTCGATTTTCCTAGGACAGGCTTTAGAACAATGTCCATAGCTCTCTGGAATGTTGATGGGGCCCCACACAACCTAAAGGGCATGCGTAAAAATGCATAAATGCCCTATTTTGTTATAAACGCGGTTTTATGTATGTCTTCGGGTCTCATAGCTATTTGATAGTAGCCAGACGTTAAGTCCAAAGTAGTCATGTATCTGGTAGATTTAATCTTTCTAATAATTTCCTCTATAACCGGCAAAGGGTAAACTGGGAATTTAGTAATACTATTCAGTTTTCTGTAATCGATAGCAAACCTCCAAGCCCTTTTATCCGAAGGAGGAAACTCGTTATTTTTCCTACATAGTACGACTGGACTCGCGTACTCACTATTTATGGGCGTTATTATTTTGTTCTTTAACATTTCCTGTATATGTTCTTCTATGATTAGGTCTTTCTGTTTATCATAGCGATAAGGTTTAGTCCTACAGGGTTTGTCGGCAGTTAACTGTATCTCATGCGTAACTATTTGACAGCTACCAGGCCGTTCTGAAAACAAGTTTGAAAAAGTACTCACCACTTGCTGGATGGCTTGACTTTCACGGTCATTCAAATGGCTAAGGTCAACTTGCGGTTGTTCCACTGGTTCCACCACCCTCCGGTCCATCTCCAGCACAATAGAACTGTCCTGAAAATTCAGTTTGGCCCTCGCGGCCCTTAAAAACTCCATACCTAAAATAAGTGGATATTTGCAAATTTTTTACTACAAAAATTAATATTTTGAGGCTTTCATCTTTAACCTGTATGTTTAATGATAATTTCCCGATGCATTGACAGGTTTTTCCTTGCGCCGCTATAATTTCTGTGTTTTTATTTTTAAATAATCGTAACCTATTAAAATTCTTCTTGAAAAATGTATCACTCATGAAATTACCTTCTGCTCCTGTATCGATGAGGGCTTCTACTGGTACATCGCCAACTGCCAAAATACCTACATTAGAAAAATGCTATATATATATATATATATATATATCCTAAATCGCGCTTTCGAGACATGAGAAATGCAAGTTGAATTTCGTCAATTGGCCCATTAGAACGCGAGATATAGAACTGCCCCCCTTTTCCCCCCGCAGTATAAGTTACAAATTTTTCCATACGGCTGACTGCTTCGTCATTTCCGTTTAATTTTAGGGATATTCTCTGCTTAAAAGCCAAAGACAGAATGCATCAGATGCACTGCCATTAGAAATCGGATTAAAAACAAAACTTACTTTTATAAGTGAAAGAATACTTGTATGTAAATCTGTTTGAAATAGCTATAAAACTATTAACAATTAGCTTAGTATATTCTATAATAATAACAAAAAGAACACTTCACTCATACACTATTGTGTTACTGATTGTTGTACCTTCACCCCCAGATTTTAGAATGATACTCCTATCCTTAAGCTATCTTGCACATTCAGTCGACACCATCGTGGTCGTAGCCAAGATCCGACTACGAGGTGCAAACGATCTTAGACCGAGAAAACGAAACTAAAATATGACTCTAACTCCTGCATCAGCGTTTGAGTGTTTAAAACTGTTGAGCACTAGTAATTCGGTGTAAGAACGTACTGGTTGGCTGCATGCAGATTTTCATAGATTTTCTCAAGAATTTCTTAGATAACTTGAATGCGAAGCAGTTTTCCTCAGAAACTGTCCTCTTCAGGTGTAGAACCCTCACATACTTTATTGCTATTCTAAAACGAGAAAACAAATAATGGATTGGAATAAATGAGTTTAAGCAAAATATGAGAATTGAAGATTGGGAAAAAAAAGAAACTGATTTTTACTTCCTTGTACGAAGTAAAGGAAGTATTGTAATCACGATTCCGGGTATTATATTTCAACGAAAATATCATTTTGCCCGCTATCGAATGCTATTTAATGATGTTTTTGCGTGACATCTGTACGCAACGACAGAATAAAGGGCTCTTCTGCCCCCCCCAAACGAATTATAAAACTGATTTAAAATGGATTCAATAGAGATTTTGTTTCGTGGCGCATGTACGTACGCATGTAGTTCGCATAATTCAAAAACGAATAGTTTCAGAACGTTAAAATTTTGTATATAGGACTGCTATAATATGTAGTTCAGCACCTCTCTTTTTCGTTGCAATCGGTCGCACTAAAAGAATCTCTAAGAGATTCTTTGCTAAAAGTACATAAATATATATAACCGCTACGTTACTCGGCTCGGTGACCACACCTCTTTTTGTTTTTGTATGTTGGTAAATTGCGCATTTTTTTTTTTTTTTTTTTTTTTTTTTTTTTAATGATTGAATTACATTGCTATTATCTTCCGGTTAAGGTTAGGTTTTTATGCCTTTAGTTAACCTGCATGCAATAACAGTATAATTATCAACAATTTAAAAGTTTTTTAAGTGCAGCTAAGCCTAATTTTTGTTTACCATAGCAACCATATTTGTTTACATTTGAAACTTGGCAAAATAGTGGATTTGTTGCTAATTTGGAGAAAGTAAGCTTCCCAACAATTTTTTCTCTATTATTGCGAATTAAATCATGCTTAATCCATTCTGGAATTATCACTTAATTATTAAATTATCTGACATATTGATTCAATATAGCGTCCAGAACAAATTAAGTCATTTTTTACGCCTTCAGTGTCTTTTTGCCGAGTGAGACCAAAAGTAAACTTTGTTTTGTTCACAGAAAAATTTTCTTGTCCGCTGGCCGAATTGCTTGTTTTTGCGTAGAAAATCTAATTTTAATTGTAGAAGTTCTTCTTTAAATTGTTATATTTTTTTAATTTCTAATAAAAATATTTTCAGGTTTTATGTATTATTTTGCCTTGTCGGGATTTGAGAACTGAATAAATTGAATGTGAAATATATCTCTAATGAAATGTGAGGAAATGCAGTTTAAATGAAAGGCAGGAAAAAATGCCTATAATTTAATATTCCGTACAAGGAAGTCATGATCACACACACAGATACATATCAGATTCTTTTATTCTTATATGTTGGTAAATTGTGCATTTTTTGCTTTCAAAAGGATTAAATTAGGTTAGTCTTATTTATCTCGGTTAAGGTTTTTATGCCTCTACTTAATCTGCATGCAACAGTTGTAGAATTATCAAGATTTTAAACTTTTAATTGGTAGTAACTTTCGGTCAAGTAAGCAATAAGTAAACTTAGTTTTGTGCACCAAAAAATCTAAACAATTTTAATTGTAAAAAGTGTTTTTTTAATCATTTTAACTGTATTTGGTGCTTGATGCTTTTCTATATTTTTCAGTTTTTAATAAAGATATTTTGAGGTTTTGTATTTTTGCCTTGCCGTCAAGTGAGAACTGAATTAATTAAATGAGAAACATATCTCTAATGATTTTTGAAGAATTAAGTTTTAACGAAATGCAAAAAAATGCATATGATTTAATATTCCATTACAAGGAAGTCATGTGGTGTCTCCGCATGAGATTTTTTTTTTTTTTTTTAATTTAGTCTTATAAAAAATGTCCCTTTCTATTTCTATTCTTGAAAAAGTTTTCAATGCACATTTAACATACACAGCCCATTCACACTATTCTTTGTTATTGTTGAGGACAACAAATTTTTTTCTCTGCCCAGGGTACTAAATGAGTGCTCAATAGTACTCGTTGTACACTGCTAAAAAAAAAAAATGGGACAGTCCTATATCTCCCGATCTACTGGGCCGATTGACAAAATTTAAAATTGCGTTCTTCATGTCTCGAAAGCGCGTCTCAGGATATATATTAGATTTATATATAGCACTATTCTAACATAGGTATTTTGACACAAAATCGGACTTTTTCTGAAATAACATACCAATTTTTTTACATATTTCGATTCTAAGACTCAAATTACGCCTAAATATGAAATTTTGTAAAATTTGGAACGAAATTTACGGAGAAATTCACAAATTTATGTTGGCACTTTTTTGTCAATTTGCGCCAAGAATACTTTACTTGGCGAACTTCTTAATATATGGCAACCTAGTTTCCTTTCCCGTGAGGGGAAAAAAAGTCACCATCGTTCCTTTTTTCCAAATAATATTCTTTATATTATATTTTTAATTATAACTTATTATTTTAAGTAATTTTTTCTTTTTCGAATTTCATTTTAACTGTTTAAGTTGAACTTTTTTTTTTTTTTTTTTTTTTTTTTTTTCGAATAACTGTTTTAAAAATTTCTATTTACCTATTCGAACTGCGTAAATAAAGGTGCAGCGCTTATTTATTTTTTATTTATTTATTTTTTTTTTTTCAAATAGTTTTCTTTATATATATTTTTCGTCATAGTTATTATTTTAGGTCATTTTTAAATTTTATACTTTTATTTTAATTGTTTGTGTTGCATTGTTTCTTCAGATAATTGCTTTAAAATTTTCTATTTATTCCTTCGAACTGAGCATTTTAAATATATTTATTAATATCAATTTTCCAGAATTTGATTTTATTTATTTGAACTGCGTTTCTTTCGGAAGAATACTTTGTAACCCAGACTACGATGCGTTTGAAAACTGCGTACTATATTAAAAGAGAAAATACAGTAAAGTACAGTCTTACACGCCTTTCAATGTTCCGTTCAGAAAAAATATATATAAATAAGAGAGATGTATAACTGATATTTTAACTTAGGATGACCTGCATACACTGCTTTAAACAGTTTTATCATTGTGCCCAATGCTTTACACAATTTTATCCTACATTTGGTTTCTTAAAATGTTGTTCATATTTTAGTCAAATATTTTATTTTTGAAATCGCAAGAATCAAATATCATAAGATTGAAAAGTTTTAAATTAAAAAAAATACGAATACCAAATTTTACGAAAAAATTTATTTTTCTTCTCTTTTTCTTCAAGCATTCTGAAAGTATATTGAAAAGTATCCAACTTTTCGAAACATTTTGGTATTTCTGACAATCATTTTAAATAAAGTTATCGCCTTCCATTTCATAAAGGCCCACAAACGGCCGAGCGGTAAAGTTGCTGAACACTGGTAGTTCACTCCGGGGTTCGAACCAAGGTAAACGGGCTGGTTGCATGGGCGTTTTTGTGGATTTTCTCATGTGTACCACGTATGACAGCTGGTTTCCCTTAGAAAGTTCTTCACGAAGTATTTCGTCAGAGCCTTTATCAGTCTTTAGAGGCTAAACATTTTGAAGGTATGAGATGAAAGGAAAGACTGGTTTCATTAAAAGGTTTTGGTTTATTTTATTATGACAAAGCACACTACGGCTATCTGCCTAAGGGGAGGGATGCCTTCCTGGAGGACTTTCTAAGGGAAACTGGCTCGCATACACGTTACACATGGGGAAAACCAAGAAAACGCCCATGCAGCCAGCCCGTTCGCGGGATTCGAACCTCGGACCGAACTACCAGTGTTCAGCGACTTTACCGCTCGGCCGCTGTTTCATCAGGAAGGGAAAAAATCATCTTTAGGTGACATCCACTTACATCACTGGATAAACTCCTGAATCTTCAAATAATTCGACTGAGAAAATCATGGGATTCACCATTTATGATACGATATGATGTTCTATAACGTAATTTACACAACCATATCGTCTAAAACCAGTCGCTCTTCACTTTAATCTGCAATGATATCGTTTTGTCTTTTCTGTTAACACAAGCTCAATTGATGGTATTTGCTGGTGTACACGTCCAAGTGTTTTCTCTTTGAACACCTAAATTCTTTGAAGTATCCTGAAAGTATATTCGAAAGCGTCCAACGTTTAGAACATCTTGGTATGTCTGACAGCCAAATTTCCCTGCAAATTTTTGCTTACTTTTCTCCCTAATTTTCTTCTTTCCTTCTACAGTTATTTTCAGTGCTCACACAAGAAAATTAAGATTTTTCGACTGCTAGACTTCCATACATTTTGCATTCTTGTCAATTTTTTAAAATATCAATTATATGAATTGCGTTTCAGCTAAAGACAGCTTTTCATTTTCTAGTCATTTTAGCTATAAATAAAGTTTAAAGCGAAGTCCAAAGGATAAATATTTTAATTAAAATATTTTTGCTAAATGACAAAGAAATAAAACAGTCCAGCAGGGTTTATTCTGTACCGCAGAGTGATCCGATTCTTATATCGGCTGAAACAATCTAAATCATACTAAAGATCATGTTTTTTTTTTATACAGTCTATAACGCGAGAGAAAAATTAGCTTCTTAAAACATTCTTTCTAAGAGGATTAATATAAAAGATAATATTTATACATATATTTTTAAAGCTGGGACTTGAACCAAACTGTCAAACTTTTAAAGTTTAATTTACATGGTGGTTATAATTAAAGTTTCAATTTGAAATGGTCATAAAAGGAAAACTACCGGACCAAATGTTATCAAATTTGGGAATCGTGTAAAGGAGGTTATGGGAATTTATTTTTCGCGGGAAAAAAAAAAAAAAAAAAAAAAAGAGTTCAAAAACTCACCACCAGGGGGAAAATGGCGCTGTATAAAATATTGTTAAATGAAATAAGACACGAAAACATCTGTTTAAAATGCGTTTAATATTTTCCGAAACGTGTTACAAAGCATGTTCAATGTAGCATCCAGCATTTTCCGAAAGCAAGTTAAATCATGTTACTGCATTCTCAACAGCAGCTCTTAGCATATCAGGTTTGGTTTTTGTTTGGTTTATTAGATTACGGCAAAGCACTCGAGGGCTATCTGCCTTAAGGGAGGGATGCCTTCGGGGAGGACTTTTTAAGGAAAACTGGCTCGTATACACGTTACACATAGCATATCAGGAGGAATGTTATCAGTGTATCACATTTTTCATTTCTGCCAAATTGTTTAGATTATCACCATAAACAGTGCTTTTGAGATAACCTCATAGACAAAAGTCACAGAGGTTGAGGTCTGGTGGGAAGAGGGGAAGTGTTGGCCTATAAGACGTTCATTCGTGAAATGTTGCCTAAGTAACTATGCGACACTCTTGAGGTGGTGCCCAGCCCTGCATAAAAATCGTAGTATCTAAAATGCCACGTTACTGCAGTTCATGTATCACGAAACATTTTAATATTGGCTCTAAGTGAGCTGCAATCGCAGTAGTCCAGCTGTCGACTGCTCTTCAGAAAAAAATAGTTCAGTTATAAAACTAGCTGTCATTCAACAGTAAACGGTGTGAAATGACTGTTATGCAATCGAATGCAGTAGGAGAATGCAATGGAACTAGATAGATAACATGAGAGATTTCTTTGGCCCAAATCGAATAAAAGCGCTTTGAATCAGTATCTTCATGTTTTAGTGCCGAATTAAGGCTTAAAAAATTACAAATTAGCGATCTGTAAGAAAACGATTTCCAGATTGTACGCACTTGTGAGAGTGATTTGCGATCTCACATTTTCTAATCGCTAATTCGTGGTTTTCACGGACGAAATTCTCACTTACAGGGATGGCGCACTCGACATTCATCGAATTTAACGTCTTTAAATGGTAATTTGCCTACTTCAAAGTTTCTTAAGGCTATACAACATATTAAACCCGTTTAACAAAAGGTTAAGTTAGATTCCGACCCATATTTCGTTTAACAATATTGCATACAGCGTCATTTCCCCCCCTGGTGGTGAGGTTTCGAACTTCCTTTTTTTCGCAGAAAATAAATTCCCGTGACCTCCTTTACATGATTTCCAAGTTTGATAACATTTGATCCAGTACCCCCATAGCACAAAACATCCTCAGAATGTCCTATTTAAGTCGCAATATCCCGGGACATACTTAGGATGTCCTAAGGATGTTGATTCTCAGATGTCCTGAGGAGATCGTAATTTAACATCCTGAGGATGTCTTATTTAAGTCGCTATGTCCCGGGATATGACAGGATGTCCTGAAGATGTTGATTCTCAGATGTCCTGAGGAGTTCACCAATTTCACATCCTGAGGACATTCATTCTGCATTGTCCGGAGGACTTTCGTTGTCAAACATTTTGAGGATATTTGTTCTTAAATTTACCAGTTTTAATTTTTGGACATTGCACATCTGAAACTTGCACATTATTTTATTTTTCATATGTATTTTACTAAGTTGTTTCTAAATGCTGTACATTAAAAATATTGATATGATTGATGATTTATTCTTGTTATTTTGTTATTAATTTTAACTGCTATTTTTTCTGACGTTTTTAAAAATTTATTTAGTCATGGAAAAGAATTTTTTCAATGGATTAGCATTTTCTAGAATATTTGCAAAATTCTAAATAACATATATTTTTTTTATAAAAAATATTTAATTACGGAAACGATTTTTTTTTTTAATTTGGGTATAGAGACATTAGGTATTTTTTTGGAAGCAGGAAACATGAAAAATTAGTAACTGCCTTCGCCGGGAATCGAAGGACGGAGCTCTGGAATACCGGCCCAGTGTGCAGAACCACTACACCACGAAGACACGCTAGGTGTGGTGGTGGTGTATTTAATTATGGCAAAGCACACTAGGGCTATCTGCCTAAGGGGAGGGATGGCTTCGTGGAGGGACTGGCCGTGGACTAAGGGAAACTGGCTCGTATACACGTTACACGTGTTGAAAACCACGAAAACACCCATGCAGCCAGCCCGTTCGCGGGATTCGAACCTCGGATCGCACTACCAGGGTTCAGCGACTTTACCGCTCGGCCGCTGGTGGGCCGAAGACACGCTAGGAAAGCGGGAGAAATACCTTATATTACTTCTCTTTTTAAAGGCCGACTTTTTTTTTAAGGTGATCCAATCACTAAATCCTGGGTGTGGATATACCTCATCCAACACCTTTTTCATTCGGGCGCCACTGTAGAGACATTAGGATTTTTTTGGGAAGCCGTAGAGATGAAAAATTAGCAACCGCCTTCGCCGTGAATACCGGCCCTGAATCGCCACGGACCTCTGAAATACCGGCCCAGCGTTCAGAACTATTACACCACGAAGGCACGCTATGAAAGCGGGAGAAATACCTCATAAGGAAAATTTTTTTCCTCTAATTACAGGACAGAAAATGTTTTTCAATCGCGCGATCCGTTATTGATATTGAATTACAGTCGTGCGATAATTTCGCAGTAAAGATACATCTCTGATGACTATCCAAGATTCTAGAAACTTTGGTCTTATATAGAGATGGTCGTCTTATAGAAATAATGCTTAATATTTATTGATAATCTCAGAACTATTGGTCACTTTCAGAAGTGGTCGTTTGAGAGGCGATATTCTATATATTTATTAACTGATACTCCCAGATTCCAAAATTTGTTTATATTCTCAGAAATATTGGACGGAAGGTGGTCATCCCATACATGCAAAATTTTACATTTCATTAAAAATGAATTCGGCATTATTTAACTATTTCCCTATTAATTAATTAATTAGATAAAGAAAAAAATTAGGAAATAGTACTGTTTATTACGGAATAATGTAGGAAGTTCTACAGAACTATATTCTTTCGCGTCATTGCACATTGTATCCGGCAAACTACTAGGTCCTCGTATTCTTCCGCAAATCCGTAAACATCTGTCTGATTTGAAACGAAATCCAAAATGGCTGCGCCATGAGGTTAACTTGTATGGATATTTTTTGTTGCATGAAAGGTAAGTTCAGTTGCAATACTTGTATGTTTACTTTTTTTGCTTTTCGAATTTATGTCATTTTGACAGTTAAATGTTTCACAGCTTTATGAATTGTTACCATTCTGTCGTGAATTACGTGTATCTCAATGGCTGGCTGTCTTTTCAAATATCTAATTTGCCCTGCTATCCAAATGTTTATGACTGAATTTTTTTAGTCTAGTTTATGCATTCAGTTTCAAAATAATATGTGTGATCAGATTGCTTATTATTTTACTGCAGCAATAAATTTATGTTAAATAGTTTGAACAATTGTATAAAAATAAGAGTTTGCATTGTTTTGTCCAAAATATGTATGGTTGAAACGTTATCTTAATCTAGTTTGTAATTCAAGTTTTTTTGGGGGTACTGTTCTGTTATTGGGACCAGAATCGGAAATGTATGAACCTGTGTTCGTAAGTATGTGCATAGATGTGTATATGTAGACACACAAACATACAAATATACAAGCATACATAAATACAATTCTGAACCCGGTCCTGATAACAGAACAGTACCTTTTTTTAATCTTTTTTGAATATTTTATAAAAGGATTAAGCATTTTTCAAACTGCATATCATTTTAAGATTCGACTTGCAGGAAGACAAAATATGGTCATTCAATCAAATGCTTATGATTGCTTTTAACATTTTCTCATAAATATTGTTTGCATTTTTATTGTATTTTAGATACTTTAGTTATGTAAAGTGAACGTGAGAATATTAGGAAAGCTGAAGAATATGAATAGCTACCATAATACATGTATTTTTTCATCGAGCCCATTGTTTTAGAAACCAATGCACCATTATTATATGCTGGCTTATTTCATAGTTATATGCAGTTTAATTTTATGTTCATGTTACTGTAGTATTGTCATTATAATAAAAGTATTTATAATTTTTGTTGAATCTTGCAAGTTACCTAACATTCAGAATTATTACTACCGAATTTTACTGATAGGTTTTTTTCGAGTTGACATAATCTGTCTGATAAATAAAATAAACTGGTGTTTAAATTATATGCATTTCTCTTAATGTTTCATTGAAAGTGAGATGGAAATATAAATGCTATCCAGAAAAGTGAATTCTTTTTGCAGGAAATAACAAACTGTACTAAATGATTAATGTTTATATCATTTTAGAAATGTCAATATTAAAGTTTCTCCCCCTTCTCTTCTTTGATTTTGAAATAATTTATAATAAAATAATATATGCATAAGTGTAATTAATGTAAAGTGTCATTCAATAATATAATTTATTTTTACTGATATTTTTATATTTCTTATCTGGGTTTTCTTTTGGTGTTAGAAGGAGGAAAAGACTGTAATGTTTTAATTAAGGAAATAATTAAAACATTACAGTCTTTTAAATAAGACAGTTACAGTAATGTTTATTGAAGCAATCGGTACTGTGTGATTGCCAGTGATTGAATAATGTTAAAATGCATTGTTCATAAGGAAATTTGCTTATCTTTGTGTTATAGATTTTATTTTGACACAAGCTGAAATTTGAATTATTGGAAGCACTTTGAAAACCCGAATTATTTCCTGAATCATTAATCAGGCCAATATATAACATACAAATTTTCATACAAAATTATTTCTTTGAGCATATTATAAAGAGCTCATTTAATTTTATTATTTGTACAAATTTTAGACAAAAGTAGCATGTAACAGTTAAAGATTTATTGAAGCCTACTTGTTACTTGTGGTAACAAAGAAGTGTGAAAGATATTGCCACATTAGCGAACATGACGATCATTGATGCTTAGTTTAGTAATTTAATAATATATTGAGAAATGCTGGGAACTTTCAGAAGTAGACATTTCGGAAATGATGGGCTTGATAAGAAATTTACATGGTTTTATTATTTATTCTTTAGTTAAGAATGGATTTTAGATGTTCATGTGAAAGAATTCTGTTTAATTATATGTGAAAGAATTGTTAAAGTTTGGCATTTAAAAAAAATGAATTAATAATATGCAATTATCTTTTTATTATACATATATTACTATATATTTCTAATGCGCTATGTAAATGTCAGTGCTAAACAATTGAGATACTATTGTCAGGGCAATCTTTTCTTATACATGAAAAATTCTGATACTTTCTTATCATCTGCCCTCACAGCTTCAACTTATGCTAAAACAGCAAGAGTATGCACACGATAATAGCAAACTATGAATATGCATACCACACACATATATTTACATGCTTTATATTTAATCTTTATTTCTGAATAGTATTTAATTGGATGAAAAATATGTGAATATTGACCCAATGTGTATATTTTTGTGTGTGCATCCTAAAATTTCTTGTTTCTTATAAAGTGCTTATTTGAATTACTACTTGTGAACAGAGCAGTAGATATGAACCATAAACTAACCATTTTGCCAATTTTCACAGCTTTGCAGATAGTCAGAAAGCACCAAAATTTGTAATAATGTTAAGTTTAAATGATGTTCTATACTTTTGTGTTAATTTTTCTATTCTATTAATTCTATTACTGTGTTATCAAACTTTCTGCAGGAATTTCAACTGGTTAAGATGTTTTTACCATGTGGAGAAGAATTTGGTTTTCAAGCTAGAAAAAATTGCAGCTGAAGGATTTTGTAGAAGGTCAGTCAAACTGGTTTTAGTTAATTATAATTTAATTTTGAGTGAAGAATTCTCAAATTTATTTATCATAAGTGTCTAAAGGTCTTCTAAATTAAATTCTGCTTGTTTTTGAAATTTTTCATGACATTCATTCTTTGATTATTATTATTATTATTTTTTAATTTACTAACTTATATTCAGGCACATAATGTTGCATTTAATGCCATACCTTAAATATTGTAAAATGTTAAAATAATACATTTCACTTAAAAATGTGGTTGTGACAGTAAATTTTCTGTTACATTTAATCATATCTATAAACATTGGTATACATCATTTTTCAATAATCTGTATATTATTTTGTGCATTTCTTTTACATCCAAGATCTGGCATATGACTTGCTTTTCAAACTGATAACATGGTGTAATAATGTAATCTAATGGTTAAAGTTTACTATGGAACGGGCCAAATTTAATAAATTATTCTTTGATAGAAATTTATTCATGTGTTCAGTGTGTCTCATCTCTTTAAATTGCTAAAGTAAATTTTATGTACTTGCATTTAGGAATTTTGACTGTATCAGAGTAATTTTGTTTCAGTTATTATAACATGCAAGGGGAAAAATCCATTCATAGCTCCGCATTTAAAATTAGTTAATTAAAGTCCTTAATAAAGAGGGATGTTTTGTTGTTTTAAATGTCGATAGAGTTTAATTCAAAAATATGCCATATTAAGGGTTACTTTTTAACCTAATTTAAAATTTTCATTACTTTAACGTGTCCAATAATTGTTATTTTAACTCCGATATTGTAATAATATCAAAATTCCTTACTTTTTGATAGGTAATCCAAATGTAAAACAAGAAAAGAAAAAATTAAAATCTAGAAGTATATTTATTTCATACCTCTAACAAATAAAAACAACACAAGC
Source organism: Stegodyphus dumicola (assembly GCF_044657685.1). NCBI lineage: Eukaryota > Metazoa > Arthropoda > Arachnida > Araneae > Eresidae > Stegodyphus > Stegodyphus dumicola. The sequence goes on along the minus strand of NC_140778.1, from coordinate 113,267,918 downwards.
ACTTTTTACTGTCTATCTGCATAGTGTGGCATGTCCCGTAAGACTGAGATTTGTATGGTCAAATCCATGTTTCAGTTAAAGGAAAATGTATGCACAGTCTTCTGATTTTCCCTTCGATTAAGGATTCTGTATATACTAGCATAAGAAATATAATAGTTAATGCAGTGTTATACATCAATATTTATAGACAATTATTATGGCTATGTTTATTATAATTTTGTTCATTGTAATGGATGGAGTGCCTAAACCATCATGCTGTGTAAACAAAACTCAAATCTTCATCTCTGCATACTGCTCCACTAGTGTTTAAACCACTGAAATGGTGATTATGGTAGAACATCTTTGGTAAAAATTTACTCTGCTGTAACCCTTGGCAAATCGTTTCTTTTTTTTTTTTTTTTTTTTTTTTTCTTTTTTTTTTTATATCAAGATCGTCACCTGAGAGGATCGGCACCAATTTCAAGGTGGCCGCTACACAAAACCAAAATAAGAAGTCAAAGACATACACAAACTCTGTGTCCATGTACACATCGACCTATTAAAACAGAGAACTGCACAAACTGGGCATTGTGCACTGCCTTAACTTTGTCCATGTACACATTGATCTATTTTCACTTTAAGAAAATCAGAAAGTTAAAAATATAGTTACCAGAAAAAATTCGCCACTGTCTTAACACACAGACAACCAAAAATACACAAACAGAGAGGAATAAGTTACCAAAAATACATATTTCCTAACATAAAAACATTAAACAACAAATCTTCTAACAAAAATTAACACACAGAGACAAAAAAATAAATGAAACGTCATTTTTTTAACATACCTTTTTTTTTCACATGCATATGTTTAGGCTTCCCACCACCATCCTCCAGGTAAGCAATTCAATTAAATTTTTCGTCTCTTAGTCACCTCAGACATACTCAAACGATGGTACCCACACCAAAATAATAAATAGCATGTTCAAAATACAAGACCATACCACTTCCGTGCAACCAACCACAGCAATTGAAGGGAATGGTAAGAACCAAAAACCTGGGACCGTACAAAAGGTTTACTATTAAAAAAAGTAGCCCAAAACTAAATTTATCACAGCACGTTGGCAATATTTGCAGAAATAACTCCTTTTTATTGACAAAAAAAGTTTTTTTTTTTTTTTTTTTTTTTCTCAAAGGCTACTTTTGCCAACATTATCAACATTAGGGTTACCGAAAAACCTATTTGACGCAATGGGCTTCCACATTTCACAAACAACCAATACCACTTTGCGATTTTTTTTCAGACAGAAACCAAGGTGTACCATACAGTAAAGATTAGTCACATCTTCATTTACTACTGTTACAAGTACTTCTTTGGTAAATTTCTGCGGTTAAATTCAAAAGTTTAAAATTGCATTAACATGATCAGATTCAGAGTCATAGCTAGGGTTTTCAGCGCTCGGGGACAACTGAAGATTTCGTGCCCCCTACTGCTTGCCAAGGATGGAAAACATTTAATTCTAAAATGTTCTAACATCAGTTTGGCACCCCTTGGATTCTGCACCCAAGGACAGATGCCCCCCTCTAGCTACGCCCCTGATCAGATTTTATTTTCTGCACATAGCTAACAATTACTTATATGTTGTCAGATAAATGTTACCAAATGCAGTTAATTATTTTTTACTTGCCAATCTCATGAGACAAGTTTTTTTTTGCTCCTGCAAGACTTTACTTTGTGTTGCAAAATAAATTCATTCTCACTCTTTTTGGACTTGCCTACACATTAAATTTAAAATAGTTTTATGAATAGGTAAGATGTGATTATCATAATTTTGTTTCTCTCTTTATCTTGGCAACTTTATATGTTGATTCAGTATCCAGGTTACCTACCAGTGGCTGATTGATAAAACTGCTCATATGTTCAGCTGGTGGTTTGAGTTTATTTTCTGACATAAAAAATTTTAAAAGGCATCCCCTATGTTTATTTTACTATGATCGAAAAATCAAATAATTGCTACTCTGTTTATAGGTACTAAATGTTAAAATATTTTAAATGCTTCCTTTAATTTGCATTCTAATAGTCATTTGTTTAAATTTAATTATGAATTACTATATTCACATGTAGTAATTGTGAGTGTTTTTTTATTTTAGGTGCTGTGAAAGGCAATGACAGAGATCCAATTTATCAAGAGTTCTTATATACATAAGAATACATGGATATAACATTGTTTTTCATGAATTCAAATAAAATGTGATAAATTGGATTAATAAAAACTATTTTGAATTTTGAAAAGTGTTTTTCCTCTGTTAATCATAATATAGTGCCATAAATTTCTGAATGTGTTTATTTTTCATCCAAATAAATAGCTTTACAAAAATTTGTCATATTAATAGATATTGCATAATTTAGCATTATTATAAATATTTATTATAGCAGATTTAGCTGAACTACTTTTTTAGTCTCTTTGCAGATGAAGTCACAAAGGTAAGTGGTTAGATATTTTTCTGTATTCCCCATTAAGTAATTTTATCTGGTAAATTACCATTATTTATATACTACAGGTGAAAGAATAAGCTTTCCTTAAAGATGCAAAAATTTGCAGATATTTCAAAAAATTGGTATACATAAAAAGTTCTTAAATTGCCACATATGCGAAACTGAAAATGTTATATATAAAATAGTTCAGAAATATAAATATTTTCACTATTTTTTAACTATAATTCACTGCATTTGTTATATATAATCACAGTTTAAGGTAGCAGTGCTTTTCTCACTTTGATTTCTCATGTATTTTGATTCATAAATACACGTACATAAATCCACGTATTTTGATTTCTCTTTTGAGACAGAATAAAAAATGAACTAAACATTCTCGTTGACATTGAGAGTTGAATAAAAGCTCACCTCAAAATAAAATGAATTAATAAATTTATGGAAAATTTTACATTGCATATATTGAGCAGAAAGAGTATATACTTAATGGAATTAATAATTGGTAGAGTTGATAGCAGAATAAAATGCCTTAATTGCATGGTAAACAGTAGATCTTTTGAAGTTTTTCTATGTTGCGTAAAATGCAGATTTAAATTTTTGATATTGATTGTCATATAAATGGCAATTACTGTTTTACTTTGCTCTAAAATGAATGGTTAGTAATAAAATTCTGGATGAGACAACCTTTAACATGCGCTAGAATTTACAAAGTTTAATTTGGTGCTGATTTCAACGGGTAAATTTCATTTTACTGAATTTTGCGTAAAATAATACCAATGAACCATTGCAAATTATTTTCAGAACTTTTTTTTTTAATCTAAAAGGGCTATTAGTTTTGAAATGTGACTTCATGTCGTCAGTCATAAACTTGTTTCGCTTTTCATTCAAGTCTTGCCATTTGGCAAAATTTAACATATTTACCTTTAAAATCTAATATATTATTGACTAACAAGCCAAGCTATTTAAAAGCATTACACACAGTTCTTAACAGTGCTTTTTTTTAATTTTTAATCTGATTGATTTAAAATGCATTTAATTCATGATGTATCTAATTGAAAACATTTTAATATTTCTACATAATTACATGATATATTTCTTCATTTTTCAAATATATAGAAGACATATAACTTTCTGGTGTCAGTATCTTATAAAATGTTTTGCTATTTCCACTGCCCCATCTGTATTGATAATCTATGCATTCCATAAACTTTTAGCCTCTTTGAGTGACTGCTAAAATCTGAGACCTTTCAGATTTTTTTTTTAATTGTGTGAGCAGAAAGCTAGAATTTTAGAAGAGCTTCTTGAGTTACCTTTTGAATGATATAAAGAGTTGTTAACATAATGTCAAATTTTTACAACTAAATATTAAATATATAAAAAAAGCCTGCAGCATTCTCATGTTACGAAAACATATTTATTTATTCTGAGGCTAGGAATTGATTTAGTTTTAAAAATACAATTTATTCCTTTTAACAATTTCCCAACAGTGTCATCAAAACACTATAAATTCCTTACATGTTTTAAAGAAAGATGATTCATTTATGTAAAGATTATTAATTGGGTAATTTTATTCAATTTTTAATACAAATTAACTGAAATTAGAGACTGATTTTGTAAAATAATTTAATTATGAATAATTCAATTTGGGGGCTATTGGATGTTTAAAAATGATCAAAAGATTTTTAATATCTTAAAAATAAAAGCAAAATTTTCAGTTTTATTCACTGGAATTTTCCTCTGTATATATACTGGGATGTGACACTAAGCAGTTGAGAGTATGTATTTAAGAGGTTAAAGGGATATTGTAACTAGTGTTTCAAATCCTGATAACATCCCATACGCTGTCGGTGGGACGTAGATAGAGGATGTCCTAAGGATATACTGGGATGTGGCATTAAGCGCTCAGGATGAGTTTAGGAGGAAATTGGGATATTACGGGATGTCCTGAGGATGTAGTAAGTAGGACTTTAAATCCTAATAACATCCCATAATGCTGTCGATGGGACATAGATAGGATGTTTTTAGGATATAATGGGATGTCCTGAGGATGTAGTAAGTAGGAGTTCATATCCTAATAACATCCCGCACGCTGTCGATGGGACTTGGTTAGGATGTCCTGAGGATATCCCGGGATGTGGCATTAAGCACTCGGGAGGAGGTGTTTAGGAGGTTCGCGGGATATTCCGGGATGTCCTGAGGATGTGCGCATATCCCGCGAGCAACATCCTTGGGATATCCCAAGGATGTTTTTGTGCTATGTGGGTAGTTTTCCTTTTATGACCGTTTCAATGTGGAACTTTAATTATAACCACTCTGTATATTATTAAATTTTAATTTGAAGCTATGCATTATATGTATACCACATAGCTTCAAATTATTTTCGCTTTTATGGAAAAATAAAAAATCGAAGCAAAGATACTTAATATAATGGACCAAAACTGAAAACATTTCCCCTCCCTCCGAAAATAAAATATTGAAATTTCGAACTTGAATTTATTGGGTTATCGAAATATTTAATTTGACTTATCTTCTAAGTCTTAGTTCCGACAACAATTCCGAATTAATTAAGCTAAAGTAAAAGATTTAGTATATATTCACTGTATGTTAATAAAGTAATCAGAGTGTAATAAAAATAGATTATAGAATTTACGCTGATGTAACTTTTTGTCTGACTGCACAACATGTAATGGAAGAGAAGGTTTGTAGAGATCTGCTTTTGACATGCCTCTAAAAGTAGATGTCATGTTAATTTTGTCTCTTCAATGTCAAAAAAACTTTCCTTTGAGAGGCAACTTTAGTTTTTGGGAAAGAAAAAAAATCACAAGAAGACAAATTTGAAGAATATGCAGGACGATTGAGTACACATACTTATTTTCGGAACACAAGCGGTTCTCCGACTGGTTATTGAATAATGAAAAGATGCATTGTCATGCAATACAAAACATTTGGAATACGTTTTCTGGCTGAATAACGTAAGATTAAAAGTCACCTGCTTAATTCACATCCATTTACAAGTCAACTACTCGGGCAATTGCAGAATCGTTTTGATCCTGAGCTTGTAAGACAAACCTAATATCACTGGATTTAAACACTTCTTTAATCTTCCGAGAACGTTCCTTCTTTAGTTCATATCCAAGAATATTAAGTGAATACAATTATTGCCAAAGAAATTCAATATTCATTTGCACTACGGCTTGGTAGTTTACTAACGAGTTAACAAAACTTAAATTCTGCTTTTTGTGTCTAAGAATACAACAATATTTTAAATATTTACAAATAAAATATTAAATTGGAGATTTAATTGAAGCCTCATCAATTGCCTAGAATTTGAAAAAAAAAAAAAAAAAAATCTGAAATGTTTCAGATTTTAAATTACGTCCAAAGGGGCGTTTTTTAACATTTTGTGTGTTACCTTTCTTTATTAAATATCATGTTCCTCGCACTTAAACCATAAGATCCAGTGCAACAGCAATATCGCAAAATAGTTTTAAAACGAGCATATCTTTAGAATTTCCGATACAGAGACTCACGCGCTGGAGATAAAAATGTTTTTTCTGCACAACGTTGCCATTGCTCGCTTTGAAATCCTTGAGTTTGTTAATCAAAAATTCGTCAAAGTTTTAAAAAATAGGAAATCGATCATAAAACAAATTTCAAATTTGGTCTTCCACATGATCATATTCGTTGGAGGATTACGTTATTCAAAATTCGATGACTCTATGTACCGTTATTTTATGACAATGTGAGAAATATACATACATTTACGCAGATTTTCATTATTTAATTTCTTCAAATATAATGCAGGACTCTTAACACTTTATGGCAACAGTTTGAAAAGTGAACCGACATTTATCCGTCCGACGCAAAATGCCAAAACGAAACTAATAGTCCTTCGGGATTCAAATCCCTTTGGACTAAAAAAAAAAGATTGTTAAATACTAATTGTTTGCTGCTCAGTCTAACCCAGGCTGCATGGTTGGTTTTTGTAGTTTTTTAGGTTCTCTTTACAAAGATTCTCTATGAAAGCATCTTAATCAAATAGCTCCCATGTTCTTTCTATGTTCAAATAACCAACTAACCTAGTTTAAGCGCGATTTCCAAGTGAAGTTACTGGTAAAATCCGAATACTCATTAAAAATCATGTATCTAGCCAATCGGGAGTAACATGAAAGATACGGCGCCAATAATTGAAATGTTGTTACGGTACGCTGTTTCTTAACTTAGATGGTCATTCCTTAATTAAATAGCCTACCAATGGCTGAGCGGTAAAGACGCTGAACACTGGTAGTTCAGTCCGAGGTTCGAATCCCGCGAACGGGCTGGCCGCATGGGTGGTTTCGTGGTTTTCCCCATGTGTAACGTGTATACGAGCCAGTTTCCCTTAGAAAGTCCTCCACGAAGGTATCCCTCCCTTTAGGCAGATAGCCCTCGTGTGCTTTGCCATAATTAAATAATCCAATCCAATCCTTAATTAAATATAATTGATTTGTAAATTCTACTAGAACTGACGGTAAGAATTGAAGTGGAAATAAGTAATATGGTGTGCAATCTTGATTAATATAAAATTAAAAATATTTGCATAGAAAAATGTTTGCATTCAGACAGAAAGTTTTTTGAAATATTTACTTTATAAGAAGGATTTATTAATAACCGTAATAATTACTTATTATATTACTGATGATTAGGATTCAGTTCTTGACAATTACATTCTAAATTAGAATTTTAAGGATATAATGAAAATATGCTACGCACAAAAATACATTTTAGGAAAAAAAATGAGTTGATTTTTTATGTTCTAAAACTTCTTAAATTCATTTAGTAAACATCGTATCCTCGTTGTTTATTGAATCCAGAATGTTGGTGTCGTTTATATAATTATTCTTACTTGTCCATAGAATCTGCTGACTTATCCAGCCATTAAGTAACTGCAGATCATTTCTACATAACCATTGAACTTCCATTAATTCAGTCTCTAGAGGGTTGTATGTTTATATCATAATTTGACTTTTATAAAAAATGATTATTCTAAATATTATGTTTCTATAAAAATATATTGTGCTTTAAAAATATGGATAATAGTATCAGCCGCTCTTTCAGCCACTTCAAAGGCAACAGTTTGTTTAGAAATAAATTATGCAGTTAATGTCATAAAATTCAAATAAATATCAAACGAAAATTCTCAGTTTTAGACAATTCGATTTAAACGAAGTAAAGTAGCAGACGATAAAACGCCGAAGGTAAAAATTTACTCTTACAAAAACTTACTCTTATTTTTTTTTTTTAAAAAAAAAGAAAAGATACGAGAGAAATTTAAAAAAAATGGTTAAAATTTTGAATAATATCATCTATAATTTAAAAAATAGCCTTTCATATAGTATTAATAAATATTTATTACGAATCATTGAGGGAAAAAATGTCATATAATTAGTTCTCCGTAAAATTTTACTTGAAGTTTAAGGTTAAAAATAGCTGTGGCAATTCAGTGTAACAAAAATCCATAGACCACATTTGGCGTTATTATTGCTCAAAAAAAAGGTGCCAAATTTAAAAACGCGAAATGTAAATTTGTGTATATCTTAGAAAATTTTGAATAAAAGAGTTAATTTTTTGCAGATATGCTTAAAAATACACCTACTTTAAGATGATGGTAAAAATTTTATAGGTTATAATTCAAAATTTTTTTCGAAAAATCTATAGAAATTATTTAAAAATAGAAATTTAAAAAATAAAACGCAAAAAATGGGTAAATTTTATTTGGAATGAACCAAAATTTCGAAATGTGAGAGAAAAAATCAAAAAAGTTTAATAAAAAAAGAGATATTAATAAATATTTGCCAAATTCAATTAACATTGAGGAGCTAAAATTTTGAGAGCTAATATTTTAAAAACTATTCGTACGATTTTTACAAAACTTGGTATTCTGGCATAATTTGAGTCGTAGAATCGAAATATGTAAAAAAATTGGTATGTTATTTCAGAAAAAGTCCGATTTTGTGTTAAAATACCTATGTTAGAATAATGCTATATATAAATCTAATATATATCCTAAGTCGCGCTTTCGAGACATGAAAAACGCAGTTTGAATTTTGTCAATCGGCCCAGTAGAACGGGATATATAGCACTGTCCCATTTTTTTTTTTTTTTTTTTTTTTTTTGAGCAGTGTACATGGTTGAGACAAAGATAGAAGAAAGGCATACTACATTTCTGTAAAAAATGTCGTCGCTTATTTTACCTCACCTTTACCCTCTTTTTATTGTTAACTCCTTTATGTTGTTGATTTTTAATTTCTTCCCTTTTCAGAAATTACACATTATTCTATCTCCCAGATTATAAAAAAAATCGAGCTAGCACTACACATTTTTTGATAAATTCTTCCACACAGGAAATTCAGCCTTAGTTGAGAATTCTTCCTTAGAGGCCCTGAATTCCATAAAATATAATATAATGGGAATTATTTATGCTAATGCTTTTAAAATTTTTTCCAATTACTTTTTGCTGTTAAAAAATAAACCCGATATGTACAAGTTCATGATATCTAGAAAATTAATAGCTATTTCTGATCTAAAAAGTGGTTTTTGCAAGCTTTGTGTATGACATGGAAATACCTAAATGGTAGTTCTGTTGGTACAAATAATTTTAGCATGAATTTCTAGTGTGCATTGTCTTGATTACAAAGAGACTTATGTATCTGTACACGAAAGCCAGCTCGCTGATACGCATTTTATCATGGAGCTTAGATAAAACGAAGCAGCTACTCAAAAGAGATACAAAGAACCATTCCAGAGTAACTCCTTCGAAAAGATGTTTAGTTTCCTTCTGCAGTACCTTATCGAAAATATTCGATGAAATCGACGTTTATGGAGTGAAGAATGTTGTTCAAAATTAACGAGGTGAATGAAAATTTATGCCAGCAAATTGCTTTAACGTCCTATCCTATACTACTCCCGACATATTTTCCCACAAACATTTCATTAGTAAAATCTATTTATGCCCTTTTTACCTGTCTTTATATTTTCGAGAGATATTTTTTGAGCCAAGCTATATATATTACAGAAATTCAGCATCAATCAGTTACAGAATTTTTATTTTGTCTTCAGTTGATATTTAATCAATCTTAATGTTAAAACATGTTTTTTAATTCGTATTTAAAAAATTTTTTTGGTGATATTAGATGGAGGGGGGATCACCTAGCAGTTTACCATTCTGTTTTTAAACTACTACTCTGTTTTCTGCACACTTATTTTGTACAAAATCAAGAGAAAAATCACAAAATTTTTAAACATAGTATATTTGGAACTCATAAATTATTGCAACCATCTTAGTAGAAGTCGCCAAACTCTGGCAACCATCTGCATAATAATTCTCTTAGATAACCATTTACATGCAAGTTTCAATACCAAAATTCCTGATCACCTCTTTCTATTGTAAAAATTCACCAAGGTAGTTGTGCTAAGTAACCGCATATTTTTAGAATTCCCAGTAAAGTATTAAGTGTTGTCATACATTTTTCTTTTTTCTTTTTTTATATTTTTTCAGTCTTTTCTCAGCTCCTCATATCAGTGTTCAGATTTCTTAGGTACGATGACTTAGTTTTTAACAAAAAGATTGAGAAACGTTGCGTTAATCTTTTGATTATTAACTTTTAAATTTATTTATTAAGCATTACTTTCTTTACACTTACCCCAAATAAAATTCAACATCAAAACCACAAAATATTTAAAAGCAGCACATATATTTGGAATTGCCAATAGAGTGTTAAGTGTTGCCATACACTTTTTTACATTCGCTATATTATTTCTTTAAAAATATTTACATGGCAACAAGATTTGGTGGCAACATCCTTTTACTTGAAAAGTGATACGGATACAAAAATGAGGATCAAGACTAGCAGCACCTCTGATGCCAAAAGAGTCGGTCTAATTTTTTCTTGCATTTATCATTTACTGGTAACATAAAAAATGTCACATACATGCATAAAAATTTAATAAACATCTTTGCATTCAGCTGTTTTTTTAGAGCATATTAACTTCATTGGAATGACTTTATTTAAGAAAATCATCTAAGTTTACGCCAAAAATTCAAAAACCATTCTCTAATTTATACTCAGTTTTTGTGTATTATAAGTCACAAAAGCCTAAAAAATATCCATGAATTTTCAGAATGTTAAATAATAAATCAAACAACAAGCTCTAACTGCTGCCTAGGCCACAACATCCAGCCTACGTTCTTATGTTTCAGAAGGCTGCACATCTTGGTGCAATTTCTCTTTATTCTGCCTTTGTCTAGGAAACAAACAAGGAAAGCGATTTGTGGGAGCCCTAGAAAGAACACTGCTTCTGCGTTAATTGGGGCCTGTAGAACAATAAAGGTAAAGGTAAAAGTATGGGGGACAGCTGCGATGTACCATAGGCCTACTGGTAATGCCTTCCCATACTAAATCTTTGAAAAAAAAAAGGGGGGGGTGAATTGGAAGTTTTATAAGAATTTGCATAGACTGAAGGTTTGTAAAAAGTCTACAGTTTGCCTATTATGGTACATCGTGCAATCCCACAGTACACCCCGCATCCAGTATTTATTAAAAATAAAGATGTAGGACATAAGTAGATTACAAAATAGTCGAAATACAATTTGAGATTCACAAGATAAATTGAACATCTGATTTGTTTCAACAAAAATAGGAGATAAACATAATTAATAAACAGATAAACATAATGAGATAATTATAATTAGTACCGGCAACACAATGTTAAAATGAATTGTAATAATAATGCTAAAGAGGTGGCTGTCCACGGGTTATTTCAGATAGACGAATGAATGAATAAGAAGAAATCAAGTAAAACTGTTCGTGAACTTCTATCGGTTAAAAAAATTGCTTTTGTTTTACAGGCTGTAAGAGCATCTCCCTGCATTCTGGCCGGATGCAGGCATGGATAATCTGATAAAAAACAGGTGAAACTAAAGGAGGGATTCATGGTGCATGATGAAGCATTTTTCAAAGGAACTCCAAATTGGCTTAAATTCACTTATAATAATGAATGATTTAGTTTATTGAAATATTTGTAATAGAATTCTGACGTAAAAGTTAGTATTTAATTAAATATTCTAAATTTCATGCTCTTTCACTTCATTTTGTAATTTTTTCACTTTTATACCGAGAAAAATCCAGAGTAGATAAGAAAAGCTTTTTTTTTTTTTTTTTTTTTAAAGTACTTTTAAATGAGATGAAAAAATAACTAAAGAATGCGGTATCTGTGGGAATATCATATATGGAAGTAAAATAAAAATTAATACAAATATTAACCAATTTACTAACATTGCTTGAATCTTCATATAAAATCTGCAAATGTCTACAAGGAAACCACATCAAATGAAAAAAAAGTCAATAAAATGTAATAAGGGAAAGTACACTTCAAACCAAATAAACTTTAACAAGAAAAATTATTCCAAAAATAACCGGAAGTAGAGAAACAGCATTTTTGTAACTTTGTAATTTTGTAACTAAACTAATTTTTGTAACTAACATTTTTGTAACAGCATTAATTTATTAAATTTCACATATTGTTCTGATATTTCTAAGCAGAGGCTCAAAATTAAAAACTAGAAGATGGTAATTTATCGAGAGATGTTTAAAAAAACCAGGAGACGTAGCAGCTATGTGATATTTTGGACAATTTCCACCATTAATAACTGACTGACATATGTAGATATTTTCTTTCTGTAAGGTTCGAGTTTCAGTGCAGTTAACCCTTCGTGGCGCACTATACCTTAAAGTCGGAATTTCAACAAAAAAAAAAAAAAAAGTTCCATTCAGTCTATTTAGGCTTAAAGGAGCATATATGTAAAATTTTGTAAATATTGCACTTACCATTTGAATTTTGTGGGTGTTCCACGAGGAGGAACAGTGCACCGCCAGAGCTCTTAAAGTGCGACTGCGCGAACACTGCAGCGAAACACGAAGCTTTTGTATAATAATGAAAAAGCAATGTATTATGGCTTTTCTGGTTTTTCTGGATATACACAATATTCTTGAATATATATGGATAAATACATATATATATATATACCCAAGTCCTATATAAAAAATATTTACAAATTTTTCTATTTCTTAACTTCATGAAATTGTTCAAAGCATGTCACATCTTTTGATAGAAGCACAAACCAACTTTGCAGGTTTTGCACCAACTTGTTTTGTGATGACTCGAGCTGCTGAAAGGATGACTCGAGCTACTGATAAAAGTCCTGCCTGAACTCACAAAAATTTCAAGATGCCCATATTAGGATTTTCATAGCACAAACCAAATCTCACCCTCAATACTAAGTTAGTATTTAATTAAATATTCTAAATTTCATGCTCTTTCATTTCCCCCAAAATAACAGAAACAGAAAACATATACAACAGATGTTTTCTCCTCAGAATGGATGTTCTGATGCGCAATAGCATGAGATCGCTAAAGGTGCAGTGTTCCCGCTGATGGAACACCCTGTTTTATTCGATGATTCTGTGCATGCTTTTTGTATGAAAAATTTTAAAAAATATATAGAACAAATAATATACAGCTATTAAAATTATACAGAAATTTTTTTCAAACAGTTTTTTCTTTTTGTATCACAAAAAATAGAGAAAATTACTTGAAAATAAGTGGATTTTAAGAACACATCATAGGTGAAAATTCTGGGTCTCCTTGTGATATGCTGCCATCTACTATTTAAAAATAAAAGTTCAAAGTATATTATAAAGGCATTTTTATCCATTTACAGTTGAATTTAACGGTTTCAGAAGCATTTCAATTTGGGCATTCCATTTAGTGGAATACTGAGCAACAAAGGGTTAAAGAAATTAGCAAAGAACGAAACTGCTGAAAGTAAGTAATTTGTCTCTGATTTAGTTCCTGATGCAAAACAATTTTGTGGTTTTCCTTAATGTAATACAAATGTAAGCTTGCTTGGATGAGAGAATTTTCCAACAAGTGCCTCTTTTAAGATCGGCAGCTTTTGCATGCTTTACAATAATCAACAAACATGAGTTAATTAAGAAAAATGTAAGAATGCAAGTAAAAAATTTTTATTAACAAAAGGTATACCAACACAGTATAACTAATATAAAGCACAGAGCTAAAAGCTCAATTATTATTTGTAGCACACTTGATTTGGTGCATCACAATCTTCATTTTAATCTCCTCCAATATAAATAAAAGGGGGAAAATCTGCTTTCTTATATGAACTATACAAATGCAAAAATTAATCTAAAAAATGCATCATTTTCCACACCACCTTTGAGGTATGATGCTAGGCACATTATCCCTTTTTGGACGGGTTCTCCAGTAGACCTATTTCCCTTATATTTCATAACAAAATTATCTTGAACATAAAAAATCTTATCAGAAAAGATAAGAACACTCTCAAGCAGCTACGAAAGACGTATGTATTTATACGGAGTTTGTCGCCCTGAAAATAGAAATGAAAGATTATAAGGATGTGAATACATAATATACAAGCCTTTAATATCATATTTAAATGCAATAAAATATTTTTCATAATTTCAGTTTTAGCCATGCACGTCTTTACAAAGAAAATATATTTCTTAATAATGTTGAAAGAGACACGATTTCTAGTAGAATATTAAGTTCTATTTTATTATAAATAAACTGAAATATTTATATATTTCAGTTTATTTATAATAAAATATATATTATATTTTATTATAAATAGACTGAAAGAAGTTTATTATAAATAGACTGAGAGAAGTTTTCAGCTTTAGACTTCCATGGAAATTCTGGAAGAAAGGAAAGTAAAAACTTCAAAACTGTGACAGGAGTTAATACAAATGTTATTATTTTCTTAAATGTGCAAGTGTTCCATGATATATTATCTAAAATCACTTTAAAATGGTGATATAACACATAAATAAAAAATGCATGCTAATTATTTTGAAAAATGTTATGGATAATGTTTTCTTTATGACAATTTTCATAAATTTAAATTCATAACACTTTTATAAATAGCAATATTAGCATTAAAAATCTCATTCATGCATAACAGAAAATAATGAGGTGAATACATAGGTATATGTAAATAATGGACATGCATAAAAGTTTACAGGAATGAGGTAGATTTATAATGACATCACATTTTCTTAAAAGCCACTTTATCACTGAATAAATGTAGCAAAGTTTTACAATGCAACTGTGTGCAAAGAAAACAATTTTGATACCACAGCAAATTTTCTAAAATAATAACAAAGTTGATAAGCCAAGAAGTAATAGAAAGTAAGTGCATCAGAGAAAAAATTTTAATATCTATACATTGAATTATCACTTTTCATTGTTGATGAGAAAAAAAATATTTCTCAAAATGAAATCAATCACTATTAATTGATCTAAAGTGTTTGTATTTCATTAACACTTGGTACATGTTCAAAGAATGCAAAATCTGCAGTGATGTAAAAACATCCTAAAATGATATTTTATTTTTTATTTCAAAATTAATTTCTAGTTTTTTTTTTATCTCTAGTAGAATGATGATTTCAATATGAATCATAGAATGAGAACTAATATATATAATTCATAATATGAACTGTACTGCCATAATACTATACATAGTAATTGTATATCTCTGCTTAATCTTAAAATTAACAAGAATTATTTCTTGTATTCATTCGCAACATTTATTTACTACATGATTCTAACATACCCCACTTTTTCACATACATGGCTAAATCTAAACATTTCCTGTTTAAAATACTTCTATAAAAATTATTATTTTCTTGTTCATTGAAACACTGTTCATGTCGTTAAATGAGCAACTCTGCGTCTGGAATTCAGTCTGAAAGTTATTTTCAAAATATTCCATAGTTATATGTTTGATGTCATCATCAGCATGATCTCTTCCTATGAAATTAAGATTTCAGTTTAAAAAGAGATAACTGGAGCTAATTCTGAACGTCACAAGAGCTGATTAAAATCCTTAAACTTGCAATTCTGTTTTTGAACTGCTGAATAAAGGTATCCGCGACTTTTTCATCTGAAAATGTTCCTGAAGAATGCGCAAAAACAATTATTTTATGTAGATCCAATCTTGCTTCTATCTCCTTAATTTTTAATTTCTTGTCACTCAATATTTCAAATCTTTTCTTTAGAATAAAGACTCTAAAAGTCAAAATTTTAATTGAAGTGTACTAAAATTTTAACATTTTCGGAACAAACTAACACATGGGCTCATTCACTAAGCAATCAAAAAGAACATAAATGATTTCTCTAATGAAAATTTTTAATTTACTTGTTCAGTATTGCAAACATGACTGGAAAAGGACTTTATCGCGAAAAATTTATTGTGAAAGCATATGACACTGTATTTTATTAATAGGTGGGTAATCAGAAATTGCATATCAATCAACAAAATAAAAAATCAAGAACTTACTTAATTTCCTAGGGACATGAACTTTAAGTATCCACTTTTTAACGATTTCCATTTTAAAAAATAAGAACATAAATAAAATTTCTGATAAATTATAGGAATATTGGTTTAAAAAACTGCATATTACCAATAAAATAAAGATCTGCCACATAAATCACAATCGATATTCAATAAACAAAAGAATAAATATACAGCATGTATGCTAAAGTTAATTTTAACTGGATCTGTAAATTAAGAAACATGAAAAAATAAGGAAAAGAATGCTACTAGGAAAAAGTGTTCAAATTTTGTGTAAGAATATTTCCAATAAAAATTAAAGCTAAAAGGAAATTCAAATAATCATAAATTCTTTACCAGGTGTGGAAAATATATCGTCCCTTTTTAAAATCTCCTGTAAACGAGGGAGCTTCTCTGCTTCAGGATTGAAGTTCTCAACTTCTAAAAATTTAATGTATAAATATTTCTGCGAAATAACAATTTATTTTCTTTAAAATTACAATATCAGGGTTCGTACACATTTCCTTACATGAAAATTAAGGACTTTTAAGGACCATCAAAGAAAAAAAATTAAGGACCTATCAGAGGAAAAAAAAAAAAAAAAAAAACGAATAGAATAAAGCAATTATCCATTTAAGAAAGTAACAGAAGTGTGTATTATGTATGCACTATTAGTAAATTCAATTTAATACTTAATATAAAACAATTTTGAAAATTAAACTTAATACTTAACATAAAACAATTTTGAAAATTAAACTAACTCCCTACAAGTTATGTAGATAACATTAAATTAAGAACATAATTTCTTGAAAAATTTGTATAAGTGTATTTCACAGTAATAACAGCCACGGATATTTTAGAGATTTACATGATTATTATTTAACTTATTTGATATTTATTTAAACACAGTCAACTACTATTATAATTGCAATGTAAGAATATTTTGCAGATTAAAATAACAGATTTGTAAACATACATTTCTTTGGTTTTTTGAAAGATACTAGAATAATAAACTATGCAATAAAAGATACAAAACATTTATGCTTTTTTAAAATCTGAAAATTTTTCAGATATTTTAACATCTAATTTATTTATGTCTATTTCCTTTTCTTTAACTATTCTTCTAAGTTCATATGTTTTGATAAACAAATCAATGTTCCTGCTCGTCTCGGCTTCATCTGCTAAAGGCATCTATCGAAGCTGCTGCTGATCTCATTTCTTTATTAATTTCGATATTAAGAATACCTCCAGAAAATTTTATGTAATCAAATACTGTGCGTTGAGAAATGTATGATGAGTCACTTAAATTTTCAATTTCAACTGCTTTATTTACAGAGAAGCCCCTTTCCACAAAGGCCTGTCCATGTGACAAGATAAGAATCATTTTCACTATTTTTCATACTTTAGAATAGTGGAAATCATGAAAATAACAAGTGAGAAATGTGTCAAGAGAAAGATTTTGGAAATCAAAAGTAGAAAATTTATGTAAATTTCTCTTAACTACTTTGTCTAGAATCTCTCCAAACTGCAGCAGAATTTCACCACAATTATCTTGTAAAACATGTTTATTCCGTGTTAATACGGTTAGAACTATTTTCATTTTGTTCTGGGCTTTTTCTGGACTTTTAGCCATCAACTGTAGGTATACACAAGATGCATTTCGAATAAGAGAATAATTTATTGGACATTTAGCCATTAAGTGTTGTACCATTGTTAAGACACATTGTTGACCTTGTTTCAATGCAAAACTTGCAGCTTGTGAAATGTCCTTCTTGCGGCATTTATCATTCATTAACTACTCACCAATGAATCCCAAATAAACTTTACTTTTATCATTATAACAATTTGGATCATTAAAATTAAATTTATAAAGATTTTCTGCTTTAATTATTTTTAAATATTCTAGTTTCAAAATTTTAAAGTGCTAAAAGCAATCATTTACAAGTTTTAATATCTTCAGCAAAAAACGGAATAAGTGGTTTATCGCTTTGATAATATTCAAGGAAAGGCAATAATATTTTCGACAGAGAGAGAAAAAAATTTAATTTTATAAGAAATGTTTTATCCTTAGTTGCCTCCAAAATATTTGAGAAGGATTTCAATGAATTTTTTTAAACTGCCCCATTTCAACGTTTTTAACGTATAGTTGCAAGTCATCTCATATTTCAATGGCTCTTTCTACTGCTGGGACATTTTGAAACCATCGGTAAAAGCACATTTTCACAGCAGAAAATTTTAATTAAAACATTATTTCTTTATCTATCAGATGATGGAGCAAAGATAAAAATTCTGCAATAATTGGTTTTATTGTTAAACAAAAATGCATGAATTTTTCTTACTCATTATATTTTAACACTTAAAAAATGTACTATATCGATAAAAAATTGAGACATCGCGAAATATTCTAGGCAAGCATTCCTGCACAGATTCCATTACATCGCTAAAATTGCCATAAGAATGCTATATTGGCAATACCATGAACACATTTTCTCCGTGTAGCAACCATTCCGCTTATCGGTCATTTTCTTTTAATTTATTAATCTTCTGTTTCTTTTATTTTTCCCTTATTTCAACACTGACTTTTTATTCAGGATTTAGCTTTCATTTTAATTTCTAGTTATAAATAGGTGAAATTAGCTTAATAACAAAAGATAATTTCAATCATTATCACAATGAAATTTTATATCGACCAACTATTTGGATAACTGATGCGATATTAAAATTCAATAACATTCTTCTGAAAGCAGTATTCCTTTTATAAAAATACTTAATAAAAATTCTAGTATACGGTGCAGCCTTGGTGCAATTTTGAAAATTATCACCAACACCAAAATGACTCGTTTAACTACTCATCGTATATGTCCCGTTTACTGCTCATCATAAAGTTGCCAAAAGTAGCCAAATCCCTTATGCAACGGATACCTTGTGCATAGGATTAAACTTTCTTTAAGAGTACTTAATTGTCTATTGAAGCTTCAAAACATATTTCCGAACTTCACATTTTTTCGGCTAGCGTTACCGAATTTGCACTTGGTGACCTAAAATCGAAATGAAGCCAATAGATTTCCCGCGAAATCGATAACAGACCCTCTGCAGAAATAAACTCATAATTCCGATATCCCATATATAAATGTGCAAAAGAGAATAAACTCTGTAGAAGGTGATCAAAAGTTAATTTATGGCTTAATTCAAACAAATACAGAAATTAAGGTAAGCATAACCGTGTAAAAACAAATTGAAATGATAAAACAAAACTTAATTTTCATGTGAATTTTCAGAGCTGACTCTCCCATTCTAGAAATTTCAATTTTTTTCAGACAAAGACCACATTTAGCTTTATAAGGATTGTCATCCATCAATATCCAGTCTTTGTAGTAAGGTTGATGAAGTCACAGTTTATTGAAAATGCACTTTCCAGGCATCTCATTCCTATTGGCGTCGAAGGGGTTGTGGCCTTCCAGGTTGGAATTGTTCTAATTTCGGCAAAGATTTTCAGAATCCACCCCCTTTTTTTTCCTCGAGCACCTTCATCATTACTTTCGCCTCTTAAAGAACTTCCGGCTTCACGCTTTCATCACAATCTGCATAAATTTATGGATAACACCTGTTTCGAAAGATTGGGTGAATAGCCAATCAGACACCCGATACTTTCGTCCTAGGGTAGCTAATTGTTTTTTTATCATTTGCAATGCAAATCCGCCAACAGATTGCTTAAGAGCCGTGTAATTTTAATTCCATATTCATGAGAAATCGCATTTCACACTTATAATGGCAATCATTAAAAATGATAAGAAATGTCAAATGAGCAAAATTAAGGACCGTTTATTCATTTTGACCAAAAATAAGGACTTTTAAGGACCAAAAATCATTTTTGAAAAATTAAGGACTTTTAAGGACCGTACGAACCCTGAATATCTATTTCCTTAAAATTACAATATGTATATTAAATTGCTTGATAAATTAATAAAAATGTTTCATTTTTATTACATTTCACAAACTTATTAAAATGTTTCGATTATCAGTTAATCATTTGATATCATTCAGTTATTACATCTTTAAATTGAGGTGTTACGGTACTTTTCCGTTTCGCCGGCGCAAAACTCGCCAAGCAGACTTTGTTGGCAACAACATACAGTATGCACATAAAAAATTTTAACAAATGTTACTTCTAAGAATTTATTATTTTAAAGGTATAAACATTTTAAAATGGTTTAAAATTTTGTAAAAAGCCAATAAATAAAGGCAATAAATTCGTAAAAAACATTAATTTAAGAATTTACTATGCTATCATGGTTCTACATCCTGATTCACCGGTTCGTATCACGTGACCCCAAGTGATCTCATCTCACGTAAGCTACTTTACAAATATATAATTCTCTCAATTATCTACATTAATTTCAAGTTAAATCTTAATTTGGAATACAAGTTTAAATGCAAGAATTATTTCAATTTGTACGAATAGCTTACTCAGTGCTCTACTTCCCTAGTGCATTCTCATTAGAATTGATGAATTTAACCCTTAATTTTGCCTTTTCTATATTTTCGCCTTCGGGCGAGCGGTGTGATTACATCCTAATTGACTTAATTACCGCTAATGGTCTTAGGGCATAAAGTTTAATTTTCTTTGTAACTATTCTATGTAATTGTTTGCCAGTATTGAAAGAAACAATCAATCTGGTAAGAAATGGCTGCGACTTGTTTTGAAAATGAGGCGTTAAAGGTTACCAGCGAAGATATTCCGTTTGGCATCAGTTCTACCATTATTGGCGACTTTATCGTTCGCGCCGGCAAAACGGAAAAGTACCGGTGTAATTATTTACCGTAACCATAAATTACAATTACAGGAAAAGTATTAAATTTCAAAATATACATTTATTTCACTTGCAAATTTATAATAAATTTCAGGTAAACACTTACAAAATATTTCTAAATATGCAAATTAAAATTCAGATTTAAACAGTCAATTTAAACAGTCAATTTCAATCAAGATTTAAACAGTCAACATATATCTTGGATTTGATCTAATCTTAACCATCTGCATACAGTTTACCAATGAGGGAAGTTTTCACTATGAAACTTGCTACATAAGCAAGTACACATAGACACAGATATTACTCTAAATTTATTCTACCTTACTACCTGTGAGGCTTAATTTTAAAAATATAAAACGCAAGGTTACCAGTTGCTCGAATATGGCTGTGAACAGAAACTTAGCTTTAAAACTTTTTGTAAGTACACTATCTAACCAAGTTTTAATATAGGCAATTTGCAGGTATCTAATAATAACAATTCAGAATCTGAACCTACCACCAATCAAGTTTACCTTTAGGCTTTAGTCGTATGTAAGGTAGAAGAAAGTGATAAACCAGATGGCAGGCAGTCCATGTTAATTCAAACACTCATACAGTTACAAAATGTTTCTCTAACCTTACACCAAACAGCTTGCCCCACTCAAGTCTGCCTAATTTTTAGAATGAGTGAGCATCGTGACAAAATGAGGATATAGTTAAGATGCAAATTCAAATCAACTTAATTAGCAAAACTCAAACATAATACCACTTTTTCTTAAACAAACACAATTGTTTCAAATATTCCTTTGAAAATTAGCTAGAACAATATATTATAATAATTGAAATAAGAATTGTACAATAATGCAAAATTCTTTATAAGCCTCCAAAATTATTAATAAGCAACACAGCTGATCTGCTAAGCTTTCACATGGGGTGCAGAAAGCAGATATTTATCACAAGCAAATATTGAGCAGAAAGCTTCAAGCAAAGCTATTTAAATTTAAAATATATTTATATATAATATTATCTCCCAATAGCATTTTTAAAAAAATTGAATTTTAATCATGAAATATAGAAACGTAGTTTTTTTAAATGAAAATTAAATAAACTAAGTAATTATCGTCATTGGTCGACTTCTGAAGAGGAACAAACCAACTCGCGTTCAATTAACAAATTCAAGTAAGAAGAATGATGCCAAACTTTCAATACGAGTTTAAGTCAATCTTGTGATTTGCATTCCAATCCAGAGAAGTGACATTAAAGAATTCATAATGAATGCAGCACTTCCGTTAATTTTCTGAACTTTTCAGAAATCTTGAGATGTTATTTTCAAATTGAGTAATGGCAATAAAATTTCTCTGCTAGATTAAGTAGTATTAAAATTATTTTTGAAATTACTCATTATTTATGATCTCAAACTTATTATAAAAATAAAATACAAAAAAAGTTAGACACCGTATGTTTCTAGAGATTGATAGATTAAATCACGAATATTATTATGCTGACTATTGGGAAATGCTTCGATCGATTTAAACTTTTTAAAATGAAGACTTTATTTAGTTTCCTACAGAATTCATGTTTTAGAAAACAAATGCTGCACTGGCTTCTAATGCTATCAAATTTAGTTCTGCAGTGAGATAGTCAGCAGTGGAGGTGGGTGTTGGTGAGAAAAAATGCCATTCTTCGGCAAGTTTTATCCATCTCCATATTTAAGTCTAGTCAGAATCATTTGAGTATTATAATGGTGTCATCTGGCATGTCACAAATATGTATGTAATAGACAGTGCGATCATACACATTTTTCTTCGGGATGGCCTTGTAGTTATGATATTTCAGAATGGATACAGTAGCTAATATTCTGGAACCACTAGCCAGCCATCTCATGTAAATCTTTCTACATGGATTATACATACCATTCTCTTGGATAATAAAACAAAATAATAAAATGACACCTGTTTCACTATTACAACCTCAATCCAGATAGATAGCAATTACTCAACCACTGAAATTTGGCCCAATTCTTTCTTGGTATGATTGTGCTCTTCATCATTAATGCACCTTTCACACTTTTAGTATCTTATGCTTCACTATCATATTCAGTACTGGCACAGATCACTTTCATATAGGCAAATAATTTTCAACTTTTCTTCTAAGTCAATTGCAGTTTTTTAGAAGTATTTTGTATTTCATTTCAAATCCATTTCAAGAGTAAATTAGCAACAAATACAAATGCTAAAAAGCAAGTAATTAAAGTAAGCTCTCAGATATTCTTTGAATGCAAGAAGAAAGAAAAATTGTTTAATTTCGGGGATCCTTATTTCTCAACAACTGGTCTCAGTTTGAATATATGGCTTTTGTGTCTTCACAAAACTGCTAATTTATGTAAGTTGAATGTTCTGCAAGTTGGGGGAGATTACAGTGATTAATGTATGCTCTTGATTGTTGTCTCTTATATTTATTCATAATATTACATGCTTTCAGTAAACAGTCAGGTTGCATTTTAATATTGAGTTTGTGGCTATTTGCAATATGCAATAAGCATTAACATGAAAGAAACTACATGTGCATTTGTTTACATATTTTATTTATTTGTTTTACTTTTATCATGCTATCGAAACTACATTTTGGAATTCCGCAGTAATGCAAATATTACTTCACTTTTAGTTTAAAAATTACCGGTGAAAATGTGTTGTTTTGCATTCTAGTAAGATTCATTTCAACTTTGGAACTTGTTTTTAATTTAAACTGTATGATTTTATTTCTGTATATTTTAACATTTTAGGTAAAAATTAAAATTACTTAATATTTAAACTGTATGTTCATTAAATAAAAATTACATAGTATATGAAATGGCATAATTCATGATAAAATGTTTAATAGAACAAGTTGATATAAGTATCTTAGGTACAAGACATATAGTAATTTAACATCAGATTTGAAGTACAAACTTATTACTTAATATCCTAACTGTTAATGACATCAGAATCTAAGCAACATGGTTTCAATAAGATCCTGCTTTTAATTCTTTTACAGTATTTAATAGCAATAACTTTGTTTAATTTAGAATAATTAATTTGAATGCAATTATTATACAACTGCATAAAACAGGCTACATTGTCTTGATTGTTGTAATTGATTGTTTGAAATTTTATTTATAATTTTTCTAAAATTAAAATGCTTTCTATTGCCTTACAAACTTTTATTCCAATATTCAGGATTTTAAAATTAGATTGATACATTCAATACATACACATTTAACTCATGACAATAATTTGCCATCTTAAAATAATGACAAGGTCTCATGCAACATGATTATTTTACTTCAGCACATGCATATTAAAAGTTAAGAAACATAATGCAAAAATTCTATTAAACAGGTCATCTACTCTAAATTTTAGTTTTCCAGTGTTACTATGCATACTGTATAAAAACCTGTACTTTTAAAGAAAAATATTGCAGTTTTACGCATGCCCATTAAAAATATGAAGAAAGCTCACTTTCACCAAGATCTGTTTTGCTACAGCTATCAGGTAAATCAGTCTTCATGTGAAGAGAATAATTCATCTCATTAAGAGTTGTAGCCTTAGTTTCTTCTTTAGGATCTGACAACTTTTCCTCAGGTGACTCAACTGAAAAATAGATTAAGTATATCATACATAGACTGCTGAATCTTTATATAATAACCCTCAAAGAACTAAAAAAGATCAAGGAAAGATGTAAATATACATATAACTAAAATAATACTCAAAAGATAGTTTAAATGTCATATTTCATGTTTTATAACAAAACAATTTTAATGAAAAGACTATTTCCAGCTTTTACCACCAACAGGAAGTGAAATTCACAATCAGGTTTTGAGGGGGGGGATTAAACAATCCTACAAGAAGATGAAAGAAACTTGTTTCTATGGTGTTACGTAAATATATTTTTTTAGTTCAAGTTAAAGTAATGACAAATAACGCAATAAACAAAAAATACCAGATCTCACCATATCTGGGACTGAGTTATGATTGGGTTTTTAACTTTTTTGAGTTATGACTGAGTTACATCTGGGCCTTTGAGCTATGAAAACTGAGAAATCAAGAAGTTACGCGGCCTCTGACAGAATTTAGCAATAATGTACAGAATTTACAATAGAATGCAGTATCACAATTAAACTTTTATTTCTATGAAATAACAATAATGTATTTAATGCTGTAGCATAACCAAGATGTAATGTAGTATTATACGGTACTGTCTCCCTCCTTCTAGTATGGTTTTGTGGTGTAATGGTAGCACATTTGGTGCATATTCGAGTAGTCCAAGTTTGAGTCCCAGTGAAGGCATAATATATTTTTCACTGTAGAAGTATTAGGTTATTGCTTCACAATAACCCAATACTTCTACAGTATATGCAGCATTAAACTTTCTTTAGATCCGAATATAAGAATTTTGTTTGGTAAAATTCAAGACTGAAAGCAGATAGAGCAATCAGAGCTTAAACAATCATGGATTATCAGAACTGTATTATAATAATTTTATTTGTTTCAAATTTATCAAATGTAACAGATGAGTTTATCTTGAAACCTAACTTGGCAAACGAAAATCAAGAATTCAAAACATTTTGAATTTTTCTCTTGCAAATCTCATTCATGATCAACATTTAATTATTTTTGCTATTGCACAGCTCATAAATATATACACCATTAGCATATACAGTCAAAAGTCGTTAATTCAGACACCCATAATCTGGATCTCAAAGCTACAAACTTTCTGTGCATGCGTCGGTTTGACGCATGCGTGTAAGACCTTTACGGCTGCGAATATGCATGTGCGCGTGTGCAAAATACGTTTATGAATGCTCGTTTAATGTATAACGGACAGTATAAGCTAAGCTAAAATTATATAATTCAGTTAATGTTGCAGATTGCGTTGTTCCTTACCTTCGAATTGGATTCGGCTTATTATTTTTTGCAGATTGTTAGAGCAATTTTATAATAGTAAGCTTGAACTTTCGATTATGTCAAATAGAATTTCTGATATACATTTACCGATATGTAAAGGATCTAAAAAGCGAAAGTGTGTTTCGAAATCTATTAAGCAAAAAGTGGAATTGCTGCAAAAAATGGATAAAGGCAAATCCTTTGTTTATCTAAACTTTAAACTTTGTTTATCTTTAACGCCGCTGCGCGCAATGAATGATCTGTCAGCACTATCCTTATCTTCAGGGCAGATGTTTTTATTTTATTTGGCTTATAATTCTTTACTAAATTTAGTATTTCATCTCGATGTACTGCATCTTTGATATGATTTAAATCAAATTCCTCGTCATTATAATTCGCTTCCGATAGCGAAGAAAGTGACAGAGGCTATCGAAAATGAAAAAAATTTTGATTGACAAATTAGTTGGTATTCTCGACACAGCAATTATAAAACTTGAACAGCGGAACTTTGTAACTGAACAAGAAATTACATCCGAGTATAGAATTAAGGAGAATATATTATCACATAAATACATAGCAACTTAAACAACTTACGTTTAAAGAAATGTTTAATAATGTAAACAAATAAATATTAAGCTTTTTTGTAAATTTTGATACCCTTCATATCATAATTGTTCTTTATTTCATAAATTACGGTTTCATATTTTTAATTTTATAATTTCTGCATGCCATCTTACCACTATCCTTATAAACTGATCCTTATAAACTATCCACTATAAACTGATGATCTATAATCCGGAAAAATCGATAATCTGGAATCGCCAAAGTCCCGAGGAGTCTGGATTAACGACTTTTGACAGTACTGAGAAAAGGCTTTGAAGCACAATTTTACAAAATATCCAGTATGAATAATACCTAAGATTGCACAATAAACAGAACAGCTCTACTTAATGATTCTTCATCATAAAAGTGCTTAAACCTTGTTGCACTGTTCAGGCAGACGGAAATCTCTGTCAGAAAATTTGCCCACACCTTTATGAAGATAAATTTATAATTTGAAAAAACTAACCTTTTACCGAACCAGAATTATGCAAGACTTACTTCTCTATTTTGATTTTCTAATTCAGCAAGGAAGAAACAAATTCATAGCACTTTTATGAAAACCAATGAATTTGCATAAAAGTGTTCAAACTTTTATGAAAAGCCTTGTACTGTCATGGGTAGATGCTTGCGCCTTCATAAACTGTAATGGCTTTAAAGGGTGCTTTGACACAATAATGTTTCATTTTTTTTTTGTATTTTTTTATTATTTTCTATTCTAAGATAATGGTGGTTGATGAAATATTTGAAGTTTTTTTTTTTTTTTTTTTTTTTTTTTTTGAACCCCTTACCACAATTTTGTTTTATTTTTTATTTTTAAGGGACAAAATTTCAAAGAATTGATTTTTAAGGTACTCAGATGTTAAATACAATCTCAAATTCACAGGTATTTGTCTCAAAGGTAACTTTTATTTGTAAATAAACTTATAATTAAAACTTGGAATACACTGAATTATTCCTAAAATACTGCGGGACGATTTAATGGAAAGGAGATGGTTCAATCAATCACTGATGAAAACAGTTTTTAAATTTCCATCTTAGGATGAAGAAATCTCATCTAATTATAATGAAGCATTTCACTGATTTTAAACCATTTTAAATCTAATAGGGCTTAAACCATTTTCAGATGAATTTGTACACATTCATGATAGCAATTATATCAAAAGTGTAATGCAACACAATAATACCATGAAAACTCTGTAATAAGAGTTTTTAAATGTATTATTGTGTTGCATTACATGTTATAATTTTAGCTCTAACTATTTTTCTATTAAATTTTATGTTTTAATTTTAACTCTCTAAAATCAACTACAAGAGGTGTAGTTAGCACTTATGTAAAAGTGTGCTAAAATTAGGAAACAGACATTCAATACCAGTATTAGTTTATCCTTCAAGAAATATTTGCCGTCTTTAGAAGTGGTCTACAAAAGTTTATTGTGTACTAATTTACTATATATTCTTTATAGACTTTACTGTTTATTAGCATAATCCTTTTTATTATAATACTTAACATACTTAATAATAATTAAAACTTTTATGCAAAATTACTACACTGAAAATTTGTATCTGTAAGGAAATTCAAACTTTGCACTAATTTTTTTAGTTCTCGGCAATGGAGAGTTTAGATTAGTTATCTGAATACTACAAATCCAGGGGCTTAGCTAGAGGGGGGGGCAAAAAGGGGCATCAGTCCCCGGCCGCAGAATCCAAGGGGCGCCAAACTGATGTTACGACATTTTAGAATTAAATGTTTTCCATCCTTAGCAAGCAGTAGGGGGCACAAAATCTTCAGTTGTCCCTGGATGCTGAAAACCCTAGCTACGACTCTGTACAAATCTCACAAGAGTTATCTATGGGAAGAGATGCCTTTGCACAGAAGCATACAGAGAGACATCTGCCCACACCTCTGAACAGGGAGGGGCACTGAAGAACAGTTACATTTTTAAGAACATGTACCTATACACAGGAATATGTAAAAAGGACAAAACTAAAAAGGTGGTCTGTACTGAAAACATTCAAATTTATTGTGGAGGTGGATTTTCAAGGCTCATTATGGGCATTAAAGACATTTTTGACAGTGTTTGTTTCAGCTGCTTCTTTCAAGAGAAGCTTTAAGTTGATTAAAGCCTATGTTTGATGCAAGATTTAATGATTTGGCATGCAAATGCAAGACTTAACAATTTTTCCTCTTTGCACTGAAAATATTGATTTTGATGAAGCTATAAAAATATTTTAAGAATTCAAAGCTCGCAAAAAGTAGTTTTAGCTTTTTATGGAAAGAACAATTACAAAATAATCTTAAAATAATCAAAAATGGCAGAATAATACCATTTTTGTAATATATGTTTGTTTACTAGATGCAAGTTCATGTTTTTTCTAGTCTTTAGTCTTAAGATATTTTGTTTTCCAAATCATTTTAATTATTTAATTTCAATTAAGTACATACTAATTGTATATTTCTGTTGACATTTTGTATGGTGATCATTTCAATAAAGAGGATTTCCTGTCCTGGGCCCGGATAGTGTAAGTCTGCCTGCCTGGGATTGATCCCGGATTGAATTCCCACTATTCAGTGGTCTTAACCACTCGGATATTCTACAGATGTCAAGTTCAGCTACATTTCTTTTTTAATTAAACACATTTGTTTTCGGCTTTTATATTTGAATTTGAGATTTAGATAGGTATTTGAAGAAAAATAAGGTAAGATATTCATATGCTGTTCTGTTATCAGGACCGGGTCCAGAAATTTATGTATGAATAGATGTATTCACTGTATGCGTGTATATGTGCATGTACTACCCTATATTACTTTAGGCTTTGTATCTGTGTGTGCACATATACATCTATGCAAATACATACACATGTCTATATTGAAGTGCATATATATACACACTTCTGAATCTGGTCTTGATAACAGAAAAGTACCAATATTTACATAATTTTTAATAATAAACTCTTATATATTAGCAAAAAACTTAAAGAAATTACAAGTTATGCTTTAAAAAACACATGCCTTCATATAAACTCTTAAGATGCAAATCACATTGAAATGAAATGCAAAAATTTACTGATTATATATGATTTTTTAAAATGTGTCCAAATTTATAAGGCATTCAGTCTTTATATGAAGGTACAAGTCTACTAATTTTATTCATATCTGATCATAGCAAAATTTAAAAATGATTGATACATTCAGTTGGATACTTGTACATAACCTAAATTTGTGCACATAGCAGCAAAGATACTCTTGTACTAAGAAACACTCGCACCACTCTCAACAAGTCTAAGCTGTTATCTGTTTCAGTCTGAAGCGGTCATAAAGTGGATCGACAGAAATCAAAACATCAATGCGGTAAAAGCTCAAAATTGCAGTACTTTTTAAATGCAACATTCACTTAAATCCCAAGACGATATGAAAGACTCCTACTTTCCTCTCCTAAATAATTCAATTTTAATAATGGGCATTTTTCAAATAAAGATCACATACAGAAAGGATTTATCTTCCTTTTAAGATTAAAATAAGACGAAAATATTTTGTTAATAAGTACTAATATACAGGGTACCTATATTGAAGATAAATATAGAAACGAACAAGTAAAATTATTAACTTACCTTTAACTCCTGGCCTAGCTTTTTGGTGAAAGAAAGCGCAGTACAGGTTTTTACAAAGGCTGGGTTTGCTTTCAAAATAACATTGTATTTCACACCTCTTTACCTATAAAAGTGTTTTATGGCGTTATCAAGGAATTCATGTATCAGTACATGAATAGAAAGTCAGATTTAATTCAAGACTTAAGATAAATTAATCATCAACAAACTAATTTAAAACATGAGACCGTGAATTCAGGTTCAGTTTATTTCACACAATTTTGTGAATTTTTACTAGGAAAAGTTAAAAATCATAAACAAACTAATATATAAAATGGTAATTACAGTGGGCAATTACAAAATACATTTCTTAAAGCACAGCAAATTGAAAATCAGCAAGCGAAAGATAACTTATAATAAAGGTCCTTCGATATATCACTAATGGGCAATGGTCTAGCTTGTAATAGTTTGAATCTGATTTCGAGACAATAACTTAACATTGTTTGAAATACAAAAAAAAAAAAAAAAAAAAAAAAGCAAAACACATAGTAAAATAAAAATTTTTAAATTAAGGGAAAACATGAGAATATGACGTTCTACTGCTGTTCTATCATGAACTGTGTTACCAATTGAAAATGTGAGAGTATTAGTAAATAGCTAAAAAATGTTCACTAGGTATTGTTTTGTAATAAATATGTTCCTTAAAGCAGAGGAACGAGAAATAAACAGCTTTTAAACCTTGAATTTAAACATTCTTTCAAAATTAATTTACAATCAAACAAAAAGACGAGGAAAGGTGTCAAAAAACTTCACAATCACAACAGATCTGGTCTTTTTCAGTCATTTGGCTTACTAGCGGACGAGCGGTAAAATATTGATCGGTCTCAGGTTAAAACTTTGTGAATGGGCTGGCTGCATGGTTTTTCCGAAGTGTAAGAAAAATTATTTTTAGTACGTCTCCAAGTGCTTTCAATTATGCTTGTGTGACACTCTGCTTCAAAATTCTTAAAATGAATTGAATGCTTAACTTTTATGTGATCCAATTCTTCAAGTGAAATTATATCATATACCTTCCAGCAATCATTATAAATTAAAATATCTGGTTCTATCCATTCTTTAATGACATTGAATAATGTTTCTCTAAGTGCTATTAAATACTGCAAACAGAAAACGTTTTTCGAGTCCTCTCTCCGCCGTGCCAAAATCCCACTGACCCTCCACTCAATGTCCTCTATTACAGTGCTCCGCAACCTTTTCTCACCTGCAACGCACAAAAAATCTTTCTGGAATTTCGTGGCACACCAAAGAGTTCCGAGTTATCAAGGAAGTGCCGAAAAATTTCAAATGCTGTCACACTTACAATCACACACACAACAGTGAAATATATAAAAACATTTAAAATAGACATTTTTAAGGAAAAAAAATTGTCATTGTGTATTAAATACATTATAAAAAATTGCAAAATGTCAAATACATGTATTTGATTGCAGCACACCTATATCCTACTCATGGCAAACTGGTTGCGGAGCACTGCTCTATTACACTTTCTTTTATCAAACTTGGATTCATCAATTTCGACAATCTTACCACCTGTTTTCTCAGGCATCAGCTCAACGTGATTAAAACTCATTTCATCAATGAACTGAGGCCAGTCAGCAAGAGTAGGTGACGAAAAGTTAAAATCGTCAGTGATATCGCACTTACACGTATCCCTATTTCAAACATTAAATAAAATACCTCTTCCAGCTTACGCTTGCTACACAAAAACCAAGACCTTTACCTATAAGATTTTTCACACCCTCAAACCTTCCCCTTCTTAACTTTCCTGCAAAACCATCCCAAATGGTCTTCTTAGGACCAAGCTTTAACCCCTTCACCCTTTAAGAAAATTAAATTCCCTCTAACTAACCCAGCTATCCTCAAAAAATCAAGTATAATATATACATGCTATATGCATGAAAATTAAGAATCTAAATGATTTTCGCTAAAGGAATTCATGAAAAACCTTTACTGTAATTTCATCAAAATCACTATCTTCATTTGGACAAAGAGATTCATTTTTTCAAATAGATAGAATAATATATATATAATTGTTTAAAATATTCTTTCAGTAGCAAACAATTAAATAATTACTATGACATGAGCAGCATAAAATCCCTTACTTTCTTGTAAGAAGAATTGTAATAGGAGTAGCGATCGTCAGCTTTTCTTTTTCTCTCCCTCTCTCTATGGTTGATATCATAAAGAAGAAATGAATCTGCGTTAATGAACGTATAATAAAACTGAAATAACAAAAAATAAGAAAATGAAAATTATTATTAAAGTTTAAGATAGGATGATTTGTTTTGGTTTTTGGTATTGCGGCAAACCCTCGCTGGTTATCTGCCTAAGCAAAGGGATGCCTTTGTGAAGGACTTTCTAAGGGAAAGTGGCTCATATACACGCTAAACATGGGCAACCATGTAGGCGCCCATGTAGCCAGCTTGTTTGCGGGATTCGAGCATCGGACCGAACTAGGTGTGTCCAGCGACTCGGCCGCTAGTGGGCCTAAGGTAGGATGAAATAAATAATGGTGACTAAGAAATAAGGTTTGGTTTGTTTGATTATGGCAAAGCACGTGATGGCTATTTGCCTAAAGTTATACAAATAAGAAACAAATACGATTAGGCAGAAAATCATACGCAATATATCTTTTGCTGTACAATGCATGCACATAATTGTTCTACAATACATAATTATATAATAACTTTACCGTCTAACAAACCTTTGAACTTAACAATTACGCTTAAAATGGAAGGCATACTGAAAAAATAGCAACGATAGTAAAAACTTACTTGAAGTACATAACGTAAAAAATTACCGAGCTTAAACGAGCGATCCCACGCGCACTGCACAGAAAAAAAAGTGAGGTTACAGAACGGAAATTACGTATTCCAGCGTATACAATACAGTTTTACGGAGAGATGAATTGAAAAATGGCTGGAGAGACTTAGACATATTCTAACACACATACATGTAGTCAGCGAATACTGTTATGCAAGGTTCTTGAATATACTAAAGGTTAGGGCAGGAACGGAAAAAGCATGCCATTGGTTGCTGGTAGTGACGTCACTCGAGTGACAAGATACATCGGTCGACGCGTCTGTTGCATGATTTCAGTAATGGAAAAAATGTAAATTAAAGCAAAATGATCATTTTATATGTAGTATGTATAATAACATATTGGAAATACCGGGTATATACTTTGCTATTAAGTATTTTGTCAAAGCAAATGTTTATTTTATGTTCAGAATTCTTATGAATGGTAAAATAATTGTAAACATGCTTTTTTTAAATGAAAGCATTAGAATATGAAAAACGATATTTCAATTAATGAAACTAAATATTACAAAACGCGGTATTTTTAAATATTTTTACGTTGTATTGCCTGCACTTAATAAATCTTGTTGAATAGAACACATGAAGGCAGAACTGTCAAAACCATGATAATAACATAATCAAAAAGTATTTTCCCATATGTTTTCATGGCTCATGCTTTTTTTCTAATACAAATGAATTTTGATACTCTGTGAGTAATATATGATCGTGATTTTCAGTTTAAATTACAGATCTCAAGTAAAAAAGTATATAAAAGAATTTGAATCACCAAATTCATACTCAATTAATATAAAATTCTACAAATTTCTTTATAACGTCAATATATTTTTAAAATAGACTTATTACAGTCTTTTTAAGGTGAAAGGTCACTTATATTGATTCACTTCAGATGTCAGCAGAGTACATATATTTTCAGTATTATCTAAAAGTAATCTTTCTTTAATTCTTAATTTCAATTAAGCCTGCGTGCAAATTAAATATTTTTAGTAACTACTGTATTTATATCGCCTTGTTTCTTAAAATACTTTTGTGATACTCGAAATAGTGTTCAGTATTTAAATATTTTTCTTTCCGTTATAATTAAAAACAAATTATATGGAATCAAAATTAAAGACATATGCAGCAGTTTAATAACACTGAAGAGAATATCTTACTTACTCTTTCGCTATTTGTATTCCAACGCAATACACATATTTTTTTTTCCCCTTCAGGGTCAAGCATGGGGAAATTCACTTAGTTCTGTTAATTAAATTATATCAGATTCAGTTAAATAACACTGATAGGAATATGTCACTCACTGATTCGATATTTTCTTGGTAGTGTGGTTGAGAAACTGTTCTTTCATCGGGGTGAAGCATATATCAGTTTACTTCGTACGCAATGCTTAACCCAAACATTGCTTCAATATATAGAATTACTTTTGAGATGTAAAGAAAGTAACCAAACCACATAGGCATGTGACTGAAGTTGTATAAGCGAATTTAATAATTAGCTAATCATTTATGTAGTCAATATTGGTAAACATGACTCTGAGCTTAAATATCTCATTGTGATATAAGTCTCATTCACAAAATGAAGATCATGATAGAAAGTGATTTAAGATGAGAAAAAATTTAAATTTAAATGTAAAATATTAGTAAAATGACCTATAAATGTACAATTACATATACTAATGTACCCATTCGATCACAGTTATGTGTGAAAACTACATAAATTCATTACAAAAATAAGCAGATATTTTAACTGGTTGTAAGGACTAACTCAAATGTGTCACTGGATGATGTGTCCCTTCAAACAAATTAGATGTGTCACTGGGTGTAAACTGAGTTGCACAGTCTATCTTATCAGCTTATAGCCTTTCCGTTTTGGAGGAAAGGGAAGCTAAATTTTCCAATGATCGTTTCAATGTTTTGCGAGACTAACACCTTGCTCTATCTCTTTTTAGCATAAATTTGGATGAATCATTCGTGTCAAAAATATTTCTTTCGTGATTAACTTCAGTTTTCTGAAGTACAACATATATAATGTATTGGTCAGTTATTTTCACACGATGATGATGTAAGATGTAAAGTGGGAACAACATTAGCTTTCAGTACCCTTTTAGAAGTTGAACCAAGCAATACTGCATTTAGATGCCGTGTGTAGTCATCAGTTGTAAAATGAAGGCCACATATTCTTGCATTTTCGATGTTGGAATTATCTGCTTTTTTGCAGCGAACAATCCATAACTTACGAAGTTCTGGATCACTTGGAAAACGATGGTATGTGATATCCTGACTTCTAGATTTCCTTCTAAATTCTGACATAACGACACGGCATAATTTGCAATTTCTGACCAGGTATAATAGCGAATCAACAACACAAATCAAATGAAACTGTTGATGCAACAAATGTAAACAAACGCAAAGAACTAACGACTGTCATTCATGGACCTTATAAGAAATAGACTAACCCAGTGCGCGGGGCGTGCGTCACTCGGGAAGAGAGAGTAGGGACGATTTAGTTTATCGTAACATTGAAACATATGGCGTTTGTATCACATAACTCTTTTTAATTATTAAATGTGATACGTTGTATAAATGATGAGATAATAAAAATCACAGTTTTTGCTAATAAGATTTTATATATCTCATGAAACCACTTTTTAGTGCATTTTGAGTATTTTTTTTACTGCATTTTGAGCATAAGCGTAATTCTTGTCTAAACATCATTACTTTGATTGTTAATTTGGTACATTTATATTTACCGTATTGGCAACACCAAGTTCTCTCTTCTCTGTGTGCGAGCTATGGATGCCGATGTAATGTTGTGCACGTGTTGTTAAGTTTCAATAAAATATGTGAAAAGATACGTTTCTTATTTTTCGACTTGCTTCTTCATATGATATCGATTTATTTAACATGGTAGCAGTTCTCGTGGTTTGTGAATATGAATGAAGAATTTAGTAGTTATAATTTGTTTTAAAAGTTACCGGTACTAGCGTAAAAATGGCATGTACAAGAAGCAGCGATATCGGCATACCGCTATTTGATGGTTCGGACTATTTTAATTGGAAAGTGCGTATGATGAAATTTCTTCAATTTAAAAAGTGTAAAGATGTGGTTCAGCGGAAAGTCAGTGAAAACGATGACGTGGAAAAATGGGAAGAAAAGGATATACAAGCTACAAATTACATTTACGGCGCCATAACAAACAAGCAATTGGAATATATTCACGAGTGTGAGACTGCATTTGATATAATTACGAAATTTGATGCAATGTATTTAAAAACTTCAACATCTCTACAAATTGTTTGTAGAAATAACTTAGAATGTGTGAAACTGAAAAATTATCCTGATGTAAATATATTTTTCGATGATTTTGAAAAGTATGTGAACAAACTGAAACATTCCGGCGCCACCGTGATGGAACAAGAAAAATTGAACTATATGCTAAGAGCATTACCTTCAAATTACAGTCACATTGGTGACTTAGTAGATGTATTAACAGAGAAGGACAGAACAGTCGATTACCTAAAGAGCAAAATCAAATCAAAATTACTTGAAGAGAAAAATGATTATGAAGATCGTGCACTAGCAGAAAAATCAAATGTGTTCAAAATCGAAACAAGCAAATCGGGTCCACAAGGGAATGTCTGTTATAACTGTGGAAAACCTGGTCACATTAAAAAGAATTGTTGGCATGTCCATCAAAGGAACTATCGTTGTAATGGCTCCACTAATTATCGCGGTCGAAGTTCTTCAAATAATCGAGGACGTAGTCGTGCTTTTAGTGGACATCGTGAACGTGGAACATACTCTAACCAGAGAATAAACACTCATCAAGGCAATAGTTTTCACACCACTGTTATTGAAAGTAACGTGACAAGTTCCAGTGCAAATACTGTGACGAATAAAAATGAAATCGATTGGTTACTGGATAGCGGATGCACAGACCACATTATAAACAGTGATGAATATTTCAAAGAGCAAGTCACTTTGAAGGATCCTATTCTAGTGAAAGTCGGTGACGGAAGGATTTTGAAAGCTACAAAGGTTGGCAATATAATAGTTTCTTTTCCTGTATATAACTCTGAATCTATTGTAACATTGAAGAATGTATTTTATGTAAAAGAAATGAAAGCAAATTTATTAAGTTATTCGAAGATTACTGATAATCATAAAATAGTTTCAAAAGAAAATTTTTCTAAAATATATGATGTCAATGGTTCATTAGTAGCAGTAGCAAAGAAAGAAGAAAGATTATATAAAGTAAAGAGTTATGTTAAAAATAGTAAAATATTTGTAAATTTGACCAACAATAAGTTAACGTTAAAAGAAAAATTGCACCGTTCATTTGGACATGTAAACTTTAAATATCTGGATATTATGTGCAAAGATCAGCTATTAGAAGGAATCCCTAAAGAAATAGAAACCGAATATATGAAGTGTGCCATATGTATTGAAAATAAAATGCACAATTTACCATTCAAGAATAATAGAAGAAAAGCAGAAGATATTCTGGAGATTATACATACAGATGTAAATGGACCTCACAGAACAATTGGATGTAATGGTGAGAAATACTTTGTGAGTTTTATTGATGATTATAGCAAGTTGGCAAAAATTTATTGTATCAAATCTAAGGATCAAGTCTCCGATTGCTTAATTGAATGTGTAAATGAAATTCAAAATTTAACAGGGAAGACTATCAAAGAACTAAGATGTGATAATGGTAGTGAATATATGAATAGCAAGATATACAAATTTGCAAGAGAAAAAGGTTTCATGATAAAGTCATGCCCACCATATGTACACAAATTAAATGGTACTGCTGAGCGTTACAACAGAACTATAATGGATAGGGCAAGATATCTTCTAGCCGAAGCAAATGTTGACAGACGTTACTGGCCTGAAGTAATTAAAGCTGCTGCTTATTTGAAAAACAGGACATTAACAAATACTATTGTAAAGAAGACACCATATGAAATATTTTTCAATAGGAAACCATCTGCTAATGAATTGAAATTATGCGGAAGTAGAGTGTATGTAAGAATACCAGAAGAAAAGAGAAAGTCGAAGTGGGATAAAAAGGCTGAATTTGGAATTTTACTTGGGTATACAGAAGTTGGATATAGAGTTTTGATGAATAACAGAATAATAGTTGCCAGACATGTTGATATTATTGAAGAAGACATAATGTGTGTAGGTTGTGATGATGAAGATAAGAATGATGATACAAATAAGAAGAATGAACCTCAAGAAGTGTCGTGTGAATCGAGTAATGATAACTCCAAGGACAGTGTGATAAATAAAGATGAAACAAAAAGTGGAATGAGACCAAGAAGGCAAATCAAACCACCAGTTCAATTTCATGAAGAATTCGGGTACTACTGTGTTAGTGCAAATTTTTGTGATGCTACAGTTCCAGGTAACTTTGAGGAGGCGACAACATGCAGTGAGGCTGGACATTGGAAAGAGGCAATGGACAGTGAAATGAACAGTCTTGTTAAAAATAACACTTGGATACTAGTGACTAAACCAGAGGATAAAGCAATTCTAGATGTGAAATGGGTATTCAAAAGAAAACCAGGTAATGTTTTCAAAGCTAGATTAGTAGTTCGAGGTTTTCAGCAAAAAGATAGTATTGAGGACACTTACTCCCCTGTCATGAAGATGCAAACCTTAAAATTGTTACTTTCATATTCCTGTCAGTATAATTTAAATATTCATCAAATGGATGTTGAGACTGCCTTTTTAAATGGTTATGTTGTGTCTGAGGTTTATGTTAAACAACCACAAGGCTATAATGATAATTCGAATAGAGTGTATAAATTAAAGAAAGCACTATATGGGTTGAAAGAAAGCCCTCGTGCTTGGTATGAGTGCTTTAACGAGTATA
This sequence comes from Stegodyphus dumicola, assembly GCF_044657685.1. Classification (NCBI taxonomy): domain Eukaryota; kingdom Metazoa; phylum Arthropoda; class Arachnida; order Araneae; family Eresidae; genus Stegodyphus; species Stegodyphus dumicola. The sequence continues at coordinate 113,229,380 of NC_140778.1, read as the reverse complement.
TTGAGAGTCTAGGATTTCGTAGAAGTAAATATGATTAATGTCTTTATGTAAAATCTGAAAATGATGTATTTGTATATATTCTTTTATTTGTTGATGATTTGTTGATATGTTGCAGAGATACTCAGGTAATTAATAATATTAAGGAACAACTACATAAAAAATTTAAAATGAAGGATTTAAATAAAGTAAAAAGCTACATTGGAATTGATATTGAATATGATGAGAAAAGTAATATCTTAACACTGAGTCAGGAAAATTATATTGAATCTTTAGCTAAACTGTATGGTATTGAAAATTCAAAGCTTTATGATACACCAATGGAGACTAATCTTAAACTAAGCCAATCTAATTTAAATCAAAATGTCAAATATAGAAATCTAATAGGAGCACTCTTGTATATTAGTCATGGTACTAGACCAGACATATCTTTCAGCGTAAATTATTTAAGTAGATTTCAAAATTGTTATGATGAGACACATTTCAAATATGCTTTGAGAGTTTTAAAGTATTTGTACTTAACAAAACATCTAAAATTAACCTATAGTAAAAATCTTAAAACTGATATGAATTGTTATGTTGATGCTGATTGGGCAGGTGATATTGTTGACAGAAAGTCAACTACTGGGTTTGTTATTGAATTATTTGGTAATCCAATTTACTGGAAATCCAAAAAGCAAAATTGTGTGACAAAATCTTCCACTTTTGCTGAATATATTGTTTTATCTGAGGCTGTGACAGAAATTAATTTCTTGAAAAATGTTGTGAATGATATTTTTGCTGATATAACTCACCCGGTTAAAATGCGGTTTAGCCCACTGCTTGGCGATTGTTTTTTAATGGGCAATAAACGCGCCAACATGGCTAACCCGATGTTTTGAAGCTGTGTTGTTATTCTGTTGCCACTAAATGTTATCGCCCTGTGTTATATTTAAAGAAATTAAATATTGAAAAATCTGCATAAATGTTTCTCGCATTGTGATAAAACAACGGTACCTAGAGCCATCAAATTTTGAATAACATACGTTTCCAACCTAATATGGGTATCTGGAAGCCCAAACTTTGGAATTTTTTTTATTATCTGATTGCTATTTTGTAAAACTTGAACGAATTTTTGATTAGCAAACTCAAAGATTTCAAAGCGAGCAACGGCAACACAGTGCGAGAAAAAAAACATTTTTACGTGCAGAGTGCAAAACTGTGTATCGGAAATTCTAAAGATATGCTCATTTTAAAATTATATTGCGATATTGCTGTTGAACTGAATTTTATGGTTTAAGTGTAAAGAACATTATATTTGATAAAAAAAGGTAACACACAAAACGTTAAAAAAAACGCCCCTTTGGGCGTAATGTAAAATCTAAAAGCTTTCATTTTTTTAAATTTATTTATTTATTTATTTTTATTTTTTCTTGTTAATTCTGTTGCGGTTTGAATATTCTTATGCGGTGGTTCTTTTTTTTAATCGAGTGTTTTCCTCCCCTGTGGGTTTTAGCCTTTTTTCTGCATATATTACGGAAACGGCGTATAAAACGTTAGTAAATTTATTTAAAGATGAGGAGGGATCCAAAAGGGTTTCCCCCTGAGATAAACTCATATATAAAAACCCTCTAGAAGACTTTACATTTTCCTTGAAAAGGGTAAGTGACAAAATTTTTCTTGTATGGTTCGTTTTAAAGTTGCTTATTTTTAATATTTTGTATTTCTTTTTGGCTCAATCCTAGAAGACTGGAAAAGCTGACGTTGTGCTATTCTCTGATGTTTTTTTTTTTTTAATGAAAATAGATCGATATGTACATGGGCAAAGCCAATGCAGTGCGCAATGCCGACGTTGTGCGCGATGCCGAGTATGTACAATTCTGGGATGTTTTTTTGAAGTGAAAATAGATCGATGTGCACATGGGCAAAGCCATCGTAGTGCGCAATGCCGAGGTTTTGCGCGATGCCGAGTTTGTGCAATTCTGGGATGTTTTTTTAAGTGAAAATAAATCGATGTGCACATGGGCAAAGCCAATGTGTTGCACGATGCCGAGTTTGTGAAAATTCTGGGATGTTTTTTTAAGTGAAAATAGATCGATGAGCCCATGGGCAAAACCAATGTAGTGTGCAATGCCGAGGTTGTGTGGGATGCCGAGTTTGTGCAATTCTGGGATGTTTTTTAAGTGAAAATAGACCGATGTTCACATGGGCAAAACCAATGTGGTGCGCAATGCCGAGGTTGTGTGCAATGCCGAGTTTGTGCAATTCTGGGATGTTTTTTAAGTGAAAATAGATCGATGTGCACGTGGGCAAAGCCAATGTGGTGGGCAATGCTGAGGTTGTGCGCGATGCCGAGTTTGTGCAATTCCGGGATTTTTTTGAAGTGAAAATAGATCGATGTGCACATGGGCAAAGCCAATGTAGTGCGCGATGCCGAGTTTGTGCAATTCTGTGGTGTTTTTTTAAGTGAAAATAGATCGATGAGCCCATGGGCAAAGCCAATGTAGTGTGCAATGCCGAGGTTGTGTGGGATGCCGAGTTTGTGCAATTCTGGGATGTTTTTTTAAGTGAAAATAGACCGATGTTCACATGGGCAAAGCCAATGTGGTGCGCAATGCCGAGGTTGTATGGGATGCCGAGTTTGTGCAATTCTGGGATGTTTTTTTAAGTGAAAATAGATCGATGTGCACATGGGCAAAGCCAATGTGGTGCGCAATGCCGACGTTGTGCGCGATGCCGAGTTTGTGCAATTCTGGGATGTTTATGTTGTAAATTTCTACGAGGTTTAAACCTCTCCCATTTGTTGTGAATTACACGTAGCGTTTAAGCGAAACTAATGGTATTTTGTGTTTTAAACTTAAATTTCAGATTTTATTTTGTTTTTTAATTTTATTATATTTGTTGTCTTTTTTTAATTTCCTATCGTTGACAATATTACTTATCCTAGCTTTAGATATCGAAAAGCCATGGCTTTCACAGCGTTTTTTAATAACTAGATACGAATAAATTTCTTCGGAGAGAGCACAAATGTCCGAAGACAAATTGTCAAGTAGCAGACGATAATTTATGTTTTCAAAAATATATACTTGCAGTTAAAAAGAATTTCCAAGCAGACGATTTCTCTTGAAATTTTTACTTCGTAATTTGGGCAGTTAATTCAGTTGCCGTTTGAATGTTATTTGGTAGTTATCAATCGAGTGGTTTTATCTGTATGTTTTTAAGATTTTTCTGCATAAATTTCGTTAAATAACTGTCGCTATGCGTTTATCTGTGATGCTGAGAGAGGTGAGTGATTGTACATGTAAATTTATTACTTTATTGGAAGTGCAAGGGAAACTTACCGTCATTGAATGGTGTATGAAAGTTGGTTTGATTGCTACTTTTTTTGTTTGTTCGAAATGGGGTGAAACTATGCGTTTTTGTGAGAGAAAGGGAAGTATAGATGGATTTGAATGGCGATGTAGAAAGCAAGGAAAAGTGAATGCGCATGATGTTTGTAGGAGTATAAGGTGTTGGTTTTTGAAAATGGGAAATGAATCTGTGATTCAAGAAGGGAAAGTGTATGAACATGCTGTTGTTGATTGGTTTATGTTTTGCAGAGAAGTGTGTATGACGACTATGATAAATGATAGTGTTCCAATTGGTGGTGAAGGAGTAATAGTTGAAGTGGATGAGAGCAAATTCGGGAAAATGAAGTATGGAAGAGGAAAGCCCGTGGCAGGTCATTGGGTAATTGGTGGTATAGAGAGAGGAACGAACAGATGTTTTTTTTAGAGAGGTTGAGAATAGATCAAAGGAGAGTTTGGAGAGAGTGATAGTTGAATGGGTGTTTCTGGGATCAACTGTGGTTTCGGACTGCTGGAAGGCATATGGTGGACTAAAAAATTTAGGTTATAGCCATCTGACTGTCAACCACCGTCTGTACTTCCGTGATCCCGAGTCGGGTGCGCACACTAATTCCATAGAAGGTACCTGGTCTGGAATCAAACGTCATTTACGTCGAAATACAAACCACGTAGATGACGAATTTGATTCATATTTAGCGGAATATATGTGGCGAAAATGGCACAACCACTCACTAAGTGATGAACATTATCGTGTCTTTTTAGCGGCAATCATAAAGATTTATCCGCCGGAAACGGCCGATAAAACTGAGTAAATTTTCTAAGAAGACCGGGTTTAGGGAGGTTTTCCCCCGACATCACTGTGAGAAATTAGATTTTTTAAATGTATTAACGTGTAGAATTCTAATACTAGAGTATAAAACGTGGTTTAGGAACTTAAGAAACAGGGAAATGAAAGCTGTGTATGATGTTGATATCCAATCATAAATATTTTTCTTTTTTATTAATGTAAAGCTTAAAAATTTTTAGAAAATAATGAAGATTGTTTACTTACTAGTACGTAAGAGATGGTGTCGTTACGTAGCAATAAGGTAATTTTGTAAAGATGATAAGTTAAAATGTTCCGCAATATGAAATTAAAATTTTAAAAAATCTGTTTTTATTTGTGTAAATACTAAAGCTTAAAAATATTCACCCTGTATGAGAGACTGCGACGTTGTTTACAGTTTTAATAATTGTTACAATTCACTTACCGTATTATAGTAGTTTGAAATACAAAAAATTTAGTATACTTATTTCTACATCTGTAGAGAATACATTGTGACGTCACAATCTTAGTCCCACCCATTTATGAACGTCACATAGCTCCGCCTTCGCAACTTTGTTTATGCAACGTATTCTGATATTTTACTGGCGATTTTCAAAAAATCGCCAAGCAGGGGCCTAAAGCACATTTTCACCACTCACCCCATTAAAATTTATGAAGATAATTCAGGAGCTTTGGCCATTGCTAATTATGGGAACTTCACTAAAAATTCAAAACACATAGAAGTTTAATATCACTATGTTCACGAAAATGTTCAAAATGGAGTAATTGAAATTGTAAAGATTGATTCAGAATCAAATATTGCAGATATCTTTACTAAGTCTTTAGGAAAGATTAAATTTATGAAATTTAGAGAAGGTTTGAAATTGAAATAAATTTTGTATACTGTTTATTTAAGTGATGTTTATTTAAATATATTTGCTTGAAATAGATTTTGATAATGTCCTTATGTAAACTAAATTGTGTTTAACTTTGATTTTAACATTTAAGTTAATGAAAGAAACTTTTTTAAAAATAATTTGTGTTAAGTGTTGAATGTTATTGTTTTTATCTATGCTTAATTGTAAATGCTAAAGATGAAAAGATTGCTTATATCTATGTTTGTTTGTAATTAGTAAATATAAATGTAACGAGGCGTGTTAGTTTGGTACATTTATATTTACCGTATTGGCAACACCAAGTTCTCTCTTCTCTGTGTGCGAGCTATGGATGCCGATGTAATGTGCACGTCTTGTTAAGTTTCAATAAAAAATGTGAAAAGATACGTTTCTTATTTTTCGACTTGCTTTTTCATATGATATCGATTTATTTAACATTGATAAAACGGTAAAAACTCTAAACAAAAAATTTATGAATTTACTTTTGCCTACAAATAAAGTAAAATTAAGTAAGATTGATAGTACATGATGCTATGAAACAAAAAAGGTAAAATTAAACAAGATTTGTTAATTTTTTAAAATTTTATGAACATTTTCAGGCAGCAGTTTCAAATGTTTATAGCAACCAAGGATTGTTTTATTTATTTTTTCTGTTTTGAAAATTATTATGGTATTAAAAGATGATCATTTATGACAATATTAATAACTCATAAAATTCGGAGCATAAACTTTTCTGAGTGTAATGAAAAATTAAAAAAAAATCACAGTAAATAAAAAAATCTTAGCGGAACTAGAAATAAATAAAAAAAATAATTATTATAAAATACAAGATATTATATGTCCAATCTTAAATTTTTATTAATGCGCCTAAAGTAACCTTGTAATTTTATATACCTGTAAATACTGTAAGCAGAATGACTATACATCCATAAATACATATGTATGAAAGTAAACAATTTAGGACATTTGTTGCATTGAAAAATTCGCTTAATTCACTTTTTATTTCAAATATTTGCGAAAACAAGATTATATCTATTTATCTATTAATGTAAATACACACACCTATATATATATATTTAGAGAGAGAGAAGAAGAGAAACAGATAATATGGTTTATTGATGCTTAAATAAAATTAATTTAGTAAATCTGCTTCGAAAATTTTCTCTCTGTTTAGATTTATTGTAACATGGAACTGCATGATGCATTCTGATTTTTAAATATTGAAATATCACTGCTTTAATTAATTTAATCAGGTGGTTTTTATCTGGCTCATCATCATAAATATGGTCTTGAAGAGAAGGAAATATATGTGTTCCTACGCTTTTTAAGACTTTTAGAGTCATGAAATTTATAATATTTTTTTATTCAATTTAAACTCTTTTTCAATCTGCCTAAAAATTATTTCTGCATTTTTGCAGATCATTCGGACGTCACTGGAAGGAGAAGTCAAACCTTTACATCCAGATTTATAATATTTGAAACCTAGCAAACCATCATGTGGTTCTGTTGAAACTAAAGCTGAGAAACAGATATTACAATTTACTTTATAAGCTAAGCTATTAACAACAAAACCAGCTATATAAGATGTATACTTTTCGTTCTTAAAAATTCTTATTTTTGATTAGTTATAATGCTAGGAATTAAAATTTACCTATAATTTAAAAAAGCAGCCAAAAATTATAAATTTTAAAGAAAAACTTTAAAAATTCATTTTTAGGCATTTTAGTATTTAGCTATAGTTTAGTATTAGTTATAGTTTTAGTAATTGTAAGAGAAAATTACTTGGTTGAATTTTTCTGTTAGTTCAGATTTAAAATATTATTTTCTAAAAGAAGAAGTTACAAATTCGCTTACATCATAGGAAAAGCTAAAAATATATACAAGCTGAAAGCATGCAACAGGTTTATAATTATTTAGAACGTTAATTATGCTTGAAAAACATGATAAGTATTTAAAAAGCAATCTCAGTGTCAAAAATAAAAATATTTAAAAATTCTTACTTGTGAAATTAGGCACTACCACCAGCTTTTTCGTGACAATTGTACGCGCTGCAATACCCAACCATTGCTAATTTCTGGAAGTCGTTCCTACTCCTCCGGATGCGATCAAGGTGACAGACGGGAACGCGCCAGACAAGGGAGGAAACGCAATTGGGTTAGTCTATTTCACGGAGTCTATTTCTTATAAGGTCCATGCTCCGTGGTCTATTTCCTGGCCTACGCCTTTTTCGCTGCCATCTTGGATGGTTTTGTGTTTTTTGGCTGTTACCCGTCTTCGTGATTTCATATTGAATTACAAGTTTATTTGTGCTCAATGTGTATTTCTCGGATCTAGTATAGTGCTTCGATTGCGATTTTTGTGTGTGGTGATAGTGTATTTTCGACGCACATGGTGGGCAGTGATTTCCCGCTGCTACCGGTCAAGGAAAAAATGGATAAGAAAACGCCTAGTGGAATACTGTGTGGACTCGCCGCCGATGTAATGGATTATGGAAATAGAATACTTGATCTGGACTGGCAGGAACTCTTTGCTAAGGAAAATTGGAACTATGATGATTTTTGTCGCGGAGTGGAGATGGTGGCAAAAATCAACACGGACCTCATTGCGCGGGGAGACTCGTGTAAAAATATTCTAAACCTGATGACCGAAGAGGAGGTAGTGAAACGCATCCGACAGTCTCTGGACAAGGATCAACTAATTGGAGCAACGCTGAGATCCAGCCTAGAAGGTAAGTGCCAAAGTGCTGCTTCTGCCCTTGGTTGTAATTTAAATTCAGATAGTGTAAAAAGTGCTTGTCAAAATGTGTTAATGAAAAACCTATGTTCTGTTGCTAATGATTTAAGTACTAGTAATGATAATGTTAATGTTAAGTCTAATGTTACAAATGACTGTAATCTGGCTGAGACACCAAAACCTAGGCCTAAGCGCCCTTCGAAAAAATATTCTGAGCGTTCAATTAATGATGATAGGGACGCAGATGGATTCATTCTGCCAAAAACCACTGCGCGCCCTAGCAAAATAATAAAATGCAACGCCGATTTGCCACTGGCCAATAAATTTGAAAAATTGAGTACTCAGGATACTAATAGCAAACCTGATGTTGATATCGATGATGTGGTAATGGAAAGTGTTGTCGCGAAAATTCCAAAACCCAAACCAATTATGGTGAAGCCAGATATAAAGTATAATGAATTTATGAAGGTGTTGCGGGATAATGTTAAATATGAATTTGCGGGCAAGGTGCAGGGGGACTTCCTCAAAATCTTCCCGGAGACCGAGGATGACCATCGCAAAATCTCCAAATTTCTAGATGAAAAGAAAGTAGATCACTATATTATACTTTCTAAATTTGATAGGCCACTCAAAGTGGTCATTAGAGGCCTTCCAATCGATTGTGCTCCGGAAGATGTGCATGAAGAATTGACCAACTTGGGTTATAAAGTACGAAAAGTAGCACAAATGCACAGGATTAGGACAAGAGTCCCCATGCCCTTGTTCCAAATTCACGTTGAACCCCAGAAATCGAAAAAATTTATGATATTACTAAGTTCTTGAATTTTTATGTAAGCATTCAACCTTATAGAGTGAATGGGAGTGTTGTGCAATGTCATAATTGCCAGCACTTCCATCACTCATCTGAAAATTGTAAATTAAGACCTCGCTGTGTTAAATGCGCTGGCACCCACAAAACTGAGGAGTGTTCCAGCAAATTTATTGCTGATGTTAAATGCTGTAATTGTGGGCAGGCAGGACATCCTGCGAATTATCGCGGATGCCCTAAATTCCCAGTTCCTCAGGGTGCCAGATCGCAAAACAAAAAAGAAGTACTTGTTAAAGAAAGCCATTTAAAACCCGGAATTTCCTTTGCTAATATTGTAAGCGGGAAAACTCCCCAGAGCACGGTTGAGGCAGCTAAAAAAGAAAATACTGTGCAAATGGCCAGTAAATCTGAGAAGCCAGTTAACACGAACGATGTGGGCCTGTCTGGCCTTTTCGAAATGTCTAAATTAATTAAGGATATTATCAATATGTTCAATGGAATCTCTTTTGTCACTGTTATACGTAGGATCACGAAAAAAATGCCTGAACTACAGGCTACTCAAAATACTGTAGATAAATTATTTATTCTATTTGAACTATTTGAAGAACTTTTTGGATCTATAAGTACTGCAAATAATGTATAATTTGAAGTCTGTGCTAAACATAATTACATGGAACGCAAATGGATTATCTCATAGAATTCATGAGCTAAGAGATTTTATAAATGAGTACACTCCTGACGTTATGTTCCTACAAGAACACAAGCTTGGTCCAGCCATTCCTATCTATGTACCAAACTATGTTGTCCATAGGTCAAACAGAGATCCGGTAATCTCCCGCCCAAGAGGAGGTGGAACAGCGCTCCTGATTAAACGCTGCATCCCACATCTTCCAGTCACAGTACCGCAGCTTTCGGTCGTGGAGGCCTCTGCAATTTCACTCACAACAAACACTTCCACAACATACATTCTTGTCTCCACTTACATTCCCCCAGGACGTCTTGTTTCTGCAGTCCTGGCTGATTTACAAATATTACTGAGTCTAGGTAAACACATTATCCTAGGAGGAGACCTAAATGCACGACACCGCGCATGGAACTGCTATAATTCAAACGACATTGGACGTGTAATTTTCAACTTAGCCCACTCGGCTGGATTACACATAGCAGCTCCGAAAACCCCAACACGGTACACCACTAGGTCCACCGGGATCCTTGACTTCTTCCTGCTCGGAAATACCAGTGTTCCACTGGATATTTCCGTGCTGGATGAACTGTCATCGGATCACAATCCGGTTAAGATGATTCTGGACATTAGTAGGTATACCACAGCAGACACAAGAGCCTTTAAAACAGACTGGCATATTTTTGCCAAAGCTCTCAACAACATACATTATACACTCCCTACGATACAGACTGGGGATGACATTGATAGTTTCATTCAGGAGCTCACAGAAAAGATCAAAGAAGCTTACGAAAAGGCAAAAGTCGAAATTCATAAAAGGACATACACAAGAAGCCGTGATCTTCAAGCACTCATTAAACGGAGAAATGCTGCGCGGAGGCTATTCCAAAGGACCAGATGTCGTGAAGACAAAACCCTTTTCAATCGCCTTGCCAATGAAGTCAAGTCTCTTACACGCGTGCAAGCACAGCAACGCTGGACCAGCTACCTTAACTCACTTTCCACGGACGATAACTCTCTGTGGAAAGCTGTTTCTAGGTATACAAAATGCTGCAACAAAATTCCGCCCCTTAAAGGCCCCACGAGGATTCATTACACCGAAACTGAGAAAGCAGAACTGTTAGCAATGCAACTGGAATCTCAGTTTTGCACGAACAACATACATGACATTCCAACAGAAAACATTGTTTACACATTTCATAACAATATTACAACAAATACAAACATAAACAACATCCCTCCGGTTATGCCTTCGGAGGTCCTTGGCTGTGTCAATAAACTCAAGAAGCGGAAAAGCCCTGGTTTGGATGGGGTCACCAACTATATGCTAAAGAAAATGCCACTTAAGATCATCTTCATCCTGGCGAAGATATTCACCAGGATCATGCAATTACAGCATTTCCCACAGGCCTGGAAAACGGCAAAAATTGTACCCATCCTGAAACCGGGGAAACCAGCATCCGACCCCACTGCTTACCGGCCGATCAGTCTGCTCTCCTCCATGAGCAAGGTCTACGAGGCTATGCTTCTCACAAGAATAAATCATCACCTGGAGCAACACAACATCTTAATCCCAAGCCAATTCGGTTTCCGGAAAGGCTTGGGAACCACGAACCAGCTCTACAGGGTAGTGGAGCTTATATCGGATGGTCTGCACAAGAGGAGAGTTACTGGCGGTCTGTTTATTGACATAGCCAAGGCCTTTGATCGGGTCTGGCTGGAGGCACTAGTTTACAAAATACACAATCTGGGCTTCCCAGATTACATCACAAACATCACTAAATCCTACCTAACAGGTAGAAACTTTGTCGTTCACGTCTCAGGAACAAATTCTAATCTACACCCCATAAGGGCAGGGGTCCCTTTTAGGGCCCACCTACTTTAATATTTACGTGAACGATATCCCTACAACTCAGGACACAACACTGGCTATGTATGCTGACGACACAGCAATCCTCACACAAAGTGCATTTGCTGGTTCAGCTATACAACATCTACAAAATTACATACATGCACTGGAGACTTGGCTCACTCAATGGAAGATTAAGGTCAACATAGATAAAACTCAAGCCATCCTGTTTACCAGGAAGAAGAAGTTCAAAAAAAACCTGGTAATGTACGGCAGCTCCATCCCCTGGGCCCAGCAAGTCCCTTATCTTGGTGTGATCCTCAATAAAACTCTGTCATGGAACCCACACATCACAAATATTATTAATAAGTTTCGAGCCCGTAAAGCTCAACTCTTCCCCTTAATTGCTCGAAACAGTGTTTTGACTATAGATAACAAGTTACTCATTTATAAATCCATTTTGCGTCCATTACTATGCTATGCATGTCCTGTATGGGCGTACTCATGTAACAGGTATCGGGGCAAGCTACAAATTGCCCAAAATTCCACTCTCAGGCAAATTGCCAATGTACCATGGTACGTGAGGAACAATAAAATTCATGAGGAACTGGGCGTGCGCCCGCTTAAATCTGTATACTACAAAATTGCCAAACGATTTCATAGCAGGCAGTTAGAGATTGGAAACCCTGCCATTAAGATACCTGAGTACGACCCATACAATCTGGACAACAAACACAGGCCTTTGGCCATATTAAATGAATGGATCATGTAATGGCATAGCATAGTAATGGCTTCTCTGCTTTATATTATTATTGTCTTCTTAGCAACATCTTCAGTATGTATATTTATTTTATTATTGTTATTGTACTCTCATGTATGTATATAAATTTGTATATATTTATTTGCCAAGGGCTGGCATCACTTTGGGCACTGCCTTGTGTTTCACATCTTGTTTCTAGGATTTCTCATCACTCGACAGCTTTCTGGCCTTCTGGTAATATATAAAAAATCCCTAAAATCCACCAAAAAATTCTAAATATACTTAAAAATGTTAAAAAAAAAAAAAAAAACTTGATCAGACTAATATGTATAAACTTAATGAAAAGCAGCAATTCGAAACTTCTAAATATATTCTACATGGGGTAGGGCCTTCGGCCCAGGTACCCTGGTGTACCAAGGCACCGTTCCACTGAGGTCTATTTCCTATAAGGTCCATGCTGTCACTAACATGACGTCATGCGCACGCGGCATAATTTTCTCCCGGCACTACGCATCGCTCTTGGGCCACCCCTGCTTTGCCGGGACGTTGTCAGAGACCGAGGGGGAGTCTGTAACATACGCTAGCAAACTCGTGTACTGCAACGATAACTTAATCGGACGCTATTCAAAACACCTACGCCCGAACTAGTTAATTTTGAGTTTCGGCAGAGTACTACGAACATGAACTTTTTATTTTCATTTATTTCTTTGTGATACTTCTTGTTAGTTTTATCATGTAACTTTCTTTATGTACTGTTTGTGTTTAATTAAATTCCTTTTGTTAAATGTTAAACACGCTACACTGTTACAATTTCTAAATTTATACAATATACTATTAATCTTATGTTCTTTACACGCTTGGAATTTCATCTTTATTTACCTAGCATTCGCAAAATTTTAAATAAATTTTGCTTTCCTAATTTCGCATTAAGTAATCTCAAAATTTATTCAGTATGACAACACGTGACCTTGAACTGCCATTAAATTAGCAGCATAAATTTGCGAAGTGGAACATTCTACTCTGTGCAAAAGATAAATTCACAGTACGAAATCAGTTTGAAGAGTAGTATTTAATATTTACCCTAAATTTCGGATTCTAAGACTTTAATATTTTTTTCAGTGATACAACACGTTAGCCTACCACTACACATCGATATCTTCTTACATATCACAGAATTCTGAAAAATTACGTATCAACACAAAAGCATTTGAAAACTGATCCAGGAATAGAAGTCAAAGATTCAGGGATTTGTACGGGAAAAAATATAATAATTTAAAAAAAACTTTTAATACTTTTTTTTGTGTAATTATCAAAATATTATTAAGATTAAAATCCTAACAGATTTCAAGAAAACAAGTACATTTTTCTAGCTAAGCAAGGACTAGAAGTAATTCTTATTTTTTATTTACGATCTTGCTGAATTAGTATGAGATATCAACATCCTAAAATTGCCACGAGTCGAGTAATTAGGAACGCCCTGAAGGAAAACGAACAGACAAATCCTCAAAATTATTCAACACTAAACTAATTTATTAACTTTTAATATTTTAATAAGAAATAAAACCTCAATGTACACAAAAATTATTCTTTACAAAGCATGATGAAGATAATCCGAATTGAGGAAATGAATATAAATTTTTACGTATTAAATGCACAAAAACACAGTGGAATAGAATTTCGCAATAAAAGTGAAGAATATCCTCGAAGTGTTGTTGCAGATAACGTAACACTGCCATCAGACTAGATTTATTCGTATATAAAATTAGCAAAAATATTTATTCGATACTTTAGGTACTATGGTGGTGTAAACAATTTGGACCCTCAAAGATTTATGCCAACAAACGGGTCTAACTGCGCGACAATATTTCTCATCCAAACAAATCTAAACAATGGTTCAAAGAGATATTATACGACTTCAATGTCTTATATTACCGGGATATGAAAACCCGCACTGTAAGTAAATAATTTTCATTCATCATTTCAACACCGCAACTGTACAATTATCATTACTGATTTAATAAAATAATTAATATCACGGTATTTTTATTGTTATTTAATAATTAATTAATTAATTATTCATTAAAATAATTAAGGATTAAAGTCTCGGTGAGGGCATTGAAGATTTTTCACATTTCCTGCTTCCAAATATCAAATGGCTCTACAAAGTAAAGGAAAATAATAAAAAAAAAAAAAATTAAATTTCAAAATGGTTGCCAAATTATTTTAATACCTATCGGTTCGTAGTTACTTGAAACGTGCAATCTTTATACTGAAAAGTAACATTAAATTGCGTAATATTTTGTGTATTTAAGAAAACTTGTACATATTTACTTACTTCTACTAAACTAATATTTGAATTAAATTAAACAAGAAGAAATCTGGCGAAGAATGATGCAAACATTTTTTTTTTTTTTTTTTTTTTTCTTTTCAAAAATACCATTCATTACTTTCAGTTGTAGGCATTGCTAATAAAACCCTATTTTAAGCACCAGCAAACTTATCCTCTTTCTATTTATAGAAATCCCCCTATGTAATTTCAAACAGCAAATATATAAATTACTTGTTTTTTAAGCGCCAGAAGTTAAACCTTAAGAAATACATCAATAATTAAGACAATTAAAGGCAGACACGTTTCTAATATTTCATGTTTTTCCCCCCTCTTAGTCTTTCTTTTCTTTCATGTTTCTCTCTGATACAAATAAATTTTACTGTGTTATAATTATTATATTGATGTACTTCCGTATATTTACATTATAAATTAATGAAATAAATACTTATTAATTTAGAATGGAAAATGATATTTGCTCTTATAAAAGGTAAAATACTTAATAAAAGATGTATCTTAATCATTTTTTTATACTGGAGAATACATTTACCCAAAAGGGTGCCAGCCGGAAAGGGCTATTAGTCTTGAAACGGGATTCTGCGATCTCCACTATAAACGGCAGCATCAGTTTTAAAATTTTTGAAACAAAATATTATCTCTCTGTATTATTTTAAGGAATGAAGAAACGATGTTACCTAGGTTTATTAAACTTTGAATAGCGTAGTCCTCAACCCGAATACTATATAGCCCTAGAAACCCGAATTTAAATTTGGATGAAAGTAGCTTTTGTTTATTGCTAGTCGAAGATCTCTACTGTTTGTCTAATATCTAGCATTGTGGCGAGAATAAGTACTATATCAATGAATATTAAAAATGCCAAATATTTTGTACGTTCTGCAGGAACAATGGGGGTATTCAGGAACAACCTCAAGAACCACACATCTACAGTAATAATGCTTGTAAATGCGTGTATCATCGATTGGCGGTGAAGTTTTGTATGATTCATCTACAAAAAGTAAAATATTTTTGTTTTAAATTGAATCAGTGGACCCAGCGACACAAAAGAAATGTGTTACGTGAGATAATTTTATTGTAGGAGCTTTTCGGTGGCAAGGAAAATAGGGATAATTGCAGTCCGTGTAATCTTTAAAAGCCTAAATGTATTTCAGGAAACAGGAACAGCAAGTGGTTATCATAATTTGAATTGGCAGAAGAATGGGATGTAGCTCTTTTTCAAATGTGACAGTCGAAAACATCAGAATTGCGTTTGATTGACCATTGTGGAAAAGGCGAAAGCAATTTCGGCTGGAATTCTGTGAAAACATGTACACCTGTATCAAGGTTCTTTAATATACTAAGGTTAGGCCAGGAACGGAAAAAGCGTGCCATTGGTTGCTGGTAGTGACGTCACCCGGGGGACAAGAAACATCGGCCGAAGCGTCTGCTACATGATTTTGGTAATGGAAAAAATGTAAACTAAAGCAAAATGATCATTTTATATGTGGTAGATACACCGGAAATACCGGGTATATACTTTCCGATTAAGTATTTTGTTAAAGAAAATGTTTATTTTATGCACAGAATTCGTACGAATGCTGAAAATAATTGTAAACATTAAATTCTTTTCGTAAAGGAAAGCATTAGAAAATGAAAATCGATATTTAAGTTAATTAAGGGAAATAAATATTGTAAAACAAGGTATTTTTCAATATTTTTTCGTAGTATTGTTTGCACTAAATAAATCTTGTTGAACAGAACACATGATGGCAGAACTGCTAAGACCATGGTAAAAACATAATCAAAAAGTATTATTCTATTTATTTTCATTGCTCATGCACTTTTTTTAATACAAATGAACTTTGACATTCCATGAGAAATATATGATCGTGATTTTCAGTTTAAATTACATATTTCAAGCAAAAATATACATAAAAAGATTTGACTTAACAAATTCATATTTAAATACCATAAAATTCTACAAATTTCTTAATATCCGTCATTTATACATTTAAATAGTATACTTATCGCATTCATTATAAAGTGAAAAGTCACTTCATACTGATTCACTTCAGATTTTAGCAGAAGTGCGTATATTTTCAGTATAATCTAGAAGTACTCTTATAATCCCTTACACTGCCAAGATTTCTATATAACATTTATCCTGACGTGATTATTTGCTATAGTAAATAATCTTGGATATTGGCATCCTATTCTTCCTTCCATACATTAAAAATGGAACAATTAAAATACATTTTCTTACACATATACGCACAATAATAATAATAAACTTGCCCTACATCTTAGTTTCGGCCCACCAACGGCTGAGCGGTAAAGTCGCTGAACACTGGTAGTTCGGTCCGAATCCCGCGAACGGGCTGGCTGCATGTGTGTTTTCGTGGTTTTCCACATGCGTAACGTATATACGAGCCAGTTTCCCTGAGAAAGTCCTCCACGAAGACATCACACCTATTACGCAGATAACCCTAGTGTACTTTGCCATAATTAAATACACCACCACATCTTAATTTCAATTCAGCCTGTACACAAATTAAATATTTTTAATTACTAATGTATTTTTATCAGGTTGTTTCTTAAAATACTTTTGTTATACTCGAAATATGTGTTCAATATTGAATTATTTTTCTTTCTCTTATAATTAAAAACAAGTTATATGTAATCAAAATTAAAACATATGCAGCAGTTAAATAACACTAAACAGATCTTACTCTTAATAACACTAATAACACTAATCTTACTAAAATAACACTAATCTTACTCTTTCGCTATTTGTATTCTAGCATTATACATAGATTTGTTTTCCTTCAGGTTCAAGCATGTGTAAGTTATATCAATTAAATTACATCACACATACCTGTATGCATCAGTTAAATAACACTGAAGGAAATATGTCACTCACTCATTCGATGTTTGCATCATAGTGTGGTCGAGAAATTGTTCTTTCCTCACGGTGAGGCATGTATCAGTTTACTTAGTTCGCAAAGCTTAACCCAGACGCTGCTTCAATACATAGAATTACGTTTGGGATGTAAAGAAAGTAACCAAAACATGTGAATGAAGTTGGGTACGCGAATTTATTAACTAATCATTCAGGTACTCAGTATTGGTAAACATGACATTGAGTTTAAATATCTCACTACGATGTAAGTCTCATACACAAAATGAAGATTATGATAAAAAATGATTTAAAATGAGAAAATTTTTCAATTTAAATGTAAAATAGCAGTAAAATGAAAAATAAATGTAAAATTACATCACAGTTATGTATGAAAACTACATAAATTCATTAAAAAAATAGTTATTTTATCTGGTTGTAAAGAGTGTTTTCCGCCATATAACGTATTAACGTGTATAATTCTGACACAACGCTATAGCACAATTTGCCACTTCCGCCTAGGTATAATAGCAAATTAACAACAGAAATCAAATCAAACTGTTGATGCAACGAAAGTAAACAAACGCCAAGAACTAACGCTGTCACCCACATGACGTCATGCGTATGTGGCATAACTTTCTCCCTGCACTGCGCATCTCTCTTGGGGCCCCCCCCTGCACCTGTATTCACGTGTTACGACGGGTTCCAGTTACGTATCACGTGACTGGTACGCCAACCTCATTGTGGTCTTCCGATCTTAGAAAATAACTGATTTAACACGTGTTCTTTATTTTGCCTGGAAATAAAGAACTTTTTCAACCGAACTGAACCAAAGAATTTAATAGACCTTGTGTTCTAGGTCAACATAATTTACTGAATGAATGAGTCGAAAGAAGTGTTCTTGTTTTCAAAGTTTTACAGCAAGCATATTTTCTACTTAGTTATTTAAAATACATTGAACATTTTATTAACTGGATATTTTTGCTTGACCACTGCAACATATAATAATGTTACATTATGTTAATTATACACTACATTCAACATTGGGCAGAAATTGTTTACACAAATTTTACTACATCTCTAGACATTTTATAATTGAATGCAATAAATTATGATAACGAAATTGGTGCAAATATACAGAATCCAATACTCTATGGCTTCTCTTTATAACCCTACATTTCATATGTTCTGTATTTTACATTTTATTATTCCGTTCTGTATTTTACATGATAAGCTTCTTTACTCTATGCATTTATTTATTTGTTACATAATTCAGTTTCTCAATTATGCCTTTTCAGAAATTCTAAATCTGCCATCCAGGGAAAGTTCATTAGCTCAACTTACGATTCTTGCAAGAACTTTGCCAACGTAATTCACTATGCAGAACAAGACCTGGATCTTCTCTCCTTGAGAATGTAGTGTTGCAAGGGGGCTGCTCGAATTAAGTTTAAAATTTTCACGACGTGCCCGATGTAAATCTTCCTGTTGTGTGATACAGTGATTCAATATTAAGTTTGAAAATCTTACTTGCAGATTGCAATAAATGTGTTAATATTACCAACCATTGCTGGCTCCACTTCACATCCGGTAGCTTGTGCTGAGGCCTATCTGTCGACTTTTTGCTTATGATATAAATATATTATAGATATCTTTAATTCTTGTTCGATCTTTCATGAGTACACGGTAAAAAAAAAGTTCGCTCTTTACAGGCAAAAGTTTTGTAAAGCTATAGAAATCAAAAAGTTACAGAAGAATTTCCTGTAATGGTAACAGGTTGAAAGCAAACTGTAGCGGTAACAGCTGATTTGCTTGTAACATTACAGATAATGTTTCAGTAGCCGCGCGGAAGAATCACGTGACTGACTGGAAATTAGCCAATCAGGAGAAAAGTGTTTGAAAGCTAGTTGCAGAAAAAAACATGGCTGAATGCATGTTGGTTGTAAGCGCAGTTAAGTAAGAAAATGTTTACAATTACTACTTGAAATATTTTTTGTTCATTTTATGCAGATTATTCTCATGCACTTTGCACTGTTATATGTAATGAGTAAGTATTTAAACGTTTAAGCTTTGCGATTAATTAATATCAG
The DNA here is from genome assembly GCF_044657685.1 of Stegodyphus dumicola. NCBI lineage: Eukaryota > Metazoa > Arthropoda > Arachnida > Araneae > Eresidae > Stegodyphus > Stegodyphus dumicola. The sequence goes on along the minus strand of NC_140778.1, from coordinate 113,210,218 downwards.
TGTTCGTAATGTCTAATGAGTTGAAAGAGTGCAAAATATTTATTCCAAATGCAGATCTAATAGTAGTATTTTGTCATTGTGCATCCGATAAATTGCACCTTAAATTGCCCGTATTATTATTTAAAACTAATTATTCCAAAATTTAATCACTGTTTGTGGTATATAATTGAAATGGTAATGTGGTTGTTGAAAACAAAACTAATCATTTTAGCGTTCTTTTCCAATCGTCTGACCAAAGAACGTTTGACATCTTTTTCCCGGCAGGCCTTGCGAGAAACGTTTATATAAACATTTAGAATTCTGAATGTAATGTATATATTTTTTGCTTACTAGGTTTAGTTTATTCTTTTTCTAGGATTATCTAATTAGTTATACATGGTTTATAATTCAGTCTAATATGTTTATGTACGAGTGTGTTATGAAGTAAAATTACAAAAACTTGAACAACGCGGTCGAGAATCTCGTTTATTCCTTTAGTGTAATAATATTTTTTTCAGTGGTATTAATTTCTTACGAAAATATTATAACTCCAAAATGAAGTAATTATATTGATTAAAAATATGCCGTATCATACTTTGGTAATGTTTTGTTTTACTAACTAGATGCAACTTAATTATTCCATATATTTTAATATACCAATATCAACAGGGGAAAAATGGAAATGACCTAAAATATTTTTCTAACAATTCGTTAAACTAATTATAAAACAAAACTAAAATTTTGTGCATTATTTCCAAAAATATCATTTCATTAATATTTTATAAATGACAACATTTATTATATTGTATATATAACTACCATTGTATACTTATAAGTTTTTAAACATTTTTTATAGAATTTATGTTGATTTTATTTTGCCCAGTTTTAATACAGTTTTGAAATATGATAGTCTTGTTACTAGGATAGCATGAATCTGCTAATACAAGTTTAATACATTTCTTGACAAATGTTTCTCTTATTCATGTAATATAATATATAAATCATAAAATAAGTTTTCTTAAAAATAAATTATTATTGTTTATTGGAATTTAAAACAATTCTGTATCTGTATGTTGTATTAAAAATAAAATAATAATGAATTTTTAATGAAGCATTGATTTTAGCATTTGTTAAGTCATTAAGACTATTTAACTGTAAGATTACGTCATTTTTTCTCTTCTTGGCGCCTTGCATGGCGCAGATGTTCATTACAGCAACCCTGTAAACGCTTACTCAGTTTTATTTTTTATTGCTGTTGTTGTTAGTAACGACCAGTTGGACGATCTCACGTTTAAACTCAACCCGTGCATCGAGCACTATATCAACCACCTGTATTCTCAAGACCCGACCGACTTGAAACGCAATAACGCCATGGATGTGTTTGATCGGCGTTTCCATTACGAACTGCTACGGAATTTAAGTGTTGGCAACACGAACGAAATTGGTTTAGGCGTGAACAATACCACGAAGATGCAAGAAGAAATGATGGTTCATTTCAAGAGCACGCTTCAGCAACGTCTTTGCGGTTTATATCACTATATTAATAATTCAAATGTAGCGACGCTCTTCGACAAGATAAAGGTATGCGACATGGCGAATGGAGGTCTCTTTGTCGACCCTAAAACGGAATTCTCTCCCTTTTACAATTTCCTGCTGGCGCATTGTTTATTCGATTTTCATAAACTACCCAATTTAGACCTCGTTCCCGAAACCGTCATTTCGAATGTCGCGTACAAGAAAGGGGTTGGGTTTTATACGTTAGAAGATATTTGTCACCCTGAACCGATTGTTGTGATGGGAGAAGAAACAGGATCTTCGTATCTCTATCAATCCAAATGCATCACGTATCCCAAAGAAACGGCTTTAAATAAACAATTGACAAGAAAGGATTTGCCCGATAATCTCATTATGAAAAATGCCATGCAGTTTTCTGATACGCGGTTCCTAACTTGCTAAATGCGAAAAGGTTTGGAGAAAAAAAATTGATTTGGTTGGAGATTAAAAAGTCAGTACAGAAAAATTTCTATTATGTAAAAAGGAGAAAAAAAAAACAAAATGGTAATATACCTTGACACAGAATCTGTTTTCATCATGTAGAAGCTTGTACACAGACCACAGCATTAAACGATCTGAAATGAAACTTGAATGGTTTAAATAGATAAGTGAGAACACATTCTTGAAAAAAAATGATGGTCTTGTTGATCGAGTCGGCTGGAAAAAATTTTTCGAGATCTAAAAAAAAAAAAAAAAAAAAAAAAAAAAAAAAAAACAACTTTTTGTTAATTTTTATCATGTCTTAGACATGATAAAAATTAACAACCCCCTTCCCTTTTTGTCTGGGAATGTTGTCTCACACTTTCTAAAAATAGACCATAACTCATCCTTTCTAATGGCAATCATTCCAAGAATGAGTCACGGTTTATTTTTCGAAAGAGTGAGACAACATTCCCAGACAAAAAGGGGAGGGTAGTTAATTTTTATCATGTCTAAAGACATGATAAAAATTAACAAAAAGTTTTTTTTTTTTTTTTTTTTTTTTTTTTTTTTTTTTTTTAACTTCTAATCCAGATCATCCAGATCACGACGAGACCTGAGAGCGTACGGTTTGTACGCAAATTTACTAAACTTGTTCTTCATAGAACTGGCAGAAACCTCACCTAAATAGACTGGATCCTCATTGACTCTCAAGATCTTTTATTTTCCTGAAGACGTGGTGTTCGTCGAAAAACACGGAGAGAATGTCCCAGGTTCTTTTACTGGAAGTATGAATCAGAGGCAAAATGTTCGTAGCGTTCCAAAACAATCTTCCGTCATCCACATAACAGCGAATGCTCACAAACTCATTATATAAGACGCGGATCATCATCTTGAGTAGAAATATGGATACGCACAGCAGTCTCTCTCTCTGGGAAATAGAGTCTGTCTTCCGCTCGCCTCTCTATATATACGAGAAGACCACGTGATGGGCGACGTGACGGTTGACTTCTAGAAAAATAAAATCAACTTTGTCTATCTCTCTCTCTCTCTATGACCTTCTATTTTTTCCTAAAGAACACCCCGTCACCTTCTCAAAGGTCATGGGATTGAGAGGAACGAAAGAAAAAAAAACAACCATTCTTTGTATACTACCTATGACCTTCTCCTAGAGACCCCTGTCATTTTCTTCTCGAGAGCTACGTGATGAAAGCTTTTTTTTATTCTAAAGTTTATCAACTTTGTAGACACATGACCCCGTCACCTTCTCAAAGGCCATGTCGTATGGAATGGGACCCTTTTGGTTTTTTCTTTTGAGAAAATAAAAAATAAAACAACTCTATAATCATCTCTCTATGACCTTCACAAACACTCATGTTTTATCATTTTTTTTATTTTAGAATTCATCAACCTTGTTCCTCCCTCTCTCTCTCTCCCTCTCTCTCTTTGAGGAGTCTATATAAACGGATCGCCAGCGAGCTCTTGTTCATATCAGACGAGTGTTTCGCCTTGAGAACGGGAAAAAAAATCACAAAAGCCATGCTGCTCAAACTGGAATATAACGATGACCATTACGTGCACGCGTATGTGGATCTAGGATTCCTGTACTGGAATGCCAAAGATATCTTGACTCTCTTGCCTACGAACGTCTCGCATACGACGAGTGTTCTCCAAGTCTTTTTTCCTAATCGACACCATTTTCTTCGACTAGGCGATTTGGACAACTACTCCAAAGAATGAGGTCAACCGAACCAGATTGTCCTCACTTCGAATGAAGCGGCCTTCGTCGCTTCGAAATCCCTGCATAACAAGTCGCTCTTCCCTTGGATGTGTAAAATATTCATGAGACCTCTGACGAAAATTGAGGAGGACGGAGAAACGTATATCACCCTCCGAGAGACTGTGCAAGACGAACAAGAAAGGAAAAAGAGTCCTCTCTTTTTCATCACTCAATTCGGGATCCATCATCTCCCCAAAATCATCCAGAGACATCAAGCCTTCGTTGAAAAGTATCAGAAAGAGGATAATGATGGTGATGATGATGATGATGATGATGATGCGATATGGTCTCCAGTCGCTTAAAGAAGGGGAAACGTTCTCCGCTTTCCCTATACCATAGACTGGAGAGTTGAATCAGGAGACCAAAAAAATGGGTCTTGGAAGGAATGAGTGCATTTCAAAATGCATTCGATTCCTTCCAAGACCCATTTTTTTGGGCCACTCTCTCCTCCAATATTGGGAGAGAGAGAGAGAGAGAAAAGAAATTTATCATCTCCTGTCCACCCAAAAAAGAAACTATGTATTTTTGTTTTTCTGGATGCGGCCGAATTTGTAGAGGAATCGTCCAGAAACCGGCCCTCAAGCCCATTTTCAGACTATATCTATACATATTCGGTCATCAAGATGGTCCGGGGACGACTTTGTTTGGACATCATCTCTATATAGAGGGTGAAATTTGTATAGCCATTTCTAAAGAATCTCAGAGAAAACTAAAAGCGAGATTGCGAAAAAAGAAATAGCCTCCAGTGAACACAATTCCAACGACAGTGGATAGGAAAAGTGAAGAGTTGAAAGTGAAAGTCGAAAAACGAAATGGGATCGGCTAGGAAAAATTTCTCAGAGCTCAGAAAAAAATTTTAAGATGTAAAAAAAAAAAAAAAAAAAAAAAAAAAAAAAAAAAAAAAACACTTTTTGTTAATTTTTATCATGTCTTCTAGACATGATAAAAATTAACTCACCCCCCTTTTGTCTGGGAATGTTGTCTCCCACTTTCTAAAAATAGACCATGACTCATCCTTTTAAAGAATAGAATTCCAAGAAAAGACTGGGTTCTGGTCTATTTTTAGAAACGGTGAGACAACATACCCAGACAAAAGGGGGTGAGTTAATTTCACTTTCAACTCTTCTCTTTTCTATAAAAGCATTCCACGTTTCTGTTCAGAACACTGTGGGCTGTTGAAAAGGCAACACGCCTCCCTCTCTACCCTAATCGGGAATCCTGATCCAGGTGTCCCCCGCTTCACGCTACCCATCTTCACCCATTTCTAAACAATCTCAGAGAAAACTAAAAGCGAGATTACGCAAAAAAGAAATAGCCTCCAGTGAACACAATTCCAACGACAGTGGATAGCTTTTTGGGGGTCCTTCCAGATATATTACCGGTGACCGATAGGTTGTTCAGGGTCTACAGCACAGACTCAATGTACCCCCTTTTGTCTGGGAATGTTGTCTCACCGTTTTTAAAAATAGACCAGAACCCATTCTTTTCTTGGAATTCTATTCTTTAGAAAGAATGAGTCATGGTCTATTTTTTAGAAACGGTGAGACAACATTCCTAGACAAAAGGGATTAGTTAATTTTTATCATGTCTAGAAGACATGATAAAAATTAACAAAAAGTATTTATAATATATATTATATAATATATATTATATAATATATATATTATATATTTTTTCTTTTTTTTCTGACTCAGAATTTTTTCTCGGGTCTCAGAAATTTTTCCCAGCCGATCCCATTTTGCTTTTTGACTTTCACTTTCAATTTATCTCTTTTCTATACTTTCCAAGCCCATTTTAAGTATATCTCTATACAAATTCGGTATAAAATTGTCCGGAGACGACTCTGTCCGGGGACGACTCTGTGTGGACTCAACCATGACGTCATTTTAATATAGTGGAATGTGTGTAGAAATAGTCGGAAAAAGGACTCGAACGCCCGTTTTCAGTATATTCCAATACAAAATTGATTGTTCACAACATAAAAAAGACATCATTTTTTTCTTGGATAGAGCTCCATTTGTATTTGAATATACTGAAAACCAACTCGAACGCCCGTTTTCAGTATATTCCAATACAAAATAGGGCAGTCCACAACATAAAAAAAAGACATCATTTTTTTCTTGGATGGAGCTCCATTTGTATTGAAATATACTGAAAACCAACGTGAACGCCCGTTTTCAGTACATTCCAATACAAAATAGGGCAGTCCACAACATAAAAAAAGACATAATTTTTTTCTTGGATGGAGCTCCATTTGTATTGTAATATACTGAAAACCGACGTGAATGCCCGTTTTCAGTATATTCCAATACAAAATTGGCTGTCCACAACATAAAAAAAAGACATCATTTTTTTCTTGGATCGAGCTCCACTTGTATTGTAATATACTGAAAACCAACGTGAACGCCCGTTTTCAGTATATTCCAATACAAAATTGGCTGTCCACTACATAAAAAAAAGACATCATTTTTTTCTTGGATCGAGCTCCATTTGTATTGTAATATACTGAAAACCGACGTGAACGCCCGTTTTCAGTATATTCCAATACAAAATAGGGCAGTGCACAACATAAAAAAAAGACATCATTTTTTTCTTGGATCCAGCTCCACTTGTATTGTAATATACTGAAAACCAACGTGAATGCCCGTTTTCAGTATATTCCAATACAAAATTGGCTGTCCACAACATAAAAAAAGACATCATTTTTTTCTTGGATCGAGCTCCATTTGTATTGTAATATACTGAAAACCAACGTGAATGCCCGTTTTCAGTATATTCCAATACAAAATTGGCTGTCCACAACATAAAAAAAGACATCATTTTTTTCTTGGATCCAGCTCCACTTGTACTGTAATATACTGAAAACCAACGTGAACGCCCGTTTTCAGTATATTCCAATACAAAATTGGCTGTCCACAACATAAAAAAAAGACATCATTTTTTTCTTCGATGGAGCTCCATTTCTATTGTAATATACTGAAAAACAACGTGAATGCCCGTTTTCAGTATATTCCAATACAAAATTGGCTGTCCACAACATAAAAATAGACATCATTTTTTTCTTGGATCCAGCTCCACTTGTATTGTAATATACTCAAAACCAACGTGAATGCCTGTTTTCAGTATATTCCAATACAAAATTGGTTGTCCCCAACATAAAAAAAAGACATCATTTTTTTCTTGGATCCAGCTCCACTTGTATTGTAATATACTGAAAACCAACGTGAACGCCCGTTTTCAGTATATTCCAATACAAAATTTGCTGTCCACAACATAAAAAAAAGACATCATTTTTTTCTTCGATGGAGCTCCATTTGTATTGTAATATACTGAAAAACAACGTGAACGCCCGTTTTCAGTATATTCCAATACAAAATAGGGCAGTCCACAACATAAAAAAAAGACATCATTTTTTTCTTGGATCCAGCTCCACTTGTATTGTAATATACTGAAAACCAACGTGAACGCCCGTTTTCAGTATATTCCAATACAAAATTGGCTGTCCACAACATAAAAAAAAGACATCATTTTTTTCTTGGATCGAGCTCCACTTGTATTGTAATATACTGAAAACCAACGTGAACGCCCGTTTTCAGTATATTCCAATACAAAATTGGTTGTCCACAACATAAAAAAAGACATCATTTTTTTTTTGGATTGAGCTCCATTTGTATTGAAATATACTGAAAACCGACGTGAATGCCCGTTTTCAGTATATTCCAATACAAAATTGGTTGTCCACAACATAAAAAAAGACATCATTTCATTCTTGGATCGAGCTCTATTTGTATTGAAATATACTGAAAACCGACGTGATCGCCCGTTTTCAGTATATTCCAATACAAAATTGGCAGTCCACAAAATAAAAAAAAGACATCATTTTTTTTCTTGGATCGAGCTCTATTTGTATTGAAATATACTGAAAACCGACACAAACACCCGTTTTCAATATATTCCAATACAAATTGGCAGTCCACAACATAAAAAAAAGACATCATTTCTTTCTTGGATCGAGCTCTATTTGTATTGAAATATACTGAAAACCGACTCAAACACCCGTTTTCAGTATATTCCAATACAAATTGGCAGTTCACAAAATAAAAAAAAAGACATCATTTCTTTCTTGGACCGAGCTCTATTTGTATTGAAATATACTGAAAATCGACTCAAACACCCGTTTTCAGTATATTCCAATACAAATTGGCAGTCCACAAAATAAAAAAAAGACATCATTTCTTTCTTGGATCGAGCTCCATTTGTATAGAAATAGCCTAGAAGTCAGTTCGAACGCCCGTTTTCAGTATATTGTAATACAAATGAAATGACATGAAAAATGCAAAAAGAGGAAAAGTAGCCTGCCTACCTTGACGGAAATTCTATTCCAAAAGGGCAAAACTTGTATCCAGGTGGGCCCACAGCACGGCCGGAACTCAAGCGAAACTCGATAGGTTGAAATCGATCCATTAAATAACATTCTTAAAAAACAGTAAAGTTTTATTCTATTCCAAAAGGGCAAAACTTGTATCCAGGTGGGCCCACAGCACGGCCGGAACTCAAGTGAAACTCAATAGATTGAAATCGATCCATTAAATAACATTCTTAACAAACAGTAAAGTTTTATTCACATCGAGTCGGCTGGGAAAAGTTTCTGAAAAATAAATTACCCCCCCCCCTTTTACTCTGAAAATCTGAAAATTGATGTCTTCAATTTTTGAAAAATTGAAGACATCAATTTTCAGATTTTCAGAGTAAAAGGGGGGGTATTTTTTTTTTTTTTTTTTTTTTTTTTTTTTCAGCTAGAGAAATTTTTCTCCGGCTCTCAGAAATTTTTCGGCACTCGACTGGATGAATAAAACATCCCCGTTTCTTTAAGAATGGGCTCACTGTTAACTATTTCAGCATTCGACGTTTCGCGTCCAATAATAACTACCAGGTGTTCAAGAGTGCAGATGCACCTACTAGATTTTCTACAGAGAAGCTTGACTGCATGGAGAGAGTGGATGACTTTTTCCAAGATTCTCGACTTTGGACCGTCAAGAGGTAATGGATCTTTTTGTTTTTTTTTCTTTTAAGAAAATTTATGGATAGATTCATTTCTTTTTGAATGGACCTAGAAAAATAGGACAAAGTTCTTTTCCAAGATTGGATGAGAGAGGGACCCAAAAAAAATGGGTCTCGGAAGGAATCGAATGCATTTGCACTCATTCCTTCCAAGACCCATTTTTTTTTGGTCTCCTGATTCGTCTCTCTCTCTCTCTTCTCAGTCCATTTCCATAAATATAGGGAAAGCGGAGAACCTTTCCCTACTTATTTCTAAAAATCTTTTCTTTATTTTTTTTTCTCCTGAGTTTATGTATATATCAATTCAAATACTTTTGAGAACGGTCATCCCAATTCTCTGTCGTCTTTTCGGTTTCATTGTCGCAACACTCAGTGGACATAGTCTCAGTCGATTTTGGAGCATGAGTCGTCTGTTCATTGTCCCAACACTCAGTGGACATAGTCTTAGTGGATTTTGGATCATGAGTCGTCCGTTCATTGTCCCAACACTCAGTGGATTTTGTCTTTGGATCCTCTGAAGATATTTTGGGGGTCTCATGAGATTCTTTGGAAGGTTCATCCCAACAGGCTGCTGGATCGTAATGGGGAATATTTTCAGGTATGTCTCCCCAACCCTCCGTCGTCTTCCTCGAGTTATTGGAGGAAGTTGACGACAAAGAAGAAGAAGTAGAAGAGCCCATCAAGTTTAAAGGCGTATGCTCATCCGGATGTTCCATCACTTGGAAACAGGACAGATTATCCCATTTCTGGATGAGGTTATCGTACGCTTTTGGGGACGGATCCTTCTCTAACTGATCGTAGGCCTTATCAAAAGCTTGCAGAGGATTGTCTACTTCCTCCTGAATCCTCTCCTCTTTCTCCGTTCCGTCTGGATAGACGTGATTGATATGAAAATCTCCTTCCATAATATGCCATCGATAGTTACGCACTTTGTTTTCGGCACAATGGAAATATTTCATCCTTTGATGATGTTGGGCACATTTTTCCCGATACTTCCAAATGATTCCATCTGGCACATAAATTTCCGTCACGGGTTTTTGATAATCCAAGGCTTTAGCAAAAAATTTAGCTTTCTGACATCCCACCCCATAAATCGTGGAGAAGCTGTGAGTGAGCGATTGGAGAATGCGTCCTAAATGGTTGTAGGGAATATGACCCTCGTTCCAACGAAGTCCGTGCCGGTTTCTCGTCAGCCAGGCATTCGTCTTTTGGTTTTTTTCACTCAGTTGGTGGAAGGGGTGAGGAGGAGCAAACGTCAACGATCCTACGGTCAAAAAATCTTTTGTCGCATAGCCCAATTCTTTTAAAACGTAGGTAAATTCACCCTTCTTGTGGTTGTAGGACTGGAAACCCTCTAGATCGAGCACGATAAAGTTTTCTGAACACGCCATGGCGATGAATACGGTGATGTCTTCCACAAACAGGAGCAAAAAAAAGAGAATCGAAAAGGTATATATGTATAATAGGGAAGATCTAGAAAGGGGGGAAAAACAATAAAACGTTTTAGAGTCGTCGTCTTGAAAGAGACATTTTTCTTTTCAAAGGGTTAAGAAGTTTCAAAGGTCTTTTTAAATGAAGTTATGATTAAACCATATTCATAGGACCAAAGGGACTTACCAGCTCAGTTCACGTCTTCTTCTGTTCTATGAAGAAATCTCGCGGAGGATACACATATTTATATTCGCGCGACATCTGTCGGGATCGCGACCCCATCTAAATGTCAGGGTCATTCCAACCTCTTAAAAGGATCGGAATGAAAGAAACACTTTGATAAAAAATATATTTATGAAAAGATATCTGAGGGTCGTGAGAACATTTTCTCTCTCCCCACCCCCCGCCTATTTCAAAAAAAAAAAATAAAAAGTCTTTCTTGGATCGCGTCAAGATTACAAAACAACTCACAGGACTTGTTTATCTCGATCTTGTCAGGGTCACCGTTTCACATAAGAAGATGGATGGACCCTGAACTTTAGACATGATAAAAATTAACTCTACCCGCCTTTTGTCTGGGAATAGGGTCTCACCGTTTCTAAAAATAGACCAGATCCCATTCTTGGAATTCTATTCTTTAGGAAAGGAGGAGTGATGGTCTATTTTTAGAAAGTGTGAGACAACATTCCCAGACAAAAGGGGGGTAGAGTTAATTTTTCTCATGTCTAAGACATGATAAAAATTAACAAAAAGTTTTTTTTTTTTTTTTAAGGCTAAAAAATTTTTCTGAGAGAGCTGAGAAAGATTTTTCCTCCCAATCTTTTTCGACGATGAAAAGGGAAAAACTACTGATCCGATCTCCCTACGCTTTAGGGAAAAAAATACTTATGAAATATTCATGTGTTGAAATTGACTATTCAAATAAGTGACATTTTGTTTCTCATTGGAACTGTTCAACGGCGAGTCCACTCGTCTCATTCTTTGGGGTAGGGGATGAAAGTACAGCGGTTTGTTGAAATCGATGATAGTTTCCTCTTTAGTCGGCGGAACTGTAAATCTATCCCGTCTTAACTCTTCTAATCTCTTTGAAAGTCTTTCCACTTGCTCTGCTAAGGTTTCCTCGGTACTCATGATCTCTCTTAGTTTAGGGAAGTCTTGACGTATTGGCTAGAGAACAGAGGGTCTTTTTCTCTCTATACATATATCATGTGGGAGCGTGTGATTTATAAATCCTTGTGAAATCTTTCTACGTCTTGTGTAACTTGGAAGATTCGTCTTGTGTAACTTGGAAAACTCCTCTTCTTCTCGTCGATTGGGCTGGAGTTATGGAAAAGAAATGGGATTGGAAAGAAATCAACATATTAAAAAAAAGGAACTTTTTTTTTCTATTTTTTTTCTCTAGGGATTTACATACCATTTCATTCATGAACATTCAAGGGTTCTCTCCAAGACCAAATTTTAAAAGAGGACCACAAAGAGTACACTTGAGGATCCTCTTTCAGGTCTAGGTGAGATAAGGGTTGAGGCCAATATTCTTGGGTCTCTAAAGCATCCCAACTTAGACATTTATTATTACTATTAGAAAGTTCATCCTCCTCCTCCTCCTCCTCATCGTCGCACGAGTTCTCCTGGGGAGATTCTTCCGCCTCCTCTTCGACAGCTTTGCTTTCGGAGGGGTAACAATGTAATTTCCGGAAAACGTAACTACCCTCCATCAAATGGTATTGAAAATTTCTCACCTTGTTCTCGGCACAATGAATCATCTTTTGGAAATATTGGTGTCGTGTGCATTTTGACTTGTTCCGCCACTCGGTTTTCCCTGGGATGTAAAACTCGTAAACGGATCGCTGGCAGAGCTTGCTGAAAAATTCGGCTTTATCGTATCCATTGACGTAGATCACCTCCACATTTTCGGTCAGTATTTTCAGGATCGTAGGAAGATGCTCGTAGGAAAGACGACCCTCGGTCCATTGCAGGCCGTGTCGGTTATTTGTAGTCTGGTTGACCACAGCTTGATTGCGGGACGATAAGTCATCGTAATGGACAGGAGGGAGAAAAATCATGGATCCGCATAAGGTTAAATCGCAAGTGATGTAGCCCAGTTCTTTCAAGATGAAACATATATCTCCCGTCTTTGGATCATAACAGTGAAAGTATTCCATGTCCAGAACAATGTAGGAATCTTTGAGAGGTTTGGCACTCAAAATGTCCATCTTCTTCAATTGAGGAAAAAAAGAAAACAAAATTCTCTCTCTCTCTCGCTGTGTGTCCTGAAGGAAAAAATGGATAGCGTTCTCTCGCCGTCTCCTCTTTTATAGAGAGAGAGAGAGAGAGAGAAGGTTGCACGTGACAGGTCGTATGAATTCTGGGAAAGGTCACATTCGTATATATATATTTGTTTTTTGAATAATATCGTGCGTATCTCAATACACATCCATCATCATAATAATAAAGGTCACCTTGGAAAGAAAAAGAAATAAAAAACATGGAACTCGTGCTCGACTTTGAAGGTTTCTACGATTCTCAAGGAGCCTTTATTGTGAAAGAATTGGCTTACGTCACATTGGACGGTACTTCTCGAGGGGTATTTGTTTTTAAACCCCCGTTTCCATGGCAAATGCTCACCGAAAAAGAAAGACGAACCGCTGTGTGGGCGAGTGATTATTATCACGGCTTGTCGTGGTACGAAGGAGAAATTCCGTACAGTTATTTTCCATGGGTGTTAACGATGTTGACGGAACCTTTTTCCATGATTTGGGTGCGAGGAGAAATGAAACGGCAGTTTTTAGAGAAATGGTTGCAAAGATCCATTTATTGCATTTCGGGATCGACGCAAGAGATTCTCAAATACAATGGGATCGAACACATGAATTGTCCTAACCATACAAAAGGTTTTTTCCATTGCGCTCTACAAAAAGCAGTTCGGTATCATTATTATTTAAAGACACAGAGAAGAAATTCGCAAGGTCGATCCTGCACAATTCAATCTTGACAGAACTCATTAAAAAAAATACATATATCACGTTACTTCTTCAACAGCATAGATGGTTCTGAAGCGAAACTTGGAATTTTGAAATAATAGATCAGGGAGAAATCATTCTTAAAAAAAAAATGGTAAAGTCTCGAATCGGCTGGGAGAAAAAAAATTTCTCAGAGCTAATAAAAAAAAAAAAAAAAAAAACTTTTGGTTAATTTTTATCATGTCTTTAGACATGATAAAAATTAATGACCCTCCCTTTTTGTCTGGGAAGGATGTCTCACCCTTTCTAAAAATAGACCATGACTCATCCTTTCTCTAATGGCAATCATTCCATGAATGAATCACGATTTGTTTTTCAAAAGAGTGAGACAACATTCCCAGACGAAAAGGGAAGAGGGTCGTTAATTTTTATCATGTCTAAGACATGATAAAAATTAACAAAAAGGTTTTTTTTTTTTTTTTTTTTTTTTTTTTTTGAGTTGGAGAATTTTTCTCAGCTCTGAAAATTTTTTTCCAGCCGACTCGAAACTTTACCATTTATATTTACGAATAGTCTTTGGATTATTTATTTATTTTCTTTTAAAAGAAAAATTCTGAGCTAGACCTATCTATTGGCTTAACATTCTGGTCATAGAAACAGTCTAGAATCTCATTTTTTTTCGAGGCTAATGCACGGGTTCTCCAATCAAAAGGGTTACTATAAAGGGATTGGTTTGAATGCATTTATCTGCAAATGTTGTAGGATTCTGTTGTTGAGAAGGGGGTATATTATTATTATTATTATTATTATTATTATTATTATGATTGTGGCAGATTCGTTTTCTACATGGAAGTCTAATCTCCTCCGAAGACCTTTTCTGGGGATCGTCGATAGATGGTTTTTCAATAGGAATCGTTTCCCTCGGATCCTCAAGAGATAGAGGGGGGTCCTGTCTTGAGACATGAAGCGGTCTCTCCTCCTCCTCCTCGAGAAGTCTTGAGAAAGGGAGAGGATTTTCGGTTCCCTTATTCTTGAGGGGTCTTGACAAATTGAGAGGTCCTTCCTCTTCGAAAGAGAGAGAAGTTTTGGTTCCCTTATTCTCGAGGGGTTTTGACAAATCGAGAGGTCCCTCATTTTCGAGGGGTCTTGATAAATGGAGAGGTTTTTCATCTTCGAGGGGTCTTGAGAAAGGGAGAGGTTTTTCATCTTCGAGGAGGTTTGACAATGGGAGAGATCTCTCCTTCTCGAGGGGTCTCTCTTCCTCAAGGGGTCTTGAGGAAGGGAGAGGTTTTTCATCCTCGACGGGTTTTGACAAACTGAGAGGAATCTGAACAGGCTTCTCCTCATCCCCATCATTATCGAGGAGGATGAGGATAGGCTTTTGGAAAGGTTTTTTCTTTTTCTTCTGAACAGGCTCCTCTTGATGTTTGGGGAGAGGGATGGGGTAGTTGTTCCACCATTCTATTTTTTCTTGCTCGAGGATTTTTTCAAAAGTCGTGGCCTCTCTAAGATGAGACGAACGAGGAGAGTCCCCGAGAAGAATATAATAGGTATTCTTCCCAGTCTTCTCGATCGAGAGAGGTTCGTGCAAACATTTATGCAACCATTCACTAAAATGAACGAGAATCCCTTTTGTCTTCTCAAGACGATCCATAATCCTATTCATTTGCGAGACGGTTAGAAAGTGGGACGTGTAAAAATATTTGGCTCGTTTCATTAACAAAATTTGTGCATCCAAAGGTGGAATGTCACGAGCCATCAACACGCTTTCGTCGGACAAAAATTCGTCCCGCATCTTTTGATAACTCCCCACGGCATAATAACCCGTACATTTTGAAAAATCGGAGGCTTTCAGGTAAACGACTCCTTGGATGATATAAAAGGAAAG
This sequence comes from Stegodyphus dumicola, assembly GCF_044657685.1. Taxonomy (NCBI): domain Eukaryota; kingdom Metazoa; phylum Arthropoda; class Arachnida; order Araneae; family Eresidae; genus Stegodyphus; species Stegodyphus dumicola. The sequence continues at coordinate 113,195,145 of NC_140778.1, read as the reverse complement.
ATCAACATATTTATATTTGAAAGGAATACACGTAGTGAGCTGGGGATGCCTCCTCATGATCCACTTGGACAAAAATACGACTTTGGGGTTCTCCCCTTTTATTTATAGAGAGAAAGAGAGTGTGACCTTCCCTTCCCTCCTCCTCCTCCTCTCTCCCTGCTTCCTCTATCTCTGGACGTCCTTGGATTGGAAAGGGTGACTTTGAAATAAAAAAAAAGAAGGTCATGGTTGGATAATTTTTTGTTTATTAAATTATTACTTTCACTTCCTCATTCCCACACACATTCATCTTTTTAAGAAAAATAAAAAGAGGTCATGGAGATAAGATTTCTTGGAAAGAAGAGAGAGAGAAAAAAAAAACAAATAAAACGGACGTCATAGAGCCTCTATGTGTGTTTGTGTGTGTCTATATATAAAAAGGCGAGAGTACTGGGCGAGATCATTTCTTTTCCATTGGGAGCCATGTCGCTGTTAGACGTTTTTCCAACTCAACGGATTTCGAACGGGGAGGATTTGAAGACGCTAAAGCAAATCTCCAACTTGAAAATTTTTTTGGCGTGTCATTGTGCGACATTTATTCTGCATTTACCATCTCATCAAGCGATCGTTTCTTTCAACCAAGATGTCGAATCCTCCAACCTGCTCGTTCAGAATATATACAGAAATTTATTCGAATCGCAACAAACGAAAGAGGAATCTCCCTTCTCTTGGAATCGAATGGATCGAGCTTTGAGACGGCCCATTCAAACAGACCGGCGATATACAGATCCGCGCACGAGTTTTCGGTGGAAGAATATTTTTCTCACGAAACGATATTTTACGTTTGGAGTGAGAACGACGGCTGAGGACGAAGTTCATATTGTTCAAACTACAGCCGCTCCTCTCGCCTATTACGAATCATCGTTCCCCAATCTGAAGGAAAGAAGTTTTAAAGTCAGCGACAGGATGAAATATAAGAAATATATTCTAAGACCTTTTCAAAACTATGTCGTTCCCCCGAAAACGCAATATCTCATCGTCACAACCCAGAAGAGTCTATTTCTCGTCGATCGGTGCTCGTACTCGCTTTGGAAACAATTGAAAGAGGAGATTTCTTTCCAATCGCCGATGATGTTTCAAGAAAAAGAAGAAGAAAACCCTCCGCCACCTTTACCCATCCGTTCCTTAGATGATAAGAGGAGCTGGACCAAACCGTCGTCATGGCCCGAAACAAAATCGACCCGGCAACGGAATGAAATTGAAGTCATCACAATTGAAGATGAGGAGGAAGAAAAAAAATTACCTCTTAAAAAACGGTCGACTTACCGGAACCTACCTGGCGTGCAAGATCCGCTTCAGAATCCAGAAGCTTCTTCTTCTTCTTCCCCGACTTGTTCAAACAGGCAACCTCTTTCGGACTCCTCACAGACAGAACCTCTTCCAGTATCCTCTTCTTCTTCTTCTTCTCCTCCAACCTGTCCCGACATCGTAGAGGTAGAATGTCAGACAGGTCCACAAGCTTCAAAAAGTCCCGACATCGTAGAGATAGAATGTCAGCCGGGTCCACAAGTTCCAACAGGTCCAGAAATCATGGAGGTAGAATCACAGCCGGGTTCACAAGTTCTAACGGGTCCAGAAATCGTAGAGGCAGAATTTCAGCCGGGTAAACAAGTTCCAATGGGTCCAGAAATCATGGAGGTAGAATCACAGCCGGGTCCAGACATCCTAGATCCCTCCACTCATCCCAAAGAGACTCCAAGTGTTTCAAGACAGCCTTGTGAGGATCCAGCCCTTCCCGTATGGAATGATTATATGGACTTACAAAATTTGGTGCAACAGGAAGGAGAAGAAAATAATCATACGGATGGGTGGGTCAAAGACTGTTTAGATCATTTAACCTCGAATGAAATTGAACTGTTATGGAATTGCATTTCTGAAATCACATCGGAAATGGGATAAAAACCAAAACAAAAAAACTTTTTTTAATAACAAATTGGAGGAGGGTCATAATGTCAATTAAAAAAAAATATTATATAGAGTCCAATCTTGGTGGTTCACTTCAGTTTTCCAGCATGATTTCCAGCATGCATTTCAGTTTTCCAAGGTTAGGATGGTGGTGGAGAATCCTCCAAAATGGCTACTCATCTCAAAGAGAGAGAGAAAGCGTAGAGCGTCCATTTCAGTTTTCCAACATTAGAAGGTCCCAAAATACCGTCTGAATTCAAAGAAAGATCGTGTAGAGCGTTCATTTCCAGTTCTCCAAGATCAGAAGAAGAGGGTCCGCTTTTCCCAAAATGGCTTTCCGCATTCAGAGACAGCGAAGTGCAGACTTCAGTTTTCTCCCTCCCCAAGAATAGAGGGTCCCAAAATGGCTTCCCATTTCAAAGAGAGAGGGAGAGGCGTTCATTTCCATTCTCCAAGATAGGGTCGTCTGCTTTTTCCCAAAATGGCTTCCCAATTCAAAGAGAGAGAGAGAGAGAGAGAGAGTAAAAGGGTGTGTAGAGCGGTCATGTTCATTCTCCAAGATAGGGTCGTCAGCTTTTTCTCAAAACGGCATCTCCCCATTCAAAATAGGATCGTAACCAATTTTTTCCAGTTTTTTCCAAGATGGGGGGGAGAAGAAAACCTAGGATGGAATAACACGACACACAGAGGAAAAGAGAGAAAAAAAACGCCATCTTGTCATTTTCTGATAGGGTACCGGTGTTCGAATACTTTTGTGACCGACTGTACATTTCTCATTTTCGCTTTTACGAAGGAAAAACTAAAGATGTAATTTATGAAGGAAGTGAAGAGAAATAAACACACAATGGATTAGTGGAATCGAAAACTATAATAGTAATAGATGAAATATAAATAAAATGATTAATGATTAAATAACGAAATCTCGTTTAAATCAATAAGAAATGCAGGTGATGAGCCTAAAATTGCAGAGATAGAAACATCATTGATCGGAATTCTCGATTTTTATTTTTGTTTTCCAACGCTCTAACAACTCAGCTGACTGCAACGATACCCATAACTAAAAATGATGAAACAAATAGAAGGCACTCTATCAGTAGTTCATCTAATAATTAATAAATACGTATCGTATGGTACAGGCTGTAGTTGTCTTTCTGTCTGTCTTGTAGACAATTTAACAGGTGTACTTTACATAATACTTTTTTGCAGCTGTATTGCAGAAATAGTTATTCTGTTGAAGAAATTTCATTTTTAAGTATTTGGTGTTGAGTTACTTATGGAGCATTTTATTACGTTTAAAATAGCGAGCACTGTGCACTTTAATAATTAAGAAGCAGTCTTAAGGCAGAAAATTTGAATTTGTATCCCTACTAAAAATGCCCCTTAGAAACCAGTAAAACTTTTTATGGGTACCCATAAGATTTTATGGGTTTTTATTGACTTTTACTGGTTTCTGTTGGTCTCTGTGGGTTTTTTTTTACTGGTTTCAAAATGACCCATAGAAACCAGTAAAACTTTTTACTGGTACCTATAGAATTTTTGATGGTCTCTATTGACTTTTACTGGTTTCTATTGATCTCTGTGGGTTTTTCTTACTGGTATCAATTGACACCCATACAACCAACATTCAATGGCAGAACTTTGTACTGGTTTGTATAGGTTTATATTGACTTTTGCTGGTTTTCTTACTGGTATCAATATAATAATAAATCTTCTGTTGGTTTATATGGGTTTGTGCTATTTTTTTATCTGACGTTAATATACTTCTTGTAAACAAAATTATGAAAATATGATCTCTTTAAGACCACCAGAGTAACCTGTAAACGCAGGTGGTCGTTTTAGAGAGGGTTTTTACTAAACATGCTATTTTTTTTATTTAAATTTTTTTCGGAAACAATAACGGTAATCATATACACTACACACAACGAGGTCTCTCCAAGGCAACCAGCCGCAAATAAAAATTCATCTTTGCAAGTGGTCGCCTTAGAGAGGTGATGCTCAATACCAATAGATACTCACGTTCTCAGAGATACGTTTATCTTTTAGAGGTGGTCGTCTTAGGGAATTACATCTACGGAATGAATCTCTCTAAGGCGACCAGACACACTTGCAGACTTTTCTTTGTGAATGGTCGCCTTACAGAGGGAATATTCAATACCAAAGTATACTAATGTTTTCAGAAATACTGGTTTCTTTCAGAGGCGGTCGTCTTAGGGAGGTGGTTTTTGCTACGAGTTGGTTCTCTGAATACACACTCATAAGCACTTACATTTCTGATATTACAAATAAACACCGGTATCAACCAACATCTCTTTAACGCGAACAAGTTCATTCACAATCGCAAAACTTTTCTCCCTGTTAACGCTGACGTGAAGAAAAAAATTCTCCCTCCCTCTCCCACTCTCAGAAGTTTCCCAAACAAGCAATATGGCGCCGCGCTAGTTATTCAAGGTTCTTTAATATACTAAGGTTAGGCCAGGAACGGAAAAAGCGTGCCATTGGTTGCTGGTAGTGACGTCACCCGGGAGACAAGATGCATCAGCCGACGCGTCTGCTACATGATTTTGGTAATGGAAAAAATGTAAACTAAAGCAAAATGATCATTTTATATGTGGTAGATACACCAGAAATACCGGGTATATACTTTCCGATTAAGTATTTTGTTAAAGAAAATGTTTATTTTATGCACAGAATTCGTACGAATGCTGAAAATAATTGTAAATATTAAATTCTTTTCGTAAAGGAAAGCATTAGAAAATGAAAAACGATATTTAAGTTAATTAAGGGAAATAAATATTGTAAAACAAGGTATTTTTCAATATTTTTTCGTAGTATTGTTTGCACTAAATAAATCTTGTTGAAAAGAACACATGATGGCATAACTGCTAAGACCATGGTAAAAACATAATCAAAAAGTATTATTCTATTTATTTTCATTGCTCATGCACTTTTTTTAATACAAATGAACTTTGACATTCCATGAGAAATATATGATCGTGTTTTTCAGTTTAAATTACATATCTCAACCAAAAATCTATATAAAAAGATTTGACTTAACAAATTCATATTTAAATACCATAAAATTCTACAAATTTCTTAATATCCGTCATTATACTTTTAAATAGTATACTTATCGCATTCTTTTTAAAGTCACTTCATACTGATTCACTTCAGATTTTAGCAGAAGTGCATATATTTTCAGCATAATCTAAAATCCCTTACACTCCCACGATTTCTATATAACATTTATCCTGACGTGATTATTTGCTATAGAAAATAATCTTCGATATTGGCATCCTATTCTTCCTTCCATACATTAAAAATGGAACAATTAAAATACATTTTCTTACACATATACGCACAATAATAATAATAAACTTGCCCTACATCTTAGTTTCGGCCCACCAGCGGCCGAGCGGTAAAGTCGCTGAACACTGGTAGTTCGGTCCGAATCCCGCGAACGGGCTGGCTGCATGGGCGTTTTCGTGGTTTTCCTCATGTGTAACGTGTATACGAGCCAGTTTCCCTGAGAAAGTCCTCCACGAAGGCATCACACCTATTACGCAGATAGCCCTAGTGTGCTTTGCCATAATTAAATACACCACCACATCTTAATTTCAATTCAGTCTGTACACAAATTAAATATTTTTAATTACTAATGTATTTTTATCAGGTTGTTTCTTAAAATACTTTTGTTATACTCGAAATATGTGTTCAATATTGAATTATTTTTCTTTCTCTTATAATTAAAAACAAGTTATATGGAATCAAAATTAAAACATATGCAGCAGTTAAATAACACTGAACAGAATATTTTACTTACTCTTTCGCTATTTGTATTCTAGCATTATACACAGATTTGTTTTCCTTCAGGTTCAAGCATGTGTAAGTTATATCAATTAAATTACACCACACATACCTGTATGCATCAGTTAAATAACACTGAAGGAAATATGTCACTCACTCATTCGATGTTTGCATCATAGTCTGGTTGAGAAATTGCTCTTTCCTCACGGTGAGGCATGTCTCAGTTTACTTAGTTCGCAAAGCTTAACCCAGACGCTGCTTCAATACATAGAATTACGTTTGGGATGTAAAGAAAGTAAACAAAACATGTGAATGAAGTTGGATACGCGAATTTATTAACTAATCATTCAGGTACTGAGTTTTGTTAATGACACTGAATTTAAATATCTCACTACGATGTAAGTCTCATACACAAAATGAAGATTATGATAAAAAATGATTTAAAATGAGAAATTTTTTCAATTTAAATGTAAAATAGCAGTAAAATGAAAAATAAATGTAAAATTACATCACGGTTATGTATGAAAACTACATAAATTCATTAAAAAATAGTTATTTTATCTGGTTGTAAAGAGTGTTTTCCGCCATATAACGTATTAACGTGTATAATTCTGACACAACGCTATAGCACAATTTGCCACTTCCGCCTAGGTATAATAGCAAATTAACAACACAAATCAAATCAAACTGTTGATGCAACGAAAGTAAACAAACGCCAAGAACTAACGCTGTCACCCACATGACGTCATGCGTATGTGGCATAACTTTCTCCCTGCACTGCGCATCGCTCTTGGGCCCCCCCCCCTGCTAGTTATTGTTGTGTGATGGTGGTGTTATTTACTTCGTGGTTGTAGTAATGCAATATATTATTTACTAGGATTTACTGTATTACAAATTTTACAATTTTACAATGTTTTACTGTTTAGAAATTAGTAATAAATAATAAAATACCAGCACTGACTATGAATATACCACTAAAGCCATGCATGTGTAATCGTGTCTAATGTTTGAGAGAACGTTGCTGATAACTGACTATTTGTGAAATGTAGTTTCTGAGCGTGAAATTGATTTTCCATCTTTACTTTTATTCTGAAAAACAATGTGCTTAAAGACTGAAAAGTGATAATTTCAGGCTTGATAATTTGTTTCAGTGTGCAGATGCAGAAATGTAGTTTTTGCATTCTACTGAAACTGTATTTTGGAAAATTTATTTTTTTGATTGCAGTTTAGAAATACTTTTTTAAAGCTTGTTCATGTAGATGCTTTATCATTTGAATATTGTGTACTAATAAATTTGAGCATACCTTACTTAAAAATGATCTTGCATGATTTAATTTTGAATTTTTCGACTAATGTGATGTGGCCGAGCAAAAAGAATGTTTTTTTATGTTTTAAAAAATGTACTAATTATATTTCGCGAGCAAAAAAGGTAAGTTTTATTAATGAAATAAACATTGAAGTATTTAATGTGTTTATTACTTATTGAATGGGGTAGACAAGACATACAAGCTTAAGGAATCTTTTTTCCACTACTAAAATTATGTGAAAATTTAGATGATCATAGTAGCTTACATTGTTTTTTCTTTTTGGTCTATTTTTCTTTACAAGTATGAGACTAGAACCACATTTTTACATTAAATATTTTGTGCTATTTTGTTAAAACACATATAATCATTTTTATGCATACTTTAATTTTCATTATTATTAGTTTGATGAAGAAAATTTCAAATGTGTTTTTCATAAATTGCTTTTGAAATAGAAGTAGATTTGTGAATAAGATTTGTGTAATATTAAATGTACTAGTCTTGGGAGTATAAAAAGTGAATTATTTATTTGAAAAAAATTACATTTAGTTGAAACCTTATATAGTGGTTATTTTCTTAAATGACCACCTTTGATAATGGCACATTTGTCAGGACAATAATTAAATAACAGGACTTAAAAATCATTCATAGTTTTGTCAGGCTACAGGAAACTCGCATTTTCTTGAATTGTGGAGTTGATTGTTTTAGGAAAGTTTTGCTGTATAATCAATTGGTGTAGTAATTTTTACGTGGGTATGAATTTTGCAGAAGTAATTGAAAGTTTTTACGAGACATTTAAAACCAAAGCTTTTCCGATCATGAGTCTTATAAGGGCACTGTTATAGCATTGCTTTCAAATATAGTTAAAGTAATATTTAAACATTTATTTTCGGAATCACTTCCACAGGGAATCTGGTTGTTCTCTGCGAATGAAAACACATATAAATAAATCTTCTGTACAGCCTTATACAAATGCAGTTAAAATTACTGTCATTACAATTAAGCGAATATAGCCACATTTGTTTACAAAAAGTTATTGCTAAATACTGCACTATATCAATTTCATTTAGCATTGTAATTTCAGAAAATGCTCGGCATGAGGTATTTTTATATTATATAATCTACTGTCAAAAACAATAGCTACCTTTTCAGTACTTTAAATTTTACTATTGAGAATTTTTATGGTTCAAAATAATATTTCTATACATTATTTCAAGTATTCTTTCTACAATAGAAATCTAAATAACTTGCACGTAAAACAGACTCAAATTTATTCCAATAATGCATCGCTTTAATTAAATTTATGTTCCTTTGAGATGATATATGAAAAACCTTGTGTAATAATAAATTATTAATATATATAGGTAAATGGTATTTTTATATATTTTTTCGGGTAAAGTGCAGAATCGCCCACTTATTTATTTGGCACTTTATACAAAAGTAAAAGGAATTGGATTTTTGTCAATTTTCTTTTGACTTTTTAAGTGAAAATAGGTTGATATGTACATGAATAAAGTCAAAGGAGTGCACAATGGCATTTTTGTGCAATTCTGAGATGTTTTTTTAAGTGAAAATAGGTCGATGTGTACATGGATACTGAGTATGTGCAATTCTTAAAAACACGCCAAGCAGTGGACTAGAAGAAACCCAAATTTTCAGGAAGAGAAACATTATTAAGAAGCAAGCAAAAAGAATACGAGACTTGCAAATTAGAAACTTAACACAGAGTTCAAATTTAGCATACTTGCTATCCCCTTAAAGCTCGCTTACCGATGATAGTAACACCCTGCAGCTTATTATGACATGCATACACATAGATGTTTTGCGTGGAAGAAAGGATGAATCCAAGAATATAATGTAGTGAAGAAATAATAATATACAAATACTGTGTCGACCCCTTATTACAATACTTTGAATGTTACCTGTATCTCTCAAAAGATAAATGAAACATAAAGATAACATATAATAAACTTAATAGTACCCAAAATACAATAATACTACACTTTCCCCATTTTTCTATAGGAATTTAGTTTCATTAAATTAGTTATTTAGTATAATTATGTGTATATGAGTATATTCATACTTATTCACGTAGATGGAATTTTTACAGTACGAAAGTTGATCTTTTTTACATCAAGAACAACATATAGTATAAATACCCATTATGTTATAGATTTTATTTATATAAAATCTGTGGAAGATTATATAGCACTAAAAGTGAGATACGGAATAAAACATTATACGCTATGAGATATTTTCTTAATTCCCGAACTGTGCGTTGAGAATTGGTATTTGTTGAAACTTGTAAATTTTTTAAAATTCATTTTGTTACAATATAATTTATTGTATTTTGGGTACTATTAAGTTTATTATATGTTATCTTCATGTTTCATTTATCTTTTGAGAGATACAGGTAACATTCAAAGTATTGTAATAAGGGGTCGACACAGTATTTGTATATTATTATTTCTTCACTACATTATATTCTTGGATTCATCCTTTCTTCCACGCAAAACATCTATGTGTATGCATGTCATAATAAGCTGCAGGGAGTTACTATCATCGGTAAGCGAGCTTTAAGTAGATAGCAAGTATGCTAAATTTGAACTCTGTGTTAAGTTTCTAATTTGCAAGTCCCGTATTCTTTTTGCTTGCTTGTTAATAATGTTTCTCTTCCTGAAAATTTGGGTTTCTTCTAGTTTTGTTTTTTAATTTGGTTTAGTGCATTGTAGGTAACTTAAAATTTAAGCAGATGCTAGAAAGTATCATCCTTTGGCAATACATTTCTCATTAGGTATCAAATTGTTAAACAAGCTGATGTGATTAAATACAATTGTTTAATTTCCCAATTAAAGAACTGAAATACAAATATATGCAGTGAGGTACAGTACTATATGTATATATTTATAATGAAATCAATAATATATATACAGTCAAAGTAATGATTCGCAACCATCAAATGAAATGATATTATATATATATGTAATAGATTCTGTAGTCAAATACAAGCAGCTGAATCCGTAATGAACAGCAAGAATTTTGATGGCTTAGAGATGTTGAAACTCCAATCCACAATGAATAAGAAATTTGGCAGTCGAGGTAGATTTAATTCAACTTTTCTTTCAGCAAATATGTTGCAGCCACAAACAAGTTGGCAATTTATGCCTATTCCAAAAATTAACATTTTTGATAAATGTGTAGTAAGAAACAAGGAGCAGACAGACTGTAATCCAGCTAATACAAAGCGTAAAAAGCAAATGCGTTACGTTAAGGGTGAAATCTTAATTCATACCGAGTTAATTTTCGTTCTCGATGCATTTTTACTCGTCTTTGATAGTTAATACTGCTGTAAAATTACTATTGGCTGTTTGAGTTTTAGTTTCTTTTACAACATCAAATTATGTAAGAGTCATAGGACATGAATTAATCTCCAAATGATGCAGTGCAGAAAGATTACTGTTTTTAGAATAGAGAAGGAAAATTAATTTTACGCTGCTAATTTAATCTTTTGCATATTCCTTATTTTTCTTACATATATATATGTACATATATCATTCGATGGTTGTGAATCATGACTTTGGTTATTATCTTCCTATTCATTTTATTTTCAGAATTATATAAAGGTAGTTTAAAATTTTGTAAAGAGAATTTATACAAATATTTTGTAATATGTTTATAGATATTGACGTGCATTAAGAAGGACGGGCTCGTAGGCTTCTAGATATTTTAAAATTTTTATTTATTCTCACTGAGTTTTATTTAAAATTACTTTACATGCTATCTCCGCAATTTAGTTCTGTACATTTGATCAGTGCTAATTATGTATTTCTGCTGGTTTATGTTTTTATGGAAATTTGATTTACAGTTCTATTTTTGTGTATTGTTTTTTATAGGGATTCTGTATATGGATACCCATTCTATGTACGATTCTATGTATGGATACTCCACTATGGTATAATGCTATTGGTTCTGTTTATGGGTTTTGTGCAGCGATTTTTCCAAGAGGTACCTTTATTGCTCTGTGGATTTTTGTGTAGTGGTTTTTACAGGATTTGGCGTATGGGTGCCTGTATAAGTGTACATGCTTTTGTTTACTGGTTTTTACAAGGCATAGACCTACGGAATATCCATTTTTTTAATGGAAATTTGGCCAATGGATATGCATATAAAGTTTTGATTTTTGGCTATGGGTTTTTACTGGGATTTTGTTTATAGTGCCTACAGTTCTACAGAGATTTGGCCTACTTGTAATCGTACAGTCGTACGGGTTTCCGTTTACAGGTTTTTTACAGGTATTTCGCCTACAGGTACCTATACAGCCGTGCATGTTTCTTTCAATGGGTTTTTACGGGTATTCGGCCTATGGGTACCCGTACAAACGTACAGGTTTCTTTTTATGGGTTTTTACGGGTATTTGGCCTACGGGTACCCGTACAACCGTACGGGTTTCTTTCTATGGGTTTTTACGGGGATTTGGCCTACGGGTACCCGTACAACCGTACGGGTTTCTTTCTATGGGTTTTTACGGGGATTTGGCCTACGGGTACCCGTACAGTTGTACAGGTTTCTGTCTGTGGGTTTTTACGGGGATTTGGCCTACGGGTACCCACAGAGCTCCTGTAAAAATTCCCCGTAAAAAATTTTATAGGTTTCTACGGGGCATTTTTAGCAGGGTATCTTGTACAAATGATTATAATCATTTGTACAAGATTATTTAATGAACACAAAATGTATAGGAGTTACTCCAACCCTTTTTTGACCGCGGACACATTCTAACATATATTTTGAGATCTTGTACTTTTATGACTCAACATTCAAGCAGAATTCAGGCATGATAGACTTTTAAGGTGGTCTACTACAGCAGCATTACAATACTAAAAATTTTTTTACACGCAGAATCGCTAATTAAGAAACTATGTTGCGTGCAATTTGGCAGAAATATAAAGCAATAGGTCAGTTTTCGAATCACAATGTTAGAATCAGGTTTGAAATGAAATTTACTTAAATATTATATTTTAAAAAAATTAGTTTGAAATACGTAATTTTAATGTGTAGTTTGGAAAGCCATCAATAGATGGCGCTACGAGTTAAAATTTAACATTGTAATCTTATTTCTGCAAAAATTCACGAAGTAATTGATTTTGATATCAGTTATAAATCATATTTTTTTCTAAATAATATTTAGAAGCGTTTCATATATTCCTTTATACACAGTTTTCACTAAACATTGTCAGCTGTCAGCAGAATGACGTTTACGGCAACCCTATTGCATTGCTATTCCGCACTCGTTTTGTTTACATTTATTTGTACTGTGGTCAGTTTGCAAAAAATATGCGAAAATATCAAGGATGACCGAAAAAACATCCTGGTTTTAATAAAAGATCCAGAATTCAGCGTAAACGTCGAGCTCAAGAAAAAAATATGAAATTAAATTCCCGAGATGTGGAAGATTCCGAACAAGCAGATGTTTTCGAAAGGTGAGAAATAATTTATTCTTTATATCGACTACCCCGTGTTTATGATTTCGTAGTAAGTTAATTCTGAAGTAAAATATGCATATTTTTTTTATTGAAGGTCAGAAATTATTGATACAACTGCATCTGTGTCAAAGGAGAATCATTGCCCGGATGATTTTTTTACAAAGTAAGTTTTTTTTTTTTTTTTTTTTTTTTTGTATGTGTGTGTATGAGGGGATGCTAATAATTCTTCAATTCTGTTATAAGAATTTATTCCTCCATTCACACTAAATTGTTGGGAAATATTGAAAGGGTAAATTCCAATTCACAAGGAATTGCTGAAATAATTGAATCTTTTCAAAAGTATGAGCATGTTCTTGCGATCTAAATTGAATTCACCATCATTACATGTATTATTGGAAATTTTATAGTCATATGTTTGCTACGAAATGCTTTGTCAGTTACCTATGGTATATTTTAACAGGTGTATGCACATTTATTCATGTGCTCGCTGTTCAACTTGCTTTTTTTTATTATGTCATTTACTTGGATGTTAAAACTTTCTTTTAGCGTTGGAACATTTTATGATCATTTAGTAAAATTTATATATAAATATATATTATTGCTTGTTTATTTATGGTTCTGTGTATTTGTCATGTATGCATGTTGTGAAGTGTAGTTTTTGAAAAATATGTCACAAATGTTAAATTCCACCAAAAGCTGAATTGAATTGATATTGGGATGCAGGTAATTAGAAAATATCTGCTGTGTATTTTGAGTGTAAACCAAACTAGTGCCAAGAATGGGACCAATACGCTCAGGCTTGCTTAGCCTTTTTGCCATTGTCCAAATTGAATTATCTCCAGTATAAAGGGAGTGAATGCTTTCTCTGTATAACATTAAAATATCCGTCTGATCAAAAATCTACCAATAAGAAACTTTTCATATGTTATGTGACAGACTTTCTGCAAACAGAAGTCCTCAGCTCTGTTCTTGTACATGTTTTTTAATTGTGGTTCAGATGTGTACTTCTCATAGGAAGATTATCTGAACATTTAAAAACTATATTCTGCTTTTAGGGGCCTAATATTTTATGCCCCTAAAATTAATATTGAAATTTCTAAAATGTTGAAAAATATGTCATCTGGATTCTGTACAAAAAATATAATCCCCTTTTTCATTTCTGCATTTGCAATTCCTGCATTTTCTTTATTCCTACATTTTTTAATTGGAAGGAATTTCATTCGCAGAGCCCTCTAATTTATTCTTACAAATCATGTAGTAATGTACCATTTTAGATAGATATAAATAACACATTTTGTAATTTTTCTAAACTGTGGTTATACAGCATGATATAATAGCTACACAGGGTATGGCGAAACAGTATACAGCAATATCTGTCGCACTGTCTGAGATGGGTGGTAGTCATACATAGCTTAATGCTTAAATTTGTTATGTGTTATTTATTTATTCATTTTTTTTTTTTTTTTTTTTTTTTTTTAATTATGTTATAGCAGTTTATTTCTTTCATTCTTAGGTCCGGAAGTGAAAAATTTGACTTTTCTACGCCAGAAGTTACAGCTAATGTTCCTAAGACAAACCAGGCTTTCCTGAGGTAAGTTGGTTTATTTTTAAAATAGATATTAGCTGTGCATGATATTACAGTTACTTAATTATGGTTAACTAATTATGTATTAATTTAGAAGTCAAGCAACCAAAATCAGCGTTATATTTTCAAATAGTGAATATTTCAAAATATGATGCTGATTTTTGTTGCTTGACTCTCAAATTAATACTTGGTCGGTGTGTTATTGTATCTTAATTAAACTAATTATGGTTCTTTTCTTCTCAGTTCTGATCTGGACATTTCAGTTATTGACTCTGACGTAGAAGGTAGAAATACAAGCTCTCTTTTGGGGTAAATATGTATTTCTCTATGCCAAAATTAAAATGTCATCATTTATGTTTTTCTTTTATGGTGTTACATTATGTTGTTTACATACTGATAGCTATTAAAACTGTTAAATATAATATTGTAGCTATCAAAAAGAGGGCGATGAATTTGATTTGTACCAAATTTGGACGTTTTGCATGAAAGAACTTGAAAATAAAAGATTTTTTTAAAAATATATTCATTGAAATCAGTGAAATTTAAAGTCGGGACACTGAAGCAAATGAAAATATTTTGGGGTTTGATTCTTTTGATGGGAGCCTCATCAATAAGCCTACTATCTTTTTTAAATATTGCTTCTTTTTCATTATTTTCATGATGTTTTATGTTCCCTTCATGAAAGAGATTTTTAATAATTTAAATTTTGTTAATAAAATATAACAAAATGAAATCTGTGATTATGTGGCTGTTATTTTTTCCATATATATTTATTTGAGGAAAACCACAAATTTTATTATTTTACAGAATTTTTAAGAAAAATATAAGGATAAAATTTTTTAAATAATTCTGATTACTACCTTTGCTTTCCTCTCATAATGTGCCTCAAATTAGAGCAATTAGACAACAAATTTAAGTCGTGATCTTTTTTTTCCAAGTTTTTTTTTTAGGCTTAGGAGTATAAATTGCTTATCCCCACAAGACATTGCATCTTCTTAGTATGCCATCCTAAGGCTCCGTTCACATGATGGTATAAATGTCATAGACGCATAATCATAAGGCACAAAATGTGGGAGTTCCATTCACACCTGCGAGAGAGGGTCTAAGCCATAGCCAATTAGAGAAGCTAAATTTGTGCATGCATGTATGTGTCTACAGCTTTCTCTCTCAATAGGTTTTATGTATATGCTCTGATTGGCCGACTCTTATATCAAGTCGGCACAAAGTTGAAAACTTCAAGCTTAATGCCCAAACTAGTTTTTGTGACATAGCAAGGTCTGACTACAAAGCGTTGTTAGTTGGGAATTATGACATTTATACAACGGCTTGAATAGAGCCTTAGAAAGCCATTTGGTAACTGAGTTATCCACCATGAAAAAGTTATTCTTGCCCCTCTGAATTCAGTGTTTACTGGAACACGAACATTTTATACTCAGGTGTAGAGGCCCTTCATGTGAAACCTCCGGCACACAAAGTAGTGACTAATATTGCACGAGCAAATGACACTGCGAGCATGGAAGCAGCAGTTGTGAAGATGACTCATCTTCTTGTAGTAATATACTGGTAATCCAGTGTATTATTATTGTTAATTTATTTGCTATCTGTTGCCTAAATTTCCTAAACCTAATTGCGAATGGGCTGCCTGCATGGGCGTTTTCATGGTTTTCCCCGTGTATATGAGCCATTTCCCTTAGAAAGTCCTCCATGAAAGCATTCCTCCTCTTAGGAAGATCAAGTGCTTTGCTGTCATCAAATAAGCCAAATTTAAACCTAATTTGTAATATTTATATATATTAATTATATATATGTATATATATTGTATATATATATATTTTAGCTTGGAGTCTGAGCCTCTTCAGGAGAACCTTAATGATGAATTTCTGTGTCCTGATTCACCTTTAATTATCGAAAGGGAAGATCGACGAAAGGCAAATCCATTACCATCTGGCAGAACAATTTGCAATATGTCTTTTGTAATAGTGCAGGCTAGGACATTAGAGCAACATTCCCTAAATTGTAAATTTGGAGGATCATTTATTTTTAACAAAGTGATTCGACGTGGTCTTGTCACTACATATAACTATGTATGTGATAAAATTTTTAGCATCATGGAAATTCCGTATATGAGCAACTCGACCTTTGCTTCTTGTGAGCGAACTACTGGCAAAATAATACAGGGATGTGCACAGGAAACTATGTGTGCTGCTATAGAAGAGGAGAAAAGGCAGGCAGAACTTCGCAATGATAAAGATAATGATGGTTATCACTGTATAACTGTCATTGTTGATGGAGGTTGGTGTAAAAGAAGCTATGGGCATGGTTACAATGCTTCAAGTGGCATATCTGTTATTATAGGCATGGTCACCCAGAAAATTTTGTTTGTTGGAATTCGCAACAAAGTGTGCCTTATATGCAGTGCTATTGAAGATGGCAAGATGCCAAATAAAGTGCACCTTTGTTGGCGAAATTGGAATGGGCCTTCTACAGTTATGGAAAGCAGTGCCATTGTGGAAGGTCTGAATTATCTCCAGTGTGTTCACAAAATACGTTGTACTCGACTTGTTGGAGATGGAGATGCTAACACAATGGCCAAAGTGAAAGAAAGCGTTTCATATGGAGGACGGGTGATCAAAGTAGAATGTGCTAACCATGCTGTTCGAAGATATCGCAGAGCTCTTGAGAAACTTCAGCAAAATACTGCGCGCTTCCCCGGGGCTAAAGGAATTGCTGCCCGTAAATTGCTGAAAATTAAAATGCCACTGTTAGTCAGAGGTGCTAGAGTAGCTATAAAAGCTCATGCTTTACCTAGCCATTATCAGCACACACAAGAAGCTATTGATGCATTAGTATCTGACTTGAGAAATGGGCCACATCATATATTTGGCAAGCATGATGCTTGTAGTGCTTTTTGTGCAAAGAAAGGTGCAGAGTTGGACAGCACATACAATGAAATTTTTTCCTCGGGTATGTTGCAAGCTATTGAAGCAGAAGTGGGAAGAGTACTGATATCGTGTAGCAGTACTCTTATTTGGAATGCCACAAATAATCCTGCTGAAAGCTTCATGAGTCAACTGTGTAAAACATCTGGTGGAAAAAGAGTTGATTTTTCCAAAGCTGGTGGCATGAACAGGCATGCGAGTATTGCTGTCATGGCCTATCAAAATCCAGCACAGCAGTGGCAAAAAAATGCACAAAAAGCTGTAACAGGAAGTAGCCCCAGGACTCCAACTTTGAAATTCTTAGCTTCCAGAAATAAGCGCCATGTAAAACGTCTTGAGAGACGTAGACTTTTTGACACTGAGAAGAAAAAGAGAAATATGAGGAAAGCAGGACATATTCAGCAAGGTGGGGATATTTCTTATGGTGATTTTCCTGAGAAACCAGACCTATCAGATGAAGCATATGAATTGGCAGCTAAAAATTTTTTTATATCAATTGAAGTTCCAAAAAAAGATTCTCTTGAGGCCGTAACACGTGGACAGTCATCATCTGAAAGATGGCGTCATGAAAGATCAAGAAGAATATCATCATCCTTTTTCAAAGATGTTGCTGATAGGCGTCCAACAACACTCAGTGCTGCTTTAGTGAAACGTATCATATATAATGATAACGTTTCAACTAAAGCATTAAAGTATGGCTTGGCTAACGAAGCAGTAGCCTTAAATCAATACAAGGAAAAGCACATGGGAAAAAACATCAGACGTTGTGGCCTTTTTATTGATCCTAAATATCCCTTTCTTTGTACTTCGCCAGATGGATTGATAGACGAAGATGGATTACTTGAAATAAAATGTCCTTATACAGCCAGATTCTCAGCAGACTTGTCAGACTTTTTCAGCAAGCCTAATTCTGTTGGTCTTCGGATGGATGCTGATAATAATCTTTATTTACCGAAAAGCCACAAATATTATTTTCAAATTCAAGGGCAGTTAGCCATAACAGAGAGGAATTGGTGTGATTTATATATATGGTGCAGAGAAGATGCAATCACATTAAGAATACCCGAAGACAAAACTTTCTGGATCAGTTTAGTTCCAAAACTCGAAAAATTTTACGTGAATTGTATTCTTCCTGAGCTTGTTGATCCAAGAGCACCAAGAAAAATGTCTCTTAGAGAACCGAAGTATATTGTTGATGCGAGAGCACAGAATGAGAAACAAAAACAGGCCACTGCTTCTGTAAAACAAACACAAGAAAAAAGAGAAATTGAAATTTCAGAAGCAGATAAAATTATTTCATCTCCTAGAAAGAATGCAGGAGAGAAAAGAATCAGGAAACCAAAAATTATTTTTGATTTGTAATCAGTAACAAGCCAAGCCAGCACACCGTAACATTTTCTACGTCTGAATAAAAACTATGCCTGCAACAAAGCATTATGATTAAATCCATACCTAATTAGAATATTACCCCATTTCTCTAAAAAAAATATGTTCAAAAAGTCTCTGCTTTCAGTAATAGTCAGTCTGATCAATTCTGCCATAATTCTGTAATCAATACTTGAAGCTAGAATCTCCTGTGCTGCACTGCCATTGCATCTCTTTTCTGAATGTTTCATCATCCACTTCTCATTCTAAATATTCCTGTGTGCTTTCATTTATAGCTGCTAACTTGTTGTGAACATTTTCTGCACCACATGTTATATTTTGCAGTGTAAATAATGCGTGCAATCATATATTTTGGTTTTAATCATCAGTAACTTTGGTAAAACTACATTTATGCAAAGAAGACTTCCATAAAGTCACAGTTTCTGTGAAAAAGAAAATAAGTTTGATGACCTCTGTCATAATTCAATAAATAATTTTTTAAAATAGCATCACCTGTGCTGCACTAACATTGGAAAAAATTAAAGTCATCTCTTTTCTGAATGTTTCCTCATGCACTTCTGTTTCTAAGTATTCTTGTGTGCTTTGATCCATAGCTGATAACTTGTTGAGAATATTTTCTGCACAACATGTTACACCTCTGAACTTAAATACTTGCGGTAAAGAAGTATTTTGGTTTGAATCATGTGTAACTCCAATATAAGTCCATTTCTCCAAGGAAAACCTCCACAAAGTCACTGCTCCTGATTCAGCTGGAAGGACATCCATACAATGATATTTGAGAAGAAGACATACAAAATTGAGTATTGTGGAAAGATGATTGCTTATATCTTGAACGTGGATGATCCACTTGTCTACAAAACTCATAACCATTCTAAAAAATAAGGACATCAAATTTCAGTGCATCCTGCTCTCACAAGAGAGAAAGGTGATCATTAGAAGCCTTCCCAGCTCCACATGTTAATGCTGCCTCATGTTGCATAATATAATAATACACACACTGGCCAATCAATAAGAAACCTTTCAGATTTTCATCTGAATGCATGCTAGGGATGAAATATCCAAATTTTTTCTATGATGTGGATTATACTTGGTTAAAATGCCAGTATAAGTAAGGTGTAAGAGTGCTTTTCATGATGAATGAAGTAAAATGGGGAAAAAAGGCGGCAGATCGTTCACCATTTGAAAAAGGGGCTTATTGTTGGTGCACATTTAGTGGGGGCATCGATTTCGAATCCTTCTCTAAAAAATGTAACTGCAGTTCGAGCATAGTTTTCAAAGACAGTGATCGGCGGTATCTCCGATGAATTGTACGGCAGAACACGGATTCAACTATCACAAATCGTCAACCAAGGCTCTTCCCAACAAATTTCAGCTAGAACTATGCGCAGCGAATTGCAGAGGGATAGGAATGCATAGTTTTGGTGCCTGTAAGAAAATCACTCAGTTCTGCCAACATGCAAGACTTCATTTTCAGTGGTGTCGAGAAAAGACACTGGGCATCTGAGGATTGGAAATGGGTAATGTGGTGGGATATTACATTATGTATTACATATTAAACATAAGTTATGGGTTACCTCATAACTACAGAAGGTTCCTGTTCGCTGCCAGAAAAGGTTGAAGTAATCTGCAATGTAAATTACCGACAATACATGAGCTTTGTTCATTTATGGGCATGATAAAATTTTATCGATGCTTTTTGAAAAATGCTGCAGAAACTCAAGGAGTCATACACGAAATGTTAAAGGGTGATAAAAAAAGATCATTGTAAAGTTCCATGCACAGATGAAGGTGTTTAGTGTATTTAATTATGGCAAAGCACACTAGGGCTATCTGCCTAAGAGAAGGGATGCCTTCGTGGAGGACTTTCTAAGGGAAACTGGCTCATATACACGTTACACATGGGGAAAACCACGAAAACGCCCATGCAGCCAGTACGTTCGCGGGATTCGAACCTCGGACCGAACTACCAGTGTTCAGCGATTTTACCGCTCTGCCGCTGGTAGGCCTGCACAGATGAAGGAATTCACCAGTTTGAGAAGTGCAAATCTGATTTAGTCAATGGTGCCCTTTTGTGTTTCCCAATGGATTACCCTTTGTGTGCAGATACATCAGACTTTCCTATAGGATCAGTATTGCAGCAATTGGAAGAACAAGAACAAGACTGAAAACCTATTGTGTTCTACTCTAAAACATTAAATAATGCACAGAAGGTTTATAGTACCTATGACAGAGAATTCTTAGGAATATATCTTTCTGTCAAGCATTTTAAACATGTATCGGAAGGACGCAAATTCATCATACTTACTGATCACAAGCCACTGTCATATGCATAGAAGCAAAAGAATGGGAAGGCATAACCCAGACAACAACACCAACTTCAGTATATATCGGAATTTTCAACTGATATTCAGCATATTGATGCCAAAGAAAATTTAGTTGCAGTTGAAGTAGTCTCAGTTACTGGCTATGAAGCAGTAGCAGATGCTCAAGAATATAATGAAGAATTGCAACATTTAATGACAGGTAGTGCTTCACTGAAATTTAAATCATCTACATTAGCATTTTGGAAAACATTAAGATGTGACAGCTCAACAACCAGTATCAGGCCTTTTATTTCAAAGCAATTTAGATAACAAATGTTTCATCAAATTCATAATTTTGCTCCTCTGGTATCAGGACAACTGTCAACGAGATGACTGAAAAATTTATCTTTCCAAATATAAAGAAAGAAATTCACGAATAGACTTAAAGTCCTGTTAATTGTCAAAGGAGCAAAGTCAACAGGCATACAAAATCTAAAATAGCCGAGTTCCAAGCACCTCATGCTAGATTAAGTATTGTGCAAGTTGACCTGATTGGGCCATTACCACCATCTGCTGGTAGGACGTATTATCTGACATTTATTGACCATTTTTCCTGTTAGAGAGAAGTAGTTTCTTTACCAGATATCACAAGAGAAATGGTTGTCAAAGCATTTTACAATCATTGGATTAGCAGATTTGTTGTGCCTAGTTCCATAATCTCAGATCAAGGAAGACAGTTTGAGTCGCAGCCTTTCAAGAGCCTTGCAAAAGTATGTGGTGCTAAAGTTTTATGTTCCACTCCATACCACCCACATTGCAGTGGGAAAATTGAGCAGTTTCTCAGAACTTAAAAAAATGCAATAAAGGCTCACAGCAACATCAGATGGACAGAAATCCTTCTAGGATTCAGAGTTGCAATATGTCCTGATACTAATCACTCTGTAGCTCAAATGGTATATTTTATGCAAATAAGGTTACCATGTGAGTTTTTCGACTACCTACCACTAAAACTAAACCTGAACCATTTGTAACAAATTTACTGTCTTTTATGGATCAGCACCAGTTTATCAACTGCTAACAAACATAAAATATTTATGCATAAAGACTTGAGATCATGTTCTCATGTGTTTGTGAGAACTGATCGTGTGAAAAAGGCACTTGAATTTGCTTATTGAGGGACCATTTTTTTGTGGTGAAAAAATATGATAAATATTTCCGAGTCTTAATTAAGGACAGACAAGTTAACATTTCATTGACAGACTGAAACCAGCTTATTTGTTACTTTCGAACAAATTACTAGAAACAGTGACTAAATATAAAAAACCATTTCACATTTCATGTACCTAAAATTATGATATTGTACCTAACGTCAAATCTATTATTCTAGATGGTATGAAAATCAGAAAATGTGTTGGATTTAAGGACTAATGTTTTGTATATTTTGCTATACTTCATCATCTTCTAAATATTAGTAAATATATATCTGCATTAGTGATAATCAGCTGTGAGCACATAGTGCACCATCTGCAACTCATTTGGGTATAAACTATGCTAGTGATTATAATGTCCTTGCTTTTTCCCATATGCCATATGTTGCATGAAATTTTGTTATATGAATCTAGCTTCCTGTGAGGAATTTCTGTGATCTTTCTAGTATGTATGGTCAAGAATTAGGCTTGTGATATACTGTCATGATTTTGCCCACATGTTCCCTGAATATACTACCATTTCCTTAGGAAGACTTCCAAGAAGAATACTGTTGTGAGTTCTAAGCCTAACTATGGTTTGGAACTGTTTATAATGAATTATTGGGATTCTGCACATGTAATGTGGATGCAATTCTATTTCCATTTAGAAGATTTTCTGCAAAGGCAATGCTTTAGCTGTGAGATAATTCTGTTTTGGAAATAAAACTGATATTTATTTAGATTTGTGGTATTTATAAGGCAGTTTATCAATAGCAGGTAGCATCTTGCCTCTTTGCTTTGATCAGGGCCTGTGCAACCAGTGGTAGTCAAAATTTTATAATTTAGCAGAGGGCACTGAGCAGCAAAATTTAGAGGCAAAAAAATGTTCAGAACTTACGAAGACATCAGCCAGCAGAATTTAGGATATGCAGAGATTGCACTGAGTGGCAATAGTGCCATATGTTACATTTGCTATCTGCATTATTAATTTGTGAAACAATTTCAGCTGCTTGAAAATGCATTTTTCTGTTAGAAATTTGTATTTCTTGCAATTTCTTTTTCTTTGGGGGGGGGTCGAGAATATGGTGTTAAAAATATTTTATCATTTTCTTTTTTTTTTCTTTTCAGGTGAAAATTTTGTGCATGATTTGGCTTTCATTGAGACGTCTCTGGGTCAGGAGTTACTAAGGAAGAGAAACTTACATGCAGGTTGAAGCATGCAGTGTCAAATGTATAAGGAATATAAAAGATGCTGTATATTAGTATAAGTTTGAATAACCATAATAAAAAAATTTCTTGAAAATTGTGTTTTTTCTGCGAGTTATTAAAATTGGAAATAATTAATTACAATGTTTATGAAAATTTTCGAAAATAAAAATACAAGTAGTATTTAAAAAGTACTGCAAAACTCATTTTTAAGTAGAAAAATTATTCTCAGATGAAATTCTTTATGCAAAAGGATTCGATTATGCAAAAGGACTTTTTTAGTATTTGAAAGGTTCATTTGAACCCAACAACTGAAACTAACGTATCCCCAGTTTATTGATACCAACCATTTTGTTGGTATCAATGAACCCACTACTTTCTAAAAGCATTTCTGTCAATTACTAAGGGCTAATGAACAAGTGTTGAATTCTCAAGATGAATGTTGCCGAAACAGAAAAAAGTGTACTTCAGAACATTCTGCAGTAGCTCAAACAAAGTCACGGACCTCATCTATACTGTAGTCAGAGAGAAATTATTCCCCTTCCTTTTCTTTCAAAAGCTGAGTTCCCAAACGCACAACGGGAGGCCGTTGCTAAAAGCTGTGGAACCAGTTTTATAGCTATTTTTAGCAACTTGTGAGCTGTTTTTCAGATAACACAGTAAATCTCGGGGAGGGGGAATTTGAAATCATGATCACTGCCGGTACGGCAGAATTTACGTACAGCAAAATTGTAAAATTCAGCGAAGCATCAAGCAATAAAATTTTAGAATTTTGTGGGAAGGGCACTTGACAACAGAATTTATTGCGTACAAAGTCAGCAAAATGCATAGCGCCGTACCTGATTCATGATACAGCAGTATTCATTACCAATAGCAAACTTGTTTGAGGATAAGTTCGAAAAAATGTTTTCTAGTTGTTACCTAAAATCGGTAAACAATAATCTTTGAAAGATTATTCGATTATATCGTTACTAATATGGTAAAAATTTGAAAAGCAATCAGAAGCCGTATCTCTAGGGTCTTCAAGTCACGATTTGTTTTTATTTGTTCGAATATGATATTTATATCTCTCTTCCTACAAGTATGTATCTTCGTACGTATAAAGTATCAAAAATAATAAAAGTAATTAATAAATTTTCTCTAGTTGCCCTGAAAACTACATCTGAATATAAAGATAAGAAAGACATCAGTAAATTGCTGTTGTTATTTGCTGATCATAATGGTAATCAACCGAACATGATCACATATACCGTCTTCAAAACTTTGATTTTTATCAAGCTTCATATAAATACTAGGTTTTTGTTAGTCACGTAATTTGACATCCTAAATTTAAGATGACAGATGAAATAATGACTAGTTCTGAATTAGCTCACTCAGGAAGTAAAATTTTCTCCTTCCCGTCAATATAGCATATTTATAGCTCCCAATGATGGCGATCACTAACTAAATATGTTATGGATTAGAACCCTATTGCACTCCATAAGTTTTTCTTTATTCGCTTTATGTGCATGCATGCATGCTTGGTTGTGGAAGAAATTAAAAAGCCCCCCCCTTTTTTTTTTTACTTAGGTTATTCGAATGTATACGCCAGACATTTATTTGTTGAACTGTAGTTATAATTTGGAACGTGGTGCTAGAGCCGTTGGAGCCGAACCGAACGTCAGTTTGTTTAGAATTATAGAGTTTGATTACGCCAAAGCAGGTGAATTTGGAAAACACCAAAATCGGTCATGCATCCAACTCGTTATCGAGGCTTGAACTCCGGATGAACTACCAGTGTTCGGCGGCTCGCTTGCTAGAACTGCGTTAGGCTCTTTGAATGTAGCAAAGCCACGAGGGTTACCTTCTTAAGATGGCAGGCCTTCATGGAGTCATTTTCTGAAGGCTTAGATTAGGTTATTATGGCAAAGCACAGTAGGATGCCTTCATGTTGAACTTTCTTAGAGAAATTGACAACCCATACACGTTACACATACAGAAAATTATGAAAACGTCCATGCAGCCGGCCCGTTAGCCTTTATTCGAATCCAGGTCGAAACTACCAGTGTTCAGCGATTTAATTCCTCTACCGCGGGAGGGCCTAATTGCTGAAGGGAACTGGCTTGTATTCATGTTACACACGGTGAAAACAAACAATGCAACCAGCTGATTCGTCTGGCATCGAACCCAAACCAGTTCGAACTTCCAGTATTCAGTAGTTTTAACCACTCGGCCACTGGTGGCGTGTGGTAGGAGCCACAGATAATGTACTGAGTAGCAAAAATCCCTAATAGTGGCCCTGGTTACTAGTAGGATTGTAAGTATATTGGTAATCATCCAATCTACAGCAAGGAAATTTCGGAGCTTAATTGTAAAGTCAAATGCGACACTCCGATAAACGTGGTATATGTAGAGATGGAAAAATTTATTATTTAAAATACTTGTATTTATTAGTAAACATTTTATAAAATTTATTCTTAATTTAGCGTTTAAGAATTCTAAGAGAGTTATCTGAGTATTTTTTCCTCCTTTGGTAATCCAATAAAATTGAGTAAATTTATGTTCTGTAATATCTTTGCGTGTTATATGCATAGTTTTTTTTTTTTTTTTTCTTTCAAAGTTAGACAAGTTTACACAAACAATATAGGTCGAAAAGGGAGCTGGTCTGCGCCCGGTGAGCCTGTCGGCAACGTCGCAAAGCGTAATTTGACTAACGAAAAGATCATGCTTTGGATCTGGTGATCTGGATAGTCACTTGTGTTGAAAAATAAATTTATTTCAACAACATAGGCCAAAAATTTAGTTGATCTGCGCCCGTGAGTCCGTCGGCAGCATCGTAAAGCGTAATTTGACTAACAAAAAGATCATTCTTTTGTATTTGGTGGGATTGCCGTGGTATTAATCACAAATAGTATATGGAAAAAGGTAAAACCCTTGACAGTAAAGGATACAACGAGATGCTAGTGCATGTTGACGCTGCTATCAAGGAAAAGAGTCGAATTGAGTTCCGGCGCAGAAAGGTAACGTTCCATCAAGATAATACCATACGTGTCTGCATTCACCGGCTAGCCTCTGTACGGACTCGAAAGGGATCTTTCACCACATCCACCATATAACCCCGACATCGCACGTTCGGACTTTCAGCTACATCTTGCTGGTCCTATCTTCACTTCTGCACAAGACGTCCGAAATGAGGTTGACCTGTGTTTGGACTCGGGCCACCAAGTTTCCGAGCCGAAGGTTTTGAAAAACTACCAAAAAATTGGCAGAAAAGCATAGATTTTTGGTAGTGATTACTATCCGCACTAAAGGTACTGACTGCTTTTTTTTCATAACTTTATGAAGAACGTTCGTGCTTAAAATTTTCGTTACAACCATTAAATTCTGTAATTTATGAATTCCTTCCCACTTCTCATGTATTTATCAACTGTTCTTTATGAACCTGATATTCCTACAATTATCAGCTGTACTTTATAAATCTGATATGTAGAAACGCAATTTGATTTTATGCATTTCAGTATCAAGTGAAATCTTTAAACTAATCGTTCATTATAACACTTTATGTTGTTTTCATTCAAAGCTGAACTCAGATAATGTGCCGAGGTTGAACTACCAGTAATAGGCGACTTTAGCGCTCGCCCGCTAGAATTTAGAGAGGAACTGAGTGCTAGAATTGGGTTAGGCTCTTTGAATATAGCAAAGCCACGAGGTGGCAGATAGCAGATGCTTTCGTGGAGGAAGTTTCTGAAGGCTTAGTTTAGTTTATAGCAAAGCTCCCCATACACGTTACACACGGGGAAGATTATGAAAACGCCCATGTAGCCAGCCCGTTCGCCTTGATTCGAACCCAGGTCGGAACTACCAGTGTTCAGCGATTTAACCGCTCGGCCGCGGGTGAGCCTAATTGCTGAAGGAAACTGGGTCGTATTCATGTTGCACAACAGGAAAACAAACCATGCAGCCAGCTGGTTCGCCTGGGATCGAACCGAAACCAGGTCGAACTTCCAGTAATCAATATTCTTAACCACTCAGCCACTGGCGGCGCGTGGCAGAAGTAAGAGCCACAGATATTGTAGTGAGCAGCAAAAACCTCTAATACTGGCTCTGGTTACTAGTAGAATTATATATTGGTAATAATCCAATCTACAGCAATGAAATTTCGGAGCATAATTGTGAAGTTAAATACGACACTCCGATAAACGTGATAAAGATGAAAAATTTTTTAAAAAAGCAAACTTACTATGCAAATACATGTATTCATTAGTAAACATTTTATAAAATTTATTCTTAATTTAGCGTTTATGAATTCTCAGAGAATTATCTCATCGAATTATTTTTTTCTCCTCTGGTAATCCAATATAATTGATTAAATTTATGTGCTGTTAATATCTTTGCCTGTTATGTACATAGTTTTTTTTTTTTTTTTTTTTCCGTTCAAAGTTAGATAAAACTGAACGTACGTTACACTGAAATTACTTTGTCTAGAAAGTAAGCGCTTGAGTAGAAACAGATGTTGGGTTTTATTTTTAGAAGACATGAGATCGCTTTCTGTAAAGTAATGTTATAAAATTTTGAATTTGAAATAATCGTACTTCGTTTTTAGTAGCGCAGAATGATAAAGATTTAATGAGAATATAGCAAAGCATCTTTTTTAGAGACGCTGTTATAATTTTGCTATTTTATTTTTTTATGGTAGGTCAAGGAAAAAGGCAGGCTGCTAAATACGGTAACAGCACATTACTCTGTTTCATATATAGCGAATCCTCTCTGAAATGAGGCACGAAGCGGTAAAGTAGCTGAACACCAGTATTTCGGTCCGAGTTTCGAATCCCGCGAAGGGACTGGTTGCGCTTTCGTGGTTTTACCCTGTGTAACGTGTCTAGGAGCCAATTTCCCTTAGAAAGTCTTCCACGAAGGCATCCTTTCCCTTAGGCAGATAGATCGTACCGGTGTTTATTTTATCAACAGTACTGGTTATTTTTAAAAATGATCATCCTAGAAAGGTGATTGCCAAAAAGTATTCACTTCGCATATTTATACGTTATGCATGAATATACTCTTTTTAGTCAATCTAATATATATAAATTACTAATGCTTTAAAAAAATTCAATTTTCAATATTCTGTTTCCTATTTGTTCCTGTTCAATGAAACAGATTCATACACAGCAAATCCAAATGCATCGCTACAGGAAGATGATAAACCAGCACAGTACGTAATTACAGTTACATCCGGAAAAGAGTAGATATACATATAAATACATAATATATATATACGGTATACAACGATATACAATATATATATATATTATCGTTTTTTAGGATGTATCTATAATATGTATCATTTTACTTTATTAAAATATAATATTCAATTTTGTAATTTAGGAATTTCTTCTCCCTTATCATGTATTATCAGCTTGTACTTTATAAACCTGATACCCCTTCAATTATCAGCTGTATTTTATAAACCTGAAACATAGAAACGCAATTTGATTTTATGCATTTCAGTATCAAGTGAAATATTAAAACTGATTGTTCATTATAACACTTTATGTATTCATTCAAAGCAGATCTCAGATAATGTGCCGCAAATTATTTCCACACTAAGTTTTTTGTGCAAATAATACGTCCTGCTAGTGTTTTTGTAATAAAATGCATGTTATTAATTGATTTCGAATTTTCGTTGCATCTTGATATTGCTGCCAAAAGATATTCAATCAACAATAGTATCTTTTACTACGTTTATGTGTGTGGATACATAGACCATTTCTCCGTGTACTAGAAAAATTTGATAATGATTTATCCACTTTTGAAGTAAAAAAATAATAGTTAGGAGTGTTATACGATTTTATAATACAAGTAAAAAATATATATAAAGCTCTGGAAAGTGCTAACACATATTTATGGAATATTATGGATGGTAATTTATGAAATATTATGGATGGATGAGTAAATGGAATATTATGTGCGTGCTATATATGTATACACATATCATCAAGTATAAAATCATTTATATATAATTTTTATGTCGCGATGAAATTTGTTTTCTTCCGCAAAATAACGGCAAATTATGAAACATTACGCAACATTGAAAAGCGTGATGAACAAATTTTGCGAAAAGAAATAGCGACTGCTGCACGTATCTCACAGATATCTTTCATTCAACACAAAGGTGAAAAAGTTCTATTCCTGTTCAAAACATACCCTGCAGTCTGAGTCACAGACGGAAGAAATGACAGCAGGTCTTTTGTTCAACTGAGGGGATGTGTTTTATGGCTTACTCACTTTCCCGCCAAACAAGTACAGAGGAAGGAAGCGTCGTTGCCATAGTAACCAGGCTGTAGGTAATCTTACAGATTTGAGTCTTTATCGCTCAACGTTCGTAGCGCCATCTGTTATTAAAAATCGACATGAGAAAGGGGTATTAAACGCTCTTAAGTGCTTCTTTGTCATGAAATTACCTTATGATCATTTCATTCAACTACTACAAATCAAGGAAAGGAGAATTAATTACCAGAGTTTTATACTTTTTGCCACTTGATAACGTTACATAATATGGATTAACTCAAAGCAAATTCTACTGATTATAATCAGATAATTTCATATCTCTTCTGAGAATTTAGATTTTTCCGCATTCATTTCTTTGCAGATCTTGCTCTAAATGGATTTCAATACATATTTACCACTAATAATTGCAAATGATAATAAATAACAAATTAATTTTTATTCTAAACATGATTTGGGCTGGCTGCATAGGCGTTTTCGTGTTTTTCCTCATGTGTAACGTGTATATGAGCCAGTTTCCCTTAGAAAGTTCTCCAGGAAGGCATTCTTCCCTGTAGGCAGTTAGCTCTCGAGTGCTTTAATCAAATAAAAACCTATTTTTAAACTACAATTTCAAATTTTGTATTTTGTCCTTATTTATTTCACTAAATAATTAAAGTCCTCTTTAGTACATACACATATCAGGTGCTATTTTATCTTCATTTACAAAATAAAACAGTTGAAGTAGTTTTAGAACTTTTCTCTCATGGGGAAAAAATATCTGCATTTTATCCATTTCCTTTATGAAAACTCAAGTTTTCATACCAAACGAAATTCTTACAATATAACCTTCCTTACGACTCTCTTATTTACCATATAAACCATTTCGGATCTTTGCTTTGGTAAATGGTCTAAGGCCTTTTACCAGTATATGGCTGTCATAATCCCTAAGGAAGCATATTAGAAAAACAAAACGGTCAGCTATACGCAGGGTTTAATTTCAAAAATTAGAAGTACCAGAGCCCTATAGAAGACCTTCAGGAAAGAGGAACAAGAATAAATAAGAGAATAAGATGACTAATAAAATCATTAACAATTAAAAAATTAAATAATTCATTATTAAAAAAATTAATGGTTAAAGTAATTAAATAATTAAAATTTAATAAAATGCAAAGTGATAAATTAGAATTTAATAAGCAATTTTTAATATAATTTTATTATTAAAAATAAAGTTTCCAAGACCAGATTTCTACTGAAATTATTGTTCAGTTACATAAAAGAAGTGCCAAAGCCTTCTTATTTAGGGCTCCGGCTAAAATTATGAATTTTTCCTAAAACTAAGAAGTACCGGAGCCAGCCTCCGGTGGGCTCCGACGCAATTTAAGCCCTGGCTATATGGATATCTTGGTAAAGCAAGAGAAGAACCCATCTTTGGTCATGTCCAAACATTGGAATTCGTTGTTGACAGGTTATCTTCACGAGAAAAAAAGGGGGAAGAAATGGGAGGAGTTACGAGATTCTCTGGGTTGCATGAAGATCTACTAATAACTTTCTCGCCAAGTAATTTGGCGTCATCGGCTCATTCTTATTTCTGGAACTGTGGTTGAAGAGTGGTCTGTGTTTGATCCGTAAGTATGCTAAAATTCTACCATACATTTTTAATACCTTGTTTTCCAAATTTACACATTTTGCTTGATTAATTTGAAGTTGTTTGTTTTTAGATGTGCGCAATGGCAAATTTCAGGTTATCCGTCAAATAACCAAGGTTTCTATTTCTCTGGTAAGTGTTTGCTTTATATCTTATATTTATTATTAAATATTAAAAGTTATTTTTGCATGCGTATATTTTTTCATGCTCATATTCTGTTTTATGTGCTGGTAGATTTCTGGCCGATTACCGTGTTTTTAGATAAATGCGCCATTTTCATTTAGGTCGTTTTTTCCATTTTTTTTAAGTAACCACGAAAATTCTAACACATGTAAAATCTTTACTAGTAAACTTTTGATTGAGGATATTTCAAGTAAATGTGCCATTTTTACTGAATTTGTGTAGAAGTTGCTCTTCGTTATGCCTTTTTTGAGCCAATTTGTTAATTAGTTGTATTCTTTTAATGTGTTGTTTTGCAGATTAATGCAGTTTATTTGACAGATGTGTAATGCTATTTGTTGAAAAATGCATTAGAACCAATGATGGTAAGATCTTGGCCTAGCAAATTGGTAAAATATTACCTGCTCTTAATTACTGAATCATATTGTAGGATAAAATCTGCTGTTTATGTATGAAAATTTGTACTTTATATCTGATTATGTGGTATATGCCCAGAATTTCATTATTAATGATCGATTCATTAAAATTACTATTTTTAATTGTATACTTTGTTTTGTGTTGCTGCTGCTCATTCTGCGTTTTTTTTTTTTTTTTTTTTTTTTTTTTTTTTTTTTTTTTTGAGTAGATATAAAAATTAATTCTTGTTTTTTATTTTTTTTTCCCTCCATGTCTCTTTTTATTGTGCTGGTAAATTTTTGAGAAAATTTCAAGTAAATGTGCCGTTTTTACATAGTTTGTGTAAAAATTGTTCTTCTTTATGCCTCTTTTGAATAAATATGTCAATTCTTGTTTGTATTATTTAATATCTTGTTTTGCATATTAACACAGTTTATTTGACAGATGAGATGCGATTTGTTGAGAATATTCATTAAAACTAATGCGGGTAAGTTCTTGGCCTAACAGATTGGTAAAAGATTTTCTGATCTTAATTACTGAATTTTTTATTATATTCTAGGATAAAATTCTGCCTTTTACGTGTGAAAATATTTTTATTTTATCTGATTATGTGCCAAATTTAATGATTCAAGAAAAATGCCATTTCTGTGTGTAGCTAGTTCGTTGTTGCTGTTCGTCATGCAGTTCTTTTGAATATGTATCAGTTTGAAAATTTATTCTTACATGTGTATTTTTCTCATCCATTTTTGCTGTGCACTTTTCCTGTGAATATTATTTTTATTTAGTCTATATAGAATTTGCTCTTTCTACCTTTTTTGAATAAGTATGATAATTAGTTCTTGTTTGTGTTATTTTAATGCCCAACAATTCACTTTCGAATGTTTGTTAATTATAGAAGCTAATTTTACTTTTTGCTTGCAGTTTTTAACTCTGTACCTTTTATCCAGACATAAATAACATCTGCCTTTTCATTTCTAAACTTAAAATATCACAGTCGGGAAAAAGTTTCAATTTGAAAGGTAGTGGCTTTTCTAATTGCAAGAATTTCTCTTCAGAATTATAATTAACATAAGCTGTGCATTCTCTGCTAAGTATTTCATTTCTCGAAAAGTCTAGTAGACCTTTTAAATCGCAATTTTAATCCTTAATTTTTTGGATATAATTAAGAACGAATTCATTTGGAAGCAATTTAAAAAAATAAAGGCATTAAAATATTTCTGTATAAATTAATATGGTACTTTTCTGTTTCGCCGGCGCAAATCTCGCCAAGCGCACTTTATTGGCGACAACACATAATACACATAAAAATTGTCAAAAAATGTTAGTTCTAAGATTTTCTTTATTTTAAAGGCATAAACATTTTAATATCGTTTAAAGTTTTGTAAAAAGACAATAAATTTTTTTAAAAAACGTTAATTTAAGAATTTACTATGCTTTCATGGTACAACATCCTGATTCGCAGGTTCTTATCACGTGAACCCAAGTGATCTCATTTCACGTAATTCTTTGCTCAAACTACGCTACAAAAATCTAATTCAATGATTCAGTAATTATCTACAATAATTTCAAGTTACATTTTAATATGGAATACAAGTTTAAATGCAAGTATTATTCCAGTTCGTACGAATAGCTTACTTAAGAATTATGTAAAACCCAGTACTTTACTTCGCTAGTGCATTATCAATAGAATTGATGAATTTAACCCTTGATTTTATCTTTTCTATATTTTCACCTTCGCTGAGCTGTGTGATTGCATCCTAATTGACTTAAATACCGCGAATGGCATTAGGGCATGAAATTGAACTTTCTGGTAAAAATTCTATGTAATTGTATGCCAGTATTGAAAGAAACAGTGGCGTAGCTAGGGTGGGGCAAGAGGGGACATGTGTCCCCGGGCGCAGCATCCAGGAGGTGCCAAATTAATGCTACGAAATTTTTTAATGAATGTTTTGCATTCTTGACACATAGAAAGGGGCGTAAATTCTTCAGTTGTCCCCGGGCGCTGGAATCCTAGCTACGCCACTGGAAAGAAACAATCAATCTGATAAAAAAAAATGGCTGCGATATGTTTTGAAGATGAGCGTAAAAGGTTACCAGCGAAGATATTCCGTTTGGCATCTGTTGTACCATTTTTGGCGACTTTATCGCTTGCGCCGGCAAAATGGAAAAGTACCATCAATATATTTTTAATGTTGCCACGCAGCGTAAAAGCATCTCTACTTTCTTCCAAAAGTCTTGCTATTTTTCAGATTTCAAGTTTGACTTCGGTGCCTTGTTTTGCAGGTTAACATGCTTTATTTGATTGCATAGAAGTTAACTTTTCGTAAAAAGGCCTTAATTATAGTATTATTATTGGTAAATTCAAGGCTTAAACAGATTGGTGAAGTGTTTGACCTTAATTACTGAATTCTGCTAATTATATGGGATATGTCCATAATTTAAATTTTCTCCTAGGAAATCGATCAATTGGAACAAAATGTGAAATGAATTTATTAAAGAGTATGTCATTTGCTGTATTCATAAATTTCCAACCATGTGTATCATTTAATAATTATTTGTTTTTAGTGTAAAAAAAAGTAGTAGCAGATGGTCCTACCAATTTGAATAAATATGGAATTTAGTTTTTAATAGTTTTATTTATTTTATGTAATTTATGATATTAAAGTATAAAGGCTATGCTCGTGGATTTTCTAGTAAAGGCAAGTTTCCAATAAATAGCAGTTTTTATTTGATATTGTGGTTGAGCTATTTATCCAGCATTTTTTTAGTATGAAGACTAATCATACTAAAAAAATTTGAGCATTTCTTTCAAGTAAAAATCAGTGTGTTATAGCTGTGCCAGTATCATTCTGCATAATGACAAAAGTTCATTAAATATGTTAGTGACATTTAAGTGTTGGTTTTGATTATCATGCAGTACTGAAACTAAATTCAGAATTTCATTATTGACAAAAAAAAAAAATTTTTTTTTTTTAATTCTGGGTATGAATGTCTGTGCATGTGTGTAAATTTTAAGTCATTCTGGATTTTCTTTCATTTGATTAATTCGTTAAACTTGCTGTTATCTGTAAAAAATTTTCCTATTGAACTTTAAATTTCGTTTTAATGGCACAGGTGATAATAGATTTTTAACCCTCCAAAAATGAAAATTTCCAAGTGTGGCTATAGAGAGTATGCTCAAGTTCATAAAATAACTTAGTTTTTCTTTATCATCACCTTTCTGTTCGAGAAGCTTTTCTGCAGCATACAGTGACCACCCCTTTTCTATTATAAGAATACAGTCAAAAGTCTTTAATCTGGACGTCCATAATCCGAAATGATCTATAATCTGGACCTCAAAGCTACAAACTTTCTGCGCATGCGCATATGCGTTTAAGCATACGCGTTTAATGTTTAACAGACGGTATAAGCTAACCTAAAATTGTCTAATTATCTATTTCAGTTAATGTTGCAGATTGCGTTGTTCTTTAATCTTCTAATTGGATCTGGCTTATTACTTTTTTGTGGACTGTTAGAGCAATTTTATAAAAGTAAGCTTGAACTTTCGATTATGTCAAAAAGAATTTCTGATTCTGGAGCTGCCGAAGAATCTACAAAGCGAAAGCATGTTTTGATGTCCATCAAACAAAAAGTTGAATTGCTGCAAAAAATGTATAAAGGCATATCCTTTGTTTCTCTAACCATTCCGAAATCTGTTTATCAATTTTACATCTCTCTGCGGGGGGGGGGGACATCACAGCGTACAATGAACTGGAAGTTGATCTGTCAGCACTATCCTTATATTCAGGGCAGATATTTTTATTTATTCGGCTTATAATTCCTTACTAAATGTAGTATTTCATCTCAATATACTCCGTCTTTTATATGATTTAAATCAAATTTCTCGTCATTATATTACGGATACACATCAAATAGTTTTCTGATTGCAATTTTCTAATTTCGACTATGCGTAATGTATTCTTTACGCATGCACGCGTTGAAAGAAATGTTTAATAAAATAAACAAATAAATAATTTTTATTGTATATTTTAATACCCTTTAGATCATAATTGCTCTTTATTTCATAAATTAAGTTTTTATATTTTTAATTTTATGTTTTCTTCATGCCATCTTACCAGATTTAAATTGATGATCTGTAATCTGGAATCGCCGAAGTCCCGACGAGTCCGGATTAAAGACTTTGGAGTGTAGTAATTTTAGAAATTTATCTGAATGTCTCCTGTGAACTTTCATTTAATAGATAACTAAAGCCAGTATGGAAATTAGGACATTTTGATATTGAAGAATAATTCATTGCTGCCTACTCTCTTTTTTTTAATTTTTAGTCTTAACAAAGGAAAATGTTTCTCAGAAATAAATGGAATGTATTTAATTAATTAAACTTAAATTAGGCAAATTCCATTCCCTCAATCTCTGATGATTTTCAGAAATTTTAAATTCTATTTCATTTGAATTGTACTTGTTACATTTTATTGACGTTATTAAATTTCATTTGGTCAGAGTTGTCTTAATCTGTAGTCATTTCTAAATTTTTATATGAAGATTTAAAAAATGGAATTAGCCAAAGAATATAAGAATTAAATGTTAATATATTTTACAACAGAATTGAATTTCAAATAGTTCAAAAATCTAGTCCATGTAAATTTGAACTGAATTTTAATTTGATTTTTCTATTAATTCATTACATTCATTTAGGCGCCTAGAATGTGAACATGGTAAATAAAATGGCAAGCACCCATTCCTCAGTATATTTTGGTGGGGAAAAACTTCTGAAATTTATTTTCAGTTTGTAGTAATATTATTCAGTTAACTTCATATTTGTTTAGGAATTTCACAGGGTGGGTGATCTTCTGTGCAAGATACTGAGAAAATTTTGATATTCTTTATGCTAAGAATAAATTCAAGAATTAATAAATTTCAGTTTTTTTTTATGATAGACTGATTATACAAAGTAATATGCACCAAGGTCACCTTGGATGATCAAGAGCTTGTATCATACATGCATATTAACTGTTATAGGATAGCTATGGACTTTGGTCCTTCAAATTGTTTTATTAATATATATACAGTATTCAAAGAACTACAAAAGGGTGGAATGTAGTAAATAAAACATTTTTGCTTCTGATAGAAGTGTACAACTGACTGAAAAATGTAACAGCCATCATTAAAATTCAACATCATTTGAGAGATCTTTCTTAAGTATAGTATATACTTTTAAAAAATGAAACTGTATATATGAATTTTTGAAATAATGTAACATATTAAAAGAAGATAAATTATGTATTGAAGTGAATTATGCATTCAGTATTCCAATAAATTTTCCATTTTATACATTCTTAAATCAATATAAGAATTATCAGTATTTTTAAAATCATTAGTGTATGTGTTTTAGGAAAACTTTGGTTTAAATTCAGGCTTAGATACTAAGAGTTCTGTTTTATGAAGCATAAGTATATAATATTTGTTTTGCAATTAAGTTGAACTCAAATCATTAAATGTGAATGACATAATAGAAAAAAATCACAGTTATTTTAATGACTGTAATGATGATATGTTATCTCTTATCACAGGAAAATACTTCGTATTTTATTTCAAGGAAAAAAAAAACAGCTGGGATGTTCTGTGGAGCAAGGTTTTTAAATTTTTAAATCCTGTTCCTAGAGCAGACTTGCTAGTTCTTGGTTGTAGGCAAAGTTCAAATGGTATTTTAAGAACCTGAGGTTTAAAAAAAGGGGGGAATAAATAAAGGTTTATTTTTTATAGAAAAATTCATTTATCATTTACATTCAGTAGTAGTTATTATATTTTGTGGCTATTCATTGAAAGAAATGTAAGCTTTTAAATATTAAGCTTTTTTTTCGTAAATTTTGATACGGATTAGATCATAATTGCTCTTTATTCCATAAATTACAGTTTCATATTTTTAATTATATATTTTCTGCATGCCATCATACCAGATTTAACACGTGCCCCCTGGGTAGTGCTAAATGGGTAACTGTCACAAAGTCCTGTGGCATACTGGGGTTCAGTGGGATGAGGTTCGGTCTGATGATGAGTAATCTTATGACGACCCAACGGACCGCTCTTCCCTGGGAAAACCGGCGATTGTGGGGAGGATTTGAAATTCCGAGGACCTTTGATCTGGAGAGGAGGGGTCTTGGAGGAAGCAGCCATGTAGAGGATACAGGAGAAAAGCTGAGTTTTGCGTCTCAGGCCGCCAGATAGTACAGGAGCCCGGGGCAGCCTAACCAGCATGTCCTGGCTGCTCTATCAGCTGGTGT
The DNA here is from genome assembly GCF_044657685.1 of Stegodyphus dumicola. Lineage (NCBI taxonomy): Eukaryota > Metazoa > Arthropoda > Arachnida > Araneae > Eresidae > Stegodyphus > Stegodyphus dumicola. The sequence continues at coordinate 113,157,262 of NC_140778.1, read as the reverse complement.
ATAATCTCGCCTGCCTTGTAGTTCCAGGTGGTGCCTGGGTGGGGTCCTGCATGGCAGAGCAGGGGGCTCTTCCGAGGTCACTACTGGCTACTGAATCTGGGGCTAGCCCCTCCAAACTGGCTCTTAGAAAATCGGAAGGAATTTTTCTCCCCCTTCCTTCAATCTTATACCAAAATGGATGCTTGCAATACAAAACTAGATAAAAACGCATCTTCTGAAATCCCCACTATAACCACTGTAATTCCTTCTGAGGGAGTGAATGTACCCTCGGGTGCGGACGCTCTTCTCTTCAGGACTACAGAAACCAGAACCGCTGGTGAAAGGGTGAATGTGCCTTCGGACACGGACGCCTTGAACCCAGTGGGGATGGATACTGACTCCTCTGTCAGAAGTACTGTGCCAGATGCGCAAGCGGATGACCAGTCACCAATGACGGAGGTTGTAAATAAAAGAAGAGAAAAAAAGGCAACGCCAGAAAGAGCGGAAACGACTGGAGAGGGCCATGGAAGGGATCTCGATCTCTGGGGAGAAGGGAGCGAAAGAGAAAACAGATAAAGCTGGGACCTCTGAAGCAACCTCCAAACCGGTGAGGAAGAACCATCCAAGCAATGAAGAGTCTCGTAAGAGAGAACGCATTGCTGGTGACACCCCGGAAATGGCCCTCAAGAAACGACGGCTATATAGTCAAGCTGCAAGAAAGGCAATCACTCTGCGAATCGTCTGCAAGGATGATTCCAGAGACATAACATCGGTGGATTCAGATTTCATCACCTCTATAATTGATGACCGAATTATAGATGGCTCTATAACCACCTGCAGGGTCCACAAGACAGTCCTGCAGCCGAATGGCCTCAACATTGCATGTGAGGACCAGGAGACTGTGGACGTCCTGAAGACTTTAATTAATGATCTACCCGGCCCTGAAGAAAACCATCCAGGTTATCATGCCATGGCTCCCGGAGACAGACCCCCCATGAAGAGGTTTTTCGCTTGGTTTCCTGGTAACAGGTCACCAAAAGATAACATCAAGCTCCTTGATGCCTGTAACAAGGGCCTTGATGTTAAGAAGATCGCTATCAAGGCAGTTATCCCTGGAGACGGAGGTAATACCTTGGTGCTGGGAGTAGAACATGAACTTATGGATTATCTGGAGGCCCAGAATTTCAAACTTTTTTGTGGTGCCCGTGGCTGTGTGCAGTTGAAGGAACCAAGGCAACAGGAGAAATCAATTCCTTCGCCCAGGGATCCTCCAAAGAAACAGTTGACGGAAGAAAGGGAGACCGAAAAGGAGTCGGAACCAGAGCTTTCTTTGGAGGCTCTGGAGAAGACATCTGAATAGGTCTCCCTTGTCACTACTTCCTTTGAAGTAGTATGCTAAGGATGCGGCTTTTAACTAAGTCTCTCCTAAAATCCTTCAGGGTAAGTTCTTTTCTTTCATTTAACCTGTTTTAATGGTTAAGGTTAGTCAGTTAAACCTGCAACATAGCAGAGCAGCTTCATACAATTTAGCTGCTCAATTAGGTAAGCAAGGCACTTTTGTTGCCTTAATTCAAGAACCTTGGGTGTACAAGGGTAAAATCCTTGGTAGGCCCATGAACGCGGACTTCTTTTCGACAGAGGGACCTGATAAAAGGCCTAGAACTAGCATTTACATTTCTAAAAATATAAAGGCTATGAAATTATCCCAATTTACATCAGAGGACTTAACTGCTATTGTAATTAAGGACATAAACAGTTCACTGAGAGGAAACATTTGTTTTTGCTCGGTTTACATGGCTTATGACCTTAACATTCCGCAAGAATTTATAGATCTTGTGAGCTTCTGTGAAATAAACAATATTCCTATGGTTATTGGTGGTGATGTTAACGCTCACCACCTGTCATGGGGCAGTTCTGATACTAATCCTAGAGGAGAAAAACTCATGGAATTTATAATGAATACCAACCTAACTTGGGTAAATAGGGGAAATCGCCCCACCTTTGTTAACAGAAGAAGAGAAGAAGTCATTGACCTCACATTAACTTCTTCTGATATTTATAACCTTATTGAGAATTGGCATGTAAGTGACAAACCCTCACTTTCTGACCATCGCCTTATACAATTTTGTATTAGAGATGAAATTCCAGCTGAATATTTCAGAAACATTAAAAACACAAATTGGGACCTTTATAAGGATTTCCTGGTTTCTAATGTCATTAACCTTCAGGTTTTAGACAATAATTGTACAGTCGAGGAGCTTGATATTCAAGCAAACAACTTGACAAATATCATTATTGAATCTTATCATGCATCATGCCCTCTCAAACGAAGGAAGTACTCTCCTAGCAAGAGAGTTTGGTGGACCAAGGAGCTTGAAAGCCTCAGGTTCGGAGAGCTCACAGGAAAGCTGTCAGAAATAAATCTGAAGTTAACTGGTCTAACTTCAAAATTCTACAAAGGAAATTTAAAAGGGAAATCAGGAAAACTAAATACAACTCATGGAGATCTTCTGCACAGATATTCTGTCCTACCATGAGACTGCCAGAGTATATAAGATTCTTAAAAGATCTCAGGAGTCTCAACTCTCATCGGTTATGCGACCTGATGGCAGTTATACTATAAACCCTTTGGATACACTTTCGACCATGTTGAATTTTCATCTGGGGGACAGAAGTGTCACCTCTGACCCCCAGGAAAATCCATTGGAACTACTTCATAATCCATTAGATCTGGATTTTGCTAAGACTATTGTAAATTTTGAAAAGGCTAAAGCGGCCCTTGATGTATTTCTTCCCTTTAAATCTCCAGGGAACGATGGCATTTACCCAATTCTGCTTCAGAAAGGCTGGGATATTTTTGGTCACATTCTCGTGGACATATTCAGGTCCAGTTTGATTTTAGGATATGTTCCTAAGGTTTGGAGAACTTCACGAGGTGTGTTTCTTCTTAAACCAGGAAAAGATACATATGAGAAACCAAACTCTTTTAGAATGATCACGCTAACATCCTTCCAGCTTAAGCTGTTGGAGCGATTGATTTTCTGGCACCTCCAGTCAGATAATAATCTGAAACATACCTTTGGCTTAGACCAACACGGTTTTAGGCCTGGCTTCTCCACTGAGTCGGCCTTACACCAACTCGTGTGGAGAATAGAAAAAACAATTATAGACGGATACTTTGCCATTGGGATTCTACTGGATATTGTAGGAGCCTTTGATAACATCGGTTTCGAGAAAATACATAAGGCCCTTACTGGAAGTCATATTCGCCCTATGATAACTAGATGGGTCATCTTCATGATTAAAAACAGGAATATCTGTGTTAGTCTCGCTGACTATGAAGTAAAGAGAGATATTACTAAAGGGTGTCCGCAGGGTGGTATTCTTTCTCCGTTCCTGTGGAACCTGGTTTTCGACTCACTCTTAGTACTTCTACGGGAGGAACCTGGCATGTCACAGGCTTATGCAGATGACCTTATTGTGTTATTACAGGGTTTCGATATCGGAACCCTACATAATCAAGCTCAGCAGATCTTAAATAAAGTTTCGCACTGGGGTGATACAAATGGCCTTTCTTTCTCTGCTGAACAATCTGAGGTCATAGTTTTCACGTGGAGAAGGAAATGGAAACTGGCAGATTTATATCTGGGTCACCAGATTATTAGGCGTAAGGAATGCGTTAAATACCTAGGATGTTACCTGAATAGTAAACTTACATGGATCACCCATATAAAAGAAAAGGCGCAAACGGCCACAAATGTTCTAGTACTTTGTAGGCGAATCGTTGGTAAACAATGGGGCCTTAACCCAAAATCTACTCTATGGATTTATACTGCCATTGTCCGGCCAATGCTTTCTTACGGATGCGTGGTCTGGATTAATGTTATTAACAAAAGCATGTATTTAAACATTTTACAAAAGGTGCAAAGACTTGCTTGCCTAAGCATTAGTGGGGCTTTAAATAGTACCCCTACTGCTGCATTAGAATTTTTACTGCAAATTCCACCCTTGAAATTATTCTTGAGCGGAGAAGCAATTAAAGCCATGTATAGATTGAATAAAAATGGCACATGGTGCCAAAGAACAGGTTTTGGTCATAAAAGCCACCTGAAAAGCCACATTGACATATGTCTGGACTTGGGCAATGAGATCCCTATAATCTATATGCCCAAAGATGCAATTACTAAAACAGTAGTTCCAGATAAACAATTCTCAACTCATATACCAAAAAGGAATGAGATAGAATCTCTAATTGACCTAATTCCAACAGGCTCAATTGAATGTTACACAGATGGATCAAATTCCAACTTCACTGGAGCTGGAGCTATTATAAGGACCAAGGGATCTGAAGAAGATTTCATTAGATTTCATCTATACCTTGGTAAATTTACAACTGTTTTCCAAGCCGAGGTTCTGGCGATCAATATGGTCGCCAGGGAGCTCTTAGCTAAAAATACAGTTGATAAGTATATATATATTCTCTCTGACAGCCAATCAGCCATCCTTGCCCTGGCTAATCGTGTCAAGTTACAAAACTGTGTTTTGAACTGTACTCAAGATCTCAGTTCTCTGGCTCAGGCCCATAATACCATTAGTTTAGTCTGGGTCCCAGGTCATTGTGATTTTGCTGGAAATGAACTAGCTGATAAAGTAGCTAAAGATGCTTCGCAACTACCCATGTCTGGCCCAGAACCATTTTACCCAGTTTCATATCAAACGGTTAAAAAAGAAGTAAGAAGCTGGATAAAGAACAAACATGATGATATATGGTCTAAACTTCCAGACTGTGCTCATTCTAAATTGGTGCTCAGTACACTTAACTTTTCAGGTAAACTCATACACCTCAGTAGAACTAACTTACGCCAGGTAATTCAAATTGTTACTGGACATGCTTATCTAGCTAAGCATCTCCACAAATGTGGTCTTGTCGAATCTCCTCTGTGCCCAGCTTGTGGAGAAGAAGAGGAAACACCTTTTCACTTTCTGGGACGATGTCCGGTGTTCTCTGTCCCTAGAAACAAATTCCTTGGGTTTCCCTATATTACCTTTGATCAAGCCCTTTTATACAAAGGGCTCTCTGACATAATAGGGTTTCTGATGTATACTAAACACCTACAGGTAAGGTGAATATGGAACCACAAGAAACAAGCATTGAGACGCCCTATGAGTTCTTTTTTTTTTTTTTTTTTTTTTTTTTGAAAAGAAACTATGCAGGGATTTCCCTCTCATAGCTGTGTTTTGGAATATATTGATATCAAATCTTTATACACTACCTGGCCATTTGGCTTGAGAATGCACCTCTGCCCTCCTTATTTATTTATTTATTTATTTGACTCTCCATCGCACTCTTGTTTGGTCAAGAATTTGCGTTTGGTGGTTTGGGAGGGATTGAATCGGTTTTCCATCCAATAGGCAAGTTTTTACGATCCAGCCGACACCTTGAACTTAGAGATGGGATCTTTTGCTGATACTATAGATTTGGTGTCAGTTTGAGATCTTATCTATTTATTATTTACCTTTTACGGGAGTTAGCATTTAAATCCCTTGATTTAAATGATCAAATGGCGGAAGAGTAATGGGCAATTTTGCCTAAACTCCTTTCCTTCTTTTCATAAGAAGGAAGCGCCCTATTGTTATGTTATGTTACCAGATTTAAACTGATGATCTATAATCCGAAATCACCAAAGTCCCGACGAGTCCGGATTACGGACTTTGTACTGTATAACAGACTTATAAAGGGCCCCATATCTCAAATAGCTTAGGACCTTATTAAGTCTAAATATGGTTCTGCATACTGTTAAGCACGAAGTTGGAAGCAAAATGGTTTGTATATTTCTCGCTGCTCCTGGAATGGGAAATTTACCTTTGTAGGTTTTTTTTTAATTTAAACAGCTTTCCTTTTTTTTTTTTTTTTTTCTTTTTTTTTTTTTTTTTGTTCCCCACCTACAACTCCCTACCAAAATGAATTTTCAAAATCCCGTTTTATATAAACGAGGTGGAACCAGTATTTAATAAGAAGTCTCAGGGAAAAATAATGACCACGTCAATTTTTTTTTCTACGGAAGAGCTTAGTAATGCATGTCTTGCTTTCTGGCCATGTCATTGCTTTAAGCTAAATCTTACTACGTTCAGCCGTATTGTTACGTGGCTGTTAATATTCGCCAGTGAGGTTTAATCAAGGGCCAACTCTGTTAGTTATTTCTGTACAGCTTTTTCTAGTTTTTAGTTAGTTAGCATTAGTTTCTTATTTTCTATCTTAAATCTTATTTTCTTATTTTCTTAAATCTTATTATCTTATTTTCTATCTTACATGAAGCCCAAGTGGAGACTTCATGTAAGCCCAGGATTGGCCAACTATAAATGGTCTCAAGTTAAATAAAAGGATATTTAAACCCTACTTTTAACTTGTTGCTCTAGACTTTTAGAAGTCAATGAATAGTCGCTACACAATTCTCAAGTATTCTAGATACCAAAGGCAGCCAATTTTACTAGAATCTTCTATCATTTATAGTGGAAAATTATATAGATCAGTATATAACTATTATGAAAATTTGAAAGCTTCTGCAAGAAAATTGGAATGCAAAATACATTCATGTTTTATTAGGATAATGATTCTAAACATGCAGCCCTAAATGTTCACATGTGGTTTTCATACAACTGTCCGGAAGTTATCACAACTTCTTCCTTCATTTAGTCTTCAGACTTAAATCAAATTGAACATGTATGAATGGAACAACAGTTACTCAAAAAATATAGATAAATGCATGTGAAAAGTGTAACTTTAGCTAAAAGATATCTGATTTAAATATATTAGATATCTGATTCATTACTCATTATGAGTATTGAATGTCCCGTTATTTTATTAATTTTTTTTTTATTGACTCTTTCTTCAAAGTATTCGAATACTTATATGAGTTCATTTTGAAAACATTTTGAATATCTTTTTTTTAACCAAAAACGCTTAGACTATTTTTTTTTTTTCTTCAAAATAATGAAAAATTGTACATGTGAAAGAAAAATCATTCTACTGATTATTATTAACTGATATTTGGAAATAAAATCAAAGAATGCAAGTGTTACAAAATTAATTTCATAGGTTTTATAATTTCATGAGTTAAAACTGATATTTTAAATTTAAAAATACAAAAACATGAATATTTGTCTTATTCAAAACATGTTTGTAAGTGCAAGTATATATGTCTAAATGGCTGGCAGTTACATAAGGCATAAGAACTTTTAAAGACATACAAAATGTTAGACTTCATATCTTAAAATAATTTACATTAATGTCATAGTAGAAAGACAATTTGACTGCACTATATGTGATTTCTTTATGGTAATTAAAGAAAATTACACCACATGTGCTCTTTCCCACCTTTCCACCTTATTTTGCAAATAATTTGAGCAGAATGTAATTTTTTTGGCCATATGATACCTTCGGCTCTATCTAGTAATGCTGAAGTGGCACTTGTAGTAGTTCATTCAGGAGAAAGAAAATCTCGTAGAAGATTGAAGGGGGAAAATTGATCGCATTCAGGCATACTGGTGGTCCTGGTACGTACGATGAGACAACAGTTCAGTGATTCTTAACACAAGTTGATTTTTATGTTATAATGTAACCTGCTTGTAAACAAGATTTTTCTGGAGCACAAAATAAATATAACAGCACAGAAGGGCTATTAAGTCCCAGAAGTATGTTTTTCATTCAATCTTAGCCATTTGGTTAGGTGAACGGATCAACAGATTATCATGGAGAGAGAGGAGGCTTTCAGAAGGACCGAGGAATGGTGTTTAAATCATACTATAGAATTACGTCCATCTAATCTTATGCTTATTATGCAAAAACTAGAGGAAGAATATTACTCACTTAGAGATGTTCCCAATCAGTCCGAGGAATAATTAGCTTATCTTAATGATTTCAAAAATCAAATCGCAGCACTAAGCCAGTACGTTACTGAACTCAAACTGAAGATGAACCCACTAATTACTCCCAGCTACCATGGAAACTAATAAATCTACCGAATCTACTAACGCTAAAATTAAGCGTAAGAAAAACATAACGGATAAAGGAGGTTTTACTACCCCTCGCATAACACATAAACGCACTCTTTCAAACGCAGAGATTAATGAGCCAGCACAGAAAAACAAATTCCAGGAATTAAATCTCGAAGACAATATGGATTCACTAACGAGCGGGGTGATTTTATCCCCCTCCCACTGTCCTAGCCGACTTTGCAGGCGACTGGGACAAATTAAAAGATGCTATTGAAGAAAAGTTACAAATTAAAAAATTCCGCGGAAATTTATCCGGTGGAACACTTACCATCAGAGTTTACGACTCTGAACATTACAGAATGCTCACTGATTTTTTAGATAAACTTGAACTTCCCTACCATACTTTTTAAATGAACATCGAGAAACTGCCAAAGACTGCTGATATTGAACGTATCAAATCTGAAATAAGAGAAATGGAAATACCCATCCAAAAAACCCGTTAAATCACTCATGTTATTGAGGGGGAAATTATCCATTTACCTGTATACTTAGCTGAATGCACCCGCAATAAAGAAAGTAAAGCTATATATGACATAAAGAAATTAAGAGGACTCGACGTGTTCGTGGAAACCTTACAAATCTCGCCCTGGCCCCATGCAATGCCATAAGTGCCAGCGGTACGGGCATACACGGGATTGCCGCAAATACAAAGCATGCTGTTTAAAATGTGCAAAACCTCACGAGACCTATACTTCCTCCCAATCAAAAAATTATAAAGATAAATGCCCTCTGCGGAGCAGATCACATTTCTTCTTTTAAAGGTTGCCCTGAGCACCCATTTAATATACAGAAACAGATTGAAGAAATTAAAGCCAAAATAGAAGCGACGAAAAATCTATTCCATTACGACAAAAACGAATTCCAGGCGCTCAATCCGAAGGAGATCCCTAAACGTAGTCCTGCCTGGCAACAATCATCCAGAGATGAAAACCAACCGAAAGGATCAAAAACTAGCCAATTAGGATTTTATGAGAGGTTAAAGTTACAAATTAAAGATTTCTTCTAAAAATTTAAAAATGCTAAAGGAATATTTGAAAAATTAGAGGTCGGCATAGCCGTTTTTGATTATCTGTCAAATATTGATTATGAATTTTAAGCCGATTCATAATATTCCTAATCTTATTTTAGTTACCAAAAGCTTTATAAAAATTAATTTCTTCAATGCTAACGGTATCCGTAAGCAACAACCTCAGCTCATCTCTTACCTCCAAAAATAACTTTTACAGGTCCTTAGGGGATGGATAAACATGTAGTGGTAAAGGCCTTTGGGTTGAACACCACTTAACGAATGATGATCTCCGATCTCCGACCTCCAAAAACATGACATTGATGTCATGTTAGTCAATGAAACACATCTTCGAGCTTGTGACAGATTCAGAATTCATGGCTATCAGAGAGGATAGACCCCACAACAGAGGAGGCGAAAATGCTATCATAATTAAAAGCCATAATAAAGCCTCTAAATTATCAAAAAACGTAAAGCCAAGGCTTTGATAATATCTCAAATGAAGGGCTACAAGCACTGCCTAACAGATGTATAGTACTTGTCACCAATATTTTCAACGCATGCATTCGTCACTGCTATTTTCCCTCTCAGTGGAAGCATTCAATAATTATTAACATCTTGAAACCTGGAAAAGACCTTAAATATGCCAAAAATTATAGACTCATCAGCCTGGTACCGGCTCTCTGCAAAGTTTTTGAACGTGTCATCAGTACAAGACTTACCAAATTGGCATTGATAGGAACCACTTTGGTTTCCGAAAAGGACACTGTACTACTCATCAGATACTCCACCTGGTAGAATTTATCGCCCAAGAATTTAGAAAAATGAATGGTGTAGCAGCATGCTTTCTCGATTTTGAGAAGGCATTTGACCGAGTCTGGCATGCTTGGCTTACTCCACAAATTGTCAAATTTCCTTCTGCCTAATAGCTTCATTAAACTTACCTACTCTTATCTCTACCGTCGCACGTTTAAAGTAAAGATGTGGAGAAATTCTCTCATCAAGAAAGAGATTTTCCGAGGCGTCCCTCAAGGGTCTGTTTTAGGACCGAAATATTTTAATATTTTTATAAATGACATGCCTGTCCCACTACACTCAAGTATTTATAATTATGCGGACAATACAGTTATCTTAACCAGCTCTAGAAATCCACAAAATGGTCTTGACAAACTCCAAATGCACGCTAATCTAATCAACAAATACTGTGAAATTTGGAAAATTAAACTTAACGCAGATAAATGTTTGGTTGTTTTATATCGCAGATACAGAAAAAATTTTCCAGTTAATTCCAATATTAAAATAGATAATTCACCTGTTCCAGTAGCAAGCTCATATAAATACCTAGGAGTGTACGTCGACAAAGCTTTAAATTTCAAAGACCATATCCAGTATACCATCAATAAAGCTAATGCAGCATTTATGTCTCTTTACTCCCTGCTTGGAAGGAAATCTAAATTAAATATGAATACTAAGAGAAATCTTTATATCACCCTCATCAGACCAATTCTACTCTATGCAGTTCCTGCATGGGCAACTGCCGGATAAACTGAACGCTAGAAAAGAAACGTCTTACCTAATAAGATTCTCCGTAGCATAACAAATGCCCCTTGGTTTGTGCGGAACGCGCAAATCCATAAGAATTTAAATATTCTCCGCTTCATGATCAAATACTAACTACAGCCCACAACTTCTTTGAAAAACTGAAAAACTCACAATACCTAGCTATTAAAGAACCCACAGATAAAAGACGGCGAACTATACATCATGCATTATGGTGGTAGTGTACAGTGTATATCTTTTATTTCTACTTATTTTACGTATCTTATTACTCTTCATTACTCAAGATCAGTTTACGTTATGGACTATACTCTGGAAAAGCTTATGGACTTTGATTGCAACTTATATTTCTTACTTATTATTTTCATTTAACCAAGAATTTATTTAGTACTGTGTAGTGTTTTAAAGCAAAGACTTTGCTTTCAGTGAAAATTTTAGTTCGCAGTCTTATGACTTCCTTCACTCGCTATTGGCCACCTCGCATCACGTGGTGTTTACTGTGCAACTTTAAAGAAATTAATTTTCTAGCATGATTATTTAATTTTACTGTACCCAAATTGTGTTTCTGAAGAATAAGGACATTATTAAATCTTCAAATTCAACTTTTTTTGGAACTCTACAGACATATTTGGGCTACAATGAACCTCTGGTTGAGGCGATACCCCCATTTTAATAGATAATAAAGAGCGAAATAATGAAATATATCATTATTTCGCTCTTGGGGATTCGCATGCCATGGCTTCAGCCATGGCAGCGGTATTATAAATATAACAAACTTGCTAATACTTCACGGACATAATTGATATTTTCTAAAATCAAAGTTTTTTAGGGTACTTGAAAAGAATCTCTATTTAACACGTGGGTGTGTAATCTTTATTTAACACAGTGCCACAGCAAAATCTGGTAAAATAGTCTGTCGGTTCATTTTTTTAATTCTAGTGGTTTCGTGTCGCCTTTATCCTAAAAATCAGTTCAGTACCTAATCTGAATATATTTTTTATGAATATTTAATAAATAGATAAACAAATAACAGATATTTTAAACAATAAATTTATTACATTTCAGTTCATTGTAAATTAACACAAGAGTTCTATGTTTGAATACGAAAAATTGGTAAAATTAGACAAATACTGTATTACAATACAAATAATAAAACATAATACATAACCAAAAATAAATAACTTAGTGAATGTGTACACATCTTAAAAAATATCGCTAGTCTTGTATTCTTTCAATAAACAATATAATCCCATTTAATTATAACTTCGTTGTTTTACTTCATAAATAATGATTACTTATTGCACCAAAATCTGTATTAAAATCAGATAATAATCTATGAAAAAAAGCTTCTAGAAGCCGAAACCAAGAATACGAACAACTTTCTGAATGTAGAAATAATTTTAACCATATAAATTGATCCATTTGTGAAGCACCGATGACTCACACAGCTTCAAACAATACAAAATTTGAATCACATTCGATGAGCATGGCTCTGAAAAGTAAGGCCGCTATGAATCATCGATGACGTTCATGGCAGTCAATGTGTTAAAGTGCATGTACAAACTCAATTACTAAAATAAAATAATTTTTTAGCTAATCGTGCATAGTTTAATATCTGTACAGCTTAAAAAGAACTGTGTAAACTATTTCATTTGACTTATGAATGATTTAATGGGCAGTTTTTTTATTACGCACATCGGTGCTACATAAACTGCCATAAAAAGTCAGCAAGAATAAGCTAATGTTTGGTTTTCATGACAGCTGGACGTGCTAGTCATGAGAACAGGCAAAGGCCAAATGCGATAATTCTTTATGTCATGAACTGAATTCTCAAATATAATTTTTTAAAACTGTTTTCGATAATTCGAATAATGTTATATACCAAGTTCGCAATGCCAAAAATGAAAAAAGTGCCAAGCACATTAAAAAAAAAGTGTTTAAATTATAGCGATTTAAAAATCTGGTTAACTGATAACTGTACGAATTATTCAAACTTATTTAAAATTTATAAAAAGTATTGTCAGTCTGTTATTGAAAAGTTACATTATTTATTATATTTGTGAGACGAAAATGCATAGTTTCTAGAGATTCTTAGATTTAATAACGGTAAATGTTAAAAGTTAGCTTTAAAAAAAAAATGTGGATATTGTCTTTAAATATGATTAAAAAAATGGCATAACATTTGCATCATATTCAAATATCACACGAAATAATTTTAAAAAAGTTTCCCTTTATTTAATTAACAAGGCATAACATGAGATCATTCACAAATATTTAAACGTGATGAAATCGTTCATCACCTTATTTGTGACGGAATAAAACAAAATGCAGTAAACTCTCTAGTTGCGTCTCCATCTCTGAAAAGAACAAAATATTTCTAAGACTAATATCGGTACTGAAAATCACTTTCGCACAAGAGCGAAATCATATGGAACCTTGAGAAGTAGAGAGGATCACCTCAAAAACAGGTAAGATCCTGAATACTGTTAATTTTTAAAAAAGTTGAAATAACGTAATTTTTTAGAACTATCCTGAAACTGAAAGCGAAACTAACGATATATTATTTCAGTTAGGTGTTGCGTTGTTTAGAATAAAGACATAAATACAGGAGAACTTCATTAATGTTTCTTAAACTTTCTATTTACACAGGAGTTAATCTGTCATATTTATTGTAAATCACTTAAAATCGCTGAATATGAATTATTTTAAAATTACACTATGAATATACATTTATAACAGAGAAAGGAATGTGACATTCCAAGTCATTTTATGTCTCATGATTATCAATAAAGCTCTAAATAAACATCGGTAAAATTAATTAACATCTCTCTAAGATCTAATATGAGGTCTTTTCCACAGCCAGACAGGACGCGTAGCGTGACGGCATACTAGACAGGACGCAGATGAAGAGCCCCTATGGCAGTCGGTCTCATTCCTGCAACAAGACAGTTTTCAACTCCAGGATGGTTCTTGGATGGGGGGAAAATTGCCCTCCTAAGAGCGTCCCAGACATGCTTTATAGGGATATATTATTTCAGTTAGGTGTTGCGTTGTTTAGCCAGGTGGCGAATATCCTCACTTTCCAGGTTACTGTTGACCAGCTGAGCCCTATGTGAACGAGCTTTGTCATCCATTAACAGGAACACCGGACCAACTGCGCTCCTGAAACATACGATCTAAGATTGCCTCTCTATACCTCATAGAAATCAGAAAGCCTTTGTCAAACACATGAAGTGGGCGTGAGGCCGTTCAGCATAACACCTACCCAACTATTACACCTCCACCATCGTAATGATCCTTTCCTATGATGAGGGAGCGATGGTATCGTGTTCCAGGCTCTTTCCAGATGCAGACACAATAAGAATCAATGGCCAGGCATATCTCGGCTCGTGTAAAAAGCACGCACTAAAGTCTGTGCATTGAAGTGAGCGGAACGCAAATAGCAGGTCTTTTGGCATACAGCCCTAATTCATGAAGCCTTCAGACAATTGTAAACTGTGAAACTCGGATTTCAGCGGCAGCATATAGCTCAGGTGAGAGTTGTGAATCTGTAGCAGTTCTGTGTCGCAGCGCTGAAAGAGGCAAATAGTGAGCATCAATCATCGTTGTGGATTTTGGTCGGCTTTGGACCTTGGTCGAACTTTTCAAAGTCCTGAAACTGTTTCAATAAATTGCTGACGACACTGGGTGTCACATTGAGCTCTTTTACTACCTGCGTTTTTGATTGATCTGGCGACAATTTACCGTTAATCGCCGAGCGTGGCTTTGAAACAGGCATGTAACTAACTGGTTTTTACCCGAATCTGGGAGAACTCTTCTAGGCCATTGGCTTTACACTGGTGTGCAAAATTTAAGGACGAAGTCGAAAAATTAGCATATCAGCTGAACGAAGAGGCAGAGCGAACAGAAAGACAAATCAGGAGATTAAGTAAGGTGATATACGGTAGCACATGCGCAGATATGCAGGTAGACGTAATGGGGGAGTGTCTGAGTAGTATAAAGCATGTTGTCGGTGTAAGATCAGTATTTCTGGCAAAGAGATTGCACGCCGTATAGCAGTTAAAATCACACCGAGTTGCTGCCTCAGCGAGAAATGGCGAATAATCAATCTGTTAGGCCACATCTGGATGCTTTTACCCGAGGTCGAATCATTGGGAAGTTGGAGGAAGGCCGCAGTGTGATAAGTGTGGCTGCAAAGTTCGGAATTACTCACAGCATTGTTTCACGACTTTGGAGACAATTTCAAACTACAGGAACAGCTACCCGGGGGTTTAGTAGTGGTCATCCACGAGGAACCACACCCGCAGAAGACCGGAATATTGCCTTACATGCTCGAAGAAACAGGCGGCAGACAGCGGGAGAAATCGCTAGACCACGACACAGGCGACTGGGAGACGATATCGCGTTTTACCGTGGCCAGAAGACTGCACGGTGGTCTGTTTGCACGACGCCCTGTACGATGTGTACCTCTAACGCCTGCCCATCGGAGAAGGCGTTCTCTGTGGTGCCAGGAACACCGGAATTGGAGAGACAATGAATGGGGACAAGTACTCTTTACAGATGAGAGCAGATTCAGTCTGAGTAGCGATTCTCATCGCATACTCATCTGGAGAGAGCGGGGAAGCCGCAATCATCCCTCGAACATCATTGAAAGGGACAGGTATGGAGGTGGCGGTGTTCTCGTTTGGGGAGGCATCATGCTTGGTAATCGTACAGACCTTCACATCTTCGACGCAGGTTCAGTCAACGGGACCCGTTACTGTAACGAGATTCTTCTTCCATATGTGCGTCTTTTTAGAGGCGCTATGGGTCCGCAGTTCCTTTTCATGGACGAAAATGCACCTTGTAATCTCACAGTAGCTGCCAAACAGCTCTTAGAGAGTGAGGATATTGAACGTATGGATTGGCCGGCACGATCTCCGGATCTCACTCCCATCGAGCATGTATGGGATCTTCTAGGCAGACGCTTGGCAGCTCGTACCTTACCACCAGTAACTATTCCGGAGCTTCGATTGGCGCTGCAAGACGAATGAGCAGCAATGCCTCAACAACTCATTGACACCCTCATTCTCAGCATGGGCAGACGCTGTGAAACCTGCCTAGCAGTCAGGGGAGATCATATCCCCTATTAAAGACCGGATGTTCCTTGCTGGACACCCATCACAGGGATGTTTCGGCCTTCAGTCGCATTGCGTTTCATGCTACTTTTTCAATAAAGCTTCTTTTTATCCCTCTGATTTCTCTTTTAGAAGTGCTGCTTACATTACTCATGTCCTTACGTATTGAGGATCTTACGGTATTAAATGTGTTGATTTGGAAAGCTTTTGTACAAAGTTATATTGAAAAAACCGTCTCGTCCTTAATTTTTGCACACCAGTGTATACATACACACCGTAATCGGCGAAACTCTATAGCAAATTACTGTGGCTACCATTGCATTTAACTCTTTGATTCCATCGCAGAAGTGGACGCTAGTCCGAACTGGTGATAAAAAATTTTCCAACATGTAGATAGGTAATTTACTGTAATGTGGTGCCAACTAGTGGTTATAGAACACATGAAATGGAGGGATGAAAAAATCCTCGAAGTCTCTGATATACACAGCAAATGGGCAATGAAATAAGAATACAAATGAAGTGTAATACAATTTAGATTAAGGATTAAGATTAATTAATTAAAAAAGGAGGTAACAAACATACACAAATATATACAGGTGCAACACAATGCAGATTAATATCCAGTATTGTAATGAATTGTTGAAAACCCCTCGTGCGCTGACATTCTTTTCACGATCATAGCTCCGCAGATACGCACATGTACGATTACGTATTCGACTCTGAATATTTGCATAATTCTTTGGCGGCATAATTAGAACCTTAGATTTACAACTTTTCTTAAAAATAAACATAATTTGCAAATTCTCTTAATTTTGCCCACGAGTGACTTAATGAAAAGTTCACTGAATTAAATTCAGTAATTTTTTTTAATTCCCTGTGCTCTAGTCATTAAGTTTGTCAATTAAGGATGCAAAAATATCATTTCAAACAATTAATAGTAATCAAAGTGTGACATAATTCATGAAATTGTGTTCACTAAATCAGGATATTGTCAAGTCAAGGTTATTTTTACTTAATCATATTTTAGGAAAATGGTAAAACTTTAGTGTATGTTTCCAAACTGCCCAGGTCTTTTATGCATGCAAATAAAAATATTGTTTTTCTTTTTTTTTTATTTTAATATAAGATAAATTTTCCCAATTTCATACACTTCAGATCAAATTAATAAAATAAATTGTTAATTCAAAGTTGAAAACAGCATTCAAAGTCCGGAGCTTAATGAAATGACAATTCTCTTTCAGTATTGTCAGTGTATGGTGTCTAAAACTCAGGACTAGTCACCTGGTGAAGTACAGGTGACATAATTTTTAGAATTCAGGAAGTTACTTGATGGCAAAATCTTGAAGATATATAGATTACACTGGGAAGCTAGTCAGAACGTTCTCTTCCTTTTTTAAACCTCTTGCTACTGAACAAGGACCAGAATTCTTATGCATATATGACATGTTCTTGTATTGCCTTCTTTATAGATCTTAATAAATTTTAAAACAAATTGCAGTTATATTCCTTTGAAGACTTCTATCTCTTAATTATTATAAAAATCAAAATGAAATAAAGATATAAAAAAGGATACTCGTTATTTTTGAAGTTTTAATGTGAAAGATAAATTAAATATTACACTACACTGAATTATAACTTCTGAAAACTGGCAATTACAGTCAAAATTTGTTAATTCAGACACCCATAATCCGGACCTCAAGACTAAAAACTTTCTGCGCATGCGTCGCGTTCACTCATGCGCATAGGCGTTTACGCGTGCGCGTAAGACCTTTACGGCTGTGAATATACATGTGCGCATGCGCATAATACGTTTACGCATGCGCGTTTAATGTATAAGCTAAAATTATCTAATTATCTATTTCAGTTAATGTTGCAGATAGCGTTGTTCTTTAATCTTCGAATAGGATCCGGCTTATTATTTTTTGCAGACTGTTAGAGCAATTTTATAAAAGTAAGCTTGAACTTTCGATTATGTCAAATAAAATTTCCGATATATATTTACTAATATGTAAAGGATCTACAAAGCGAAAGTATGTTTCGAAGTCCATTAAACAGAAAGTGGAATTGCTGCAAAAAATGGATAAAGGCATATTCTTTGATTATCTAATAATTCCGAAATATGTTTATAAATTTCACGCTGCTGTGCGGGGGGAAGGGAAACGACACGGCGCGCAATGAATTGGAAGTTGATCTGTCAGCACTATCCTTATCTTCAAAGCAGATTTTTTTATTTTATTTGGCTTATAATTCTTTACTAAATGTAGTATTTCATCTCGATGTACTCGGTCTTTAAATCAAGTTCCTCGTCATTATAATTCGCTTCCGATAGTGTCTCAGAGGTTATTGAAAACAAAAAAAATTCGATTGACAAATTAGTCGGTATTCTCGACACAGCAATTATAGGACTTGAACAGCGGAACTTTGTAATTAAACAAGAAATTATGTCTGTTTAATAAAATTAAAGAGAAAGTATTATCACATGAAACGAAGCAAATTAAACAACTTACATTGAAAGAAATGTTTAATAAAGTAAACAAATAAATATTTAGCTTTTTCTTTTTCTAAATTTTGATACCCTTTAGATCATAATTGCTCTTTATTTCATAAATTACGGTTTCATATTTTTAATTTTATAATTTCTGCAAGCTATCTTATCAGATTTAAACTGATGATCTATAATCCGGAAAAATCGATAATCCGGAATCGCCGAAGTCCCGACAAATCCGGATTAATGACTTTTGACTGTATTATGCAGCAAGGATGATAAATACTTCAATAGAATAACAAAATGTAGCCCAATGAAGATTCAAGAAAAAGATTAAGGAATGCCCATGTTTTTTATTACATTGTTCCTTAAGCTAAAAAAAATTTAGAACTACCGCGAGTGATTTGTTTTCTCATAAGCTCAAGATTTGAATATCTCTGAAAACAATCATCTTGCAGAGGTAAAATGGCAGTATCGAATTAAAAATTCTAGTGAATCCAAAGTAAAATGAAATAAGTTTTGTACACACACTGCAGTTAAAAAAAAAAAAAGTTGTGCTTAGATAAAAATGCACTTGAGTTACATATGCGGCATTAAACTGACATTTCAAGTTTAATAATTAAACGCAAAAACAAATTTAGATGGAAAAATCAAAATTTTATGCATGCACACACACACACACAGGGGGGAGGGTAAAGATGAAACTTTTTTGTTTATTTTTATTAACAACAATTTATCCTTGCACTGTAATACATAATAATTATAACTACCTCTGCAATATTCACTAAATGGAAAAATGAATAAAAGTTTAGATTAGGATGCAGTCAAAAGTCGTTAATCCGGACTCGTCGGGACTTCGGCGATTCCGGATTATAGATCATCAGTTTAAATCTCGTAAGATGGCATGCAGAAATTCTAAAATTAAAAATATGAAACCGTAATTTATGAAATAAAGAACAATTATGATCTAAAGGGTATCAAAATTTATAAAAAAAAAAGCTTAATATTTATTTGTTTACTTTATTAAACATTTTTTTCAATGTAAGTTGTTCAAGTTGCTTCATTTTATGTGATAATACTTTCTCTTTAATTCTATAAACATACATAATTTCTTGTTCAGTTACAAAGTCCCGCTGTTCAAGTCCCGTTAATTGCTGTGCCGAGAATACCGACTAACTTGTCAATCGAAATTTTTTCGTTTTCACTAACCTCTCTGTCACATTCTTCATGTCTTTATCCGTTTTTTGCAGTAATTCCACTTTTTGTTTGTTGGACATCGAAACATACTTTCGTTTTGTAGATCCTTTGGAAGTTCCAGCATCGGAAATTCTATTTGACATAATCGAAAGTTCAAGTTTACTTTTATAAAATTGCTCTTACAGTCTGCAAAAAATAATAAGCGGGATCCAATTCGAAGATTAAGGAGCAACGCAATCATTAACATTAACTGAAATAGATAATTAGATAATTTTAGCTTACACCGTCCGTTATATATTAAACGCGCAGGCGAAAACGTATTCTGCACTTGAGCACACGCATATGCGCAGTTGTCAAGGTTTTACGCGCACACGTAAAATGCACAGCAATTAACAACGCACTTGCCAACGCGGCACATGCGCAGAAAGTTTTTAGCTTTGAGGTCCGGATTATAGATCATTCCGGATTATGGGTGTCCGAATTAACGACTTTTGACTGTATTTGAATACAGCAAAGAACACGAAGGCTATCTGCCTCCCCTAAGGAAAAATGACTCACATTTACGTTACACACAGGAAAAACCATACAGCCAGTACTTTCACCTATGATCAAACTTCCAGCATTCAGCAGTCTTAACAACTCAGCTACGTGTGGGACTAAATCAATAATCAGAATTAATATTTAGATATTCTATGACTTGAACCTAAGTATAATATATAGTGTTCATTAAAATGTTTTAGGTAAATCTAATATATATATATATAAAACACTGAAATGTTTCATTTAGTGATATTTTATGTATGAAATATATGTCTTTTAGAAAAATTTTAATTTCTTAGATAAGAAGAAGTCTTTTGGGTAAAAAAAACAGTATGTTGGGGTTCTCCATCCACATATTAATAGTTCAAAGCACATTGAAATCATTAGAAATGGGCTAGCCGTAAAGGTGGTTTTGTGGTTTTTCTGGATCCTAAATAGAATACCAGCCATAAAGGTAATTTTTATCTTTAGATAGTCAAGTCATTGTGTGCTTTTTCATAATCATTAAATTTTATGTTACAGAAATTTAGGTCAGTTATCTAATTTGTGATAATATTGCTCAAATGTGTAAAGCTTAGTTAAAATTTTGATTTAAGCACAATATCAAGATACCACACTATCTTGAACTTTTAATTATATCAGTCTTTGGAAGTTTTAAGGTATTTATTTTTTTAAATGTGTGAGTAGTAAACTAATACATATCCATGCCATAATACATTTTAAGCTAATAATGAAATGCAAGATCATCACAAAGAAATTGGATTATTTTTATAATTTAACTCAGAAACATTAAATCGTTATTTAGCATTTTAATGTACGTTTTTGAATAAGAAACTTGATTATACACAGATTTAATGCTTTTCTTTAGAATGAATTATAAATACAGTAAGACCCCGCTTAAAGCGGGGGATACGTTCCATCAAAGTAGAGCGTAATGCGAAACAGCGCTAAATGAGGCTATCTTAATATGTAAATAATGGGGTTAGGGGAAGATGGATAAGAAAATTGGTTAGGTATTAAATTTAATAATGTTTTTTAATAAAAATAAAACCAAACATTGTTTCTTACAAAAATGAAAACGATGTAAATGAATATACTCATAAAAACGAATAAAATTCTCAGTCAGTCAGATCATTCAGTCTCTGTGTTTCCAATTTTCTGCCTTTTTGTCAAGAAGGCATTATGATAGATTGGCTTAATGGCACATTGCGTTCAATTTCGTCGTCAATCCATATAGACAGTCGTTTTTCCATTTCCTCTATAATGTTATTTCTAGAACTGGTAATTCTAGTTGCAGAGCTTGACGTAGTTGCAGTTACCGATGACAGTATTTTTCTTTATTCTTAAGAACTGTCCTTATTGTTGAAGTTGTCAAATTCAATGCAGTACTAATTTGAGATTGACGTTCACCAGAAACTAATCATCTAATCACTTGCATTTTAGTGTCCAGTGAAATGCTTCTTCTGGTTTCTTTCTTTTCTTGTTTTTTATTATCACCTATGATAAAAACTAAAGATCATAATATTTGTGACTGTATTAATCGTTATAGTATTATATAAATTTATATTTATAATCATGTCAACAAATGTTTCAAATGATAAAAATGCGTCCGTACAGCACCGCACCAAACAAGAAACACAACTATACTGTTTCGGATATGTTATTTGGAAACCTAGCGCTGCGCACAATTTCGGGGAATTACCGGGTTGAAGTAAAAGAGCGTTAAACTGAAACAGCGCTAAACGAAACAGCGTTAAGCGGCGTCTTACTGTAATTAAGGACATCAGCATCTCCTCAGCTGGAAATGGAACCAAAATTAACGAAACCACAGCACTAACAATTCTGTTATTAAATCAGCTATTAAATAACAAATATAATTACTAATTTTTCAATAATTTAAAGTGATTATAAAAATATTTCACATTATAATATAAATGTTTCTCCCTACAAAATGGCAAAAGCATTAAAATTATAGACTAGCTTTTGAACAATTAAGTATTATGTGACGTCATTAGATTATTTTGAAGCAGGAGGTGTGAAAAATGTGCAATGTTCTCACAGGAACCCTGGAATTCTCGAATATACATCGAGTCTGTTTTCAATTACACAATGAAGACATGTGGAAGGACAGGAGAAAATGCTTTATAACTATCTTACAAGTAAATGATCAACAAACATTCTGAAAGGAACAGAATACATCTACAAAGAATATATCAGGACAAACTGGTAATATTTGAGTTGATCTTCATTACTAAAATAACCTTAAAATACAAGTTCTAGTAACCCAGTAGAAACATTAAATCATTATTTACCATCTTAATGTACATTTTTTAAAAAGAAAATTAACTATACAGAAATCTAAAGCTTCCTTAGAATGAATTATAAATAGCTAAAGATGTCAGCATTTTCTTGCCTAGCACAGGAACCCATAAATTCAAGAAATCAGCGTTACCTACTCTGCTATTAAATCAGTTGCACGTTAAAGTTTTAATCTTTAATTTGCACAGATTTAATCAATATATATACTAATTTTTCAATAACTGGATTAAAATCTTTAAATCTGTTTATTTTTATGGAGTCAATCAACAGTTTATTTTTGTATTTCTTATATCAAGTGCCCAGAAAATATCCAGTATGATCATTACGTATTAGTTTCTATACTATATTAACTTATTAGTTGTATTTTGCTGTTTAACTTGAAGAGAAAAATTAAAATAAATGATAATTAGCTTTTAGTTGCCTTTCATTTTTTAATTAATCTCAAATCAAACATAGTTCAGTTTGCTTTATAAATGAAGCTAGCTATTCAACAGAAAATTCTTCAGCAAAGCATGTGAGTGCTATTTGTCAAAAGGGAGGAGTGCTTTTGTGGAGGACTTTCTAGAGGAAACTGGTTGGTATCCAAGTTACACATTGGAAATTTGCAAATATGCTCATGTAGCCAACCCTTTCGATTGGAATCCAACTCAGGTCAAACTATTAGTATTCAGTAACTTTAGTGCTTGGCCACTGATGGGATCCAAATCAAACATATGTTTAATTATTAAAATGAGCTATTGAACAGAAAATTCTAAAAGAAACGATAATTACTTATCCAAAACAAAAGTAACATAAATTTATCCAAACCATTTTAATTTGCTAATTAAAGGAGATCTAAACAGTTTATTTATAATTTGAAACCATGCAATGTAATTTCTTAATTTTTTACAAAGTTTAACCATATACAACATGATACACCATTTACTTATTATTAACTGATTGTATGAGGTGCATAGAAATTTGATGAAAATCTCAATTATAAAGTATAATTTATATATCACAATAACAAGTTTAAGTAAGTTGAATGAAGGATATTTTGTTGTTGCATATCTGTTACTATATAAACACAGGATCAAATTAAATTAAAATTATTAAAAATTTATTATTATACTTGTTTTGTGTTATAAAAACCTGCTGAAATCGGTGTAGAGTAATAGCTATTCTGATCATTCACAATTTACGAATTTTATTTGAGAAAAGATAACGTAAGTTCAAAATTATAAAAGAACAATCTAACTATGAGATGTTAGAAAATAAAATTAGGACTAATATTTTGAAACTACATTTGTTCAAAGATTAATAAACCATGCTTCATATCGAAAGACTTTTGATGATCCTGATAAAAACTTAATTCAGGAAATACTGAAAAATTATTTCAGTGATACGAATTATTGCTATAGTATTAAGTGATTAAAAAATATTTCAGAGTATACTGTAAATGCTTCTCCTTATAAAATAGCGTTTAATACGTTAAAGCATTAAAATTAGTGATTAGCTTATGGAAAATTTCTGTCTGCATACGAACAACAACGAACAGAAAATTTCAGTAAAGAACAAAGAAAATGCGCGAAGATCCCAAAATCACGACAAATTGGCGACATTTGAGTTGCTCTTCATTACTATGACAAACATAAAGTTCTTCTTCTAGTAACCCGGAGCCAAATCTCTTCATCAAACGTCATGCGTGATTGACATTCATTATAACCAATGAGAGGGTGCCATTTAGTGGGAGGAGCGAGAAGAGGTCCGGTTAATAACGTGTCCCCAAACATTGCACATAATGACTTTTGATTGTAAACCTTTGGAATTTTGGAACTTTGCGGTTATACTGGCTTTCAGCAGGAAATTAAAGTCCTGCTCTTGCCAGTTCCTGATGTGATCCCATGTGGGGCCTGACAGAGTAGAAACCTGAAAGAAATTTTCTCTCGTGGAGGTAGAAGTGTGCTGGAGAGATAAAAAGAGAAAAAAAGCACTTTGCTCCTGTACTGCTACATCTTGGATGGAATCCGCCAAGCAGGGGCCGGAGAAAGAAACTTCGGATGACCTGTGTAGGATAACCCGAATACTAACTGTTCATTCGTCGGAGCCAGTCACGTGGGAGGTCACCCTCCCAGAAACTTACCCCGATTGATGCTGCTTGAAAACCAGAAAACTGGAACTTAGAATTCTGAACTCAAGAGGTGGGCGGCAAATGGGCGGAGGTTTTTGTCTTCAGCCAGGATTTCGTAGATAAGAATGTCCGTGAAATTAGCGGGATTCACATTGATAATATTATTAAAAAAGTTGTTGTTTATTCTGCTGAGGTAGTCCTGAATAGTATCTATTTTCAAGTCGGAGTGGAGAGTCCTATTCCGAACATAGTAAGGAGCTTTTGTGATGATTCTTAGCACCTTATTTTGAAGCACTTGGAGTTTGCTAATTTCGTTTGCTTTGTAGTTTGCCCAGGCTGGGGAAGCATACGTGAGAATGGGTCGGATGACAGTTTCATAAATCCTCTTTTTCAGTCTGAGGGTGAGGTTTTCATTCTTTAGGAGAGGGAAAAGCCTGAAAATGATCCCGTGTGCTTTTCCGCTTACTCTAAGCATATGATCCTTCCAATTGTAGTTCTTGTTAAGGGTAACTCCCAGGTAATTAGCTTTATCAACTGTAGGGATGATTTTGCCAAAAAGTTTAACCTCAGTTCTGACCCGTTTCCTCTGTCTGCGATTTCGAATGAGTAGAATCTTGGACTTTTCTGGCTGAATGCACGTTTTCCAGCGACTGCACCACCCCTCAATAGCAGGGATTTTCGCCTGAATTCTTGACAAGGCATACTCTGGGTTTAGAGACTTGGTAGCTATCGCTGTATCATCAGCGTAGCTGGCTGCGAGAACATTTGCATCCTCGGAAAAGCAAGGGAAATCGTTGGTATAGATGATGTAAAAAAGCGGGCCTAAAATTGACCCTTGAGGAATACCTGCGTAAATATTTTTGACACATGAAGTTGCATTTCCAACTCCAACGGTGCAAGTTCTATTTTCAAGGAAGGACTTGATAATGAGTATCAGATTTCTGGGGAAACCGAGATGAATTAGCTTATAGATTAGCCCTGGATGCCAGACGCGGTCAAAAGCTTTTGCCACGTCTAGCATCAGGATAGCGACACTCATTCTGTTGTGCATAGCCGCGCCGATGAACTCCGTGAGCCTGACTAACTGCGTTGTGGTCGAAAGTCCTTTCCGGAAACCGTGCTGGTGATCAACGAGAAAGTCCAAGTTTTCTTGCATTCTGAGATAAATAATGCGTTCCAGAATCTTGCTTATGGAGGACAGCAGGCTGATGGGTCTAAAGTTTGCCGGGTAATCCTGTGTTTTCCCTGGCTTAGGAATCATCAGGATGCTTGCTTGCTTCCAGAAAAGCGGGAAATAATTTTGATACAAACATGCATTGAGAATGCCTGTTAATTTGCATACGGTCTTAAAAGGCATGTTTTTCAGCATCTGGTTCGTGATCTTGTCCTTTCCTGGAGCTTTCTTTAATTTAAGTCCCTTAATAATGTTCTGCACTTCGTGCGGCGTGGTTAGTTTGATAGAAGGTTCCGTAGAAGGGGAGTGCAGCCATTGATCGTTAAGGTAATGAACTTGAATGTCTGAACTATGATCTGAGGGGAAGGAATTTGGAATGAACTGTTTAGAAAGATGTTCCGCAAAGAGTTCCGCTTTGTCTTGATCGGAGTAAGCAAATCCATTATCGCATTTAAGCGGTTTTCTGACAGAGCAGGGGCGTTTTAGTGTCCTTGTATGACGCCAGATGGCGCCAGGTTCGTTGTTGATCTTTTCCATCTTATCCTGCCATAAGCTAGAACGATGGTCCTGAATCTTTTGCTTGATTTTCCTATTAAGCCTGTTAATTTGAGTTTTGATAGCAGGATCCCAGGTGAGATTAAATTCCTTTCGGAGATGATTTCGAAAGCAGATTATTTCGCGAATATTGGCAGGAAGCGTGTGCTCATGTCTGACACGGTCAACCTCAGTCGTAGCTAGGGACTTAGCAGAATGCAGGTACGAAGTAAAGTCTGTTATAGCACGTTCAGTATCCGAAGTGCTTTGTAACGAGTCACAATTAAAATCAGTGGTCATCAAAGTATTATGATAAAGATTCCAATCAGTATGCTTAATTGGCGGTAGGTTCTTAGCATTTTCCACTCCAAGGTAAGCAAGCACAGGTACATGATCAGAAGACATGTCACATGTTACCGTAATAGCCATAGGAATATTGAACGTCGTAATAAAAATATCCAGAATGTCAGGCCGATGGTTGAGTATATTTGGCCTATAGGTAGGCTCATCCGGCACATGCAGAAAGACAGGGTAATTACACACAAAATCATGCACTATGCGTCCATTATAATTCGAGTTGCGGCATCCCCAGTCGAGATGCTTGGCGTTTAAATCGCCACCTAGAAAGGTGGGGGAGTCTGAGTTAATAAGTCTATCCAGAATTTCAGCACTGAGCTTGTTCCCAGGGCGGTTATACACCGCACAGAAAGTGACATCCCCAATGTTGGGTAGATTCACCATCACTTTAACACTTTCCATTCCATCACAATTTTCTGCACTTTTCAGATATGAATCAAATGTCTTTTTAACATAAATGAGCACTCCGCCACCACGGTGGTGGAGTCTGTCACTACGGTAGCTGAAATAATTGGCTATCCTTAAGGAGTGCGAAGGGTTAGCATGGGTTTCTGTAATTAAGAAGATGTCTACGTCATTTTGCTGGTTAAATTCATGAAGTTCCGGTATCTTGAAGGTAACGTTCTGCGCGTTCCAGAGCAGGATCTTAACAGGAGAACTTTGCCGGGAGGTGGGATTATCCATGGTTGGGGGAAGCTGGCCTGACTGTGTCCTCTATCATAGAGGCGGTAGGAATTTCTTTCGCTACATCAGCAAACATAGAGATGGCTGTTGTGAGCTTTTGAATTACCGCATTAGCTTCGTCGAGCTTTGCTTGAAGCTCACTCAGTTGTGAGAAGGTTGCTTGTGGCGCCATCTGTGGGGGAGTAGCATTACTATTGTTAACTACTCTATCTGCATATGATATGCCTTTTTGCACAAAGGATGAGCGAGGCTTGGGGTAGAACGAACAACCTTTAAAACTGGCAGTATGAGGAAGTCCGCAATGACAGCACTTTGGTGGCACATCCTTGGGCTTGGTGCAGTCACGAGACTCATGCCCCTGACCACATTTGACACACCGTGGTGCGTGACGGCATTGACTTTGAGCGTGGTAAAAGTCTTGGCATCGGAAGCACTGCGTGATACCGCGCCTACCTCTGTATCTTTCAACTGTTATCTTTAGCCTCATAAGATACTTTAGATTATTAAAAATGTCTTTGGTTTTTCTCATTCCTTTCTAGCAAGATCAGGAATAGAGGCATGGGAGCAATTTCAGGACCTTTTCGGCGAGACATTTGTACAACCTTTTTAACAGCGTATCCTTCTGCAATGAGAGCATCTTGGATATCCGTAACTGGGGTGTCAATCGGAAGGCTACGAATGACGACTTTGATGTTTTTGTCTTCAGCAAGCTGATATGAATGAAATTTAATCTTTTTGTCGTCAAGGAGGTCCGTGATGTTACGATAAGTCTCACTGGAATTGTAAACCACATGAGAGGTGGAGTTTAAATACGTCAAAATGACGTCTCCAAAGCCAACCAATCAAAATTTCCTGCCAAGTTGAAATTTAGTCTCACGGGCGGCTAAAACCCGCCGGGAACTGAAGAAATTCAACCAATCAGAATAAGCCACCGTCGGAGACTGCTTTTGGCCGCCAATTTTTATGCCAATAATTGAAGAGTTTGCTTTGGATTCATTTCCTCCTCATATTCTATTTTTCGTATCTTTTGATTATATGTTTTTTGTTTAGATTTGTAACTTTTATTTTTATAAAAGGCAACGGAGTGGAAAATTCGGTGGATTCTCATGTGAAATGTGTAATAAAATTTCTAGCGAAAACAGTGTGTTAGTGAATCAGCTGTGTCATTTTTAAGGTGGTATATCGCAAAAATTATTTGCCGCATAGAACTTTCCGCTTCATTTTTAGCGCTGAAAATTACAGACAGCATTTTTTTTTTATCACCAAGTAAAAAATACACACAAAAAAAGGCTTTCTCACGTTTTCGTGCGCAAAAGATACGTTGCTTTTTTTTTTTTTTTTTTTTTTCCTTTCAATACTGGGTACTAAATTTAGCTCACAAAGCCACAAGCTTATACCTTTTTTTTTTTCAGAAAGTTTCTAAATACTAACAAATTATAATTTGAACGTTTTCTAAAATGTATTGCATTTTTGTGTGATGTTTGTTTTTCAAGAAATGTAACACATTATATTGTATAAATTGATAGTAAAATTCTCAAATATACTGTATTTTTGAAAAGCTTAATATATAATTTTTAAATTGTTTTATTTATCTAATAAAATTTGGAATTCTCTGCCAATTTCAACACTAAATAATATATTAGGAAAGTCTTCCAATTTGTATATGTAAATCTCAGTTCAATTAAAGTATTTGATTTCTGCAATAGTATTTTCTCACAGAAGATTAGTTGCAATACTTTTACAGACTTTACGTGTGTGAAGGATTAATTCACATAACAAATAGATTTTTAGAAAAAATGTCAGTAGCATAACATGAGGAATGTAAAATGTGAAGATTTTCTTTATAATGTATTATACATATGCAGTTTATAATCATTCGAAAAAGAGGCCCGTGAGTGGTAAGACTGTTGGATACTGATAGTTAGGTTTATAAAATATGCTTTTGGACACATTTTGCACAGCTTATCTGGTCTGACATTTTCTGTAAAATATTAAATGAAAAATGTAGTATTTGTACCCAATATAATACCTGATCTGCAAAATAAGATTACTGTGGCTGTGGAGACTGACATACCAGTGAAACTGTTATATGGTGTTGTAGATATCATACAAATAGATCAGCTAGATTATGAAGCAGTATGAGGGTAGATATCATATAACCAAACATTTATAGGTATGTGTTTTAAAGTTATAGACTGATAATATGATTAGAAATTATATTTCTGTCATACTTATGAATCTTCTATGAAACATACTTATTTTGCATAAATCTACTTTCAAAATACTCTATTTTGATACAACCCATAGTTTAAAAAATTAATGGCTTTAGCATGGAAACTGCATAATGAAATTCCTAATTGTGTAAAGGAAGCTACAGTCATTATGGAGATTATTGCTTATAGGTGAAGTTAAACAGGCTTTAAGCTTGATGAATAGTATTTCCATAGTAAGATCCTTAACATTCGCAATAAATTTTAAATTTAAAGACAATTGTAAATGGGGAAACATTTAGCAGAATGTAAAAACTTTTTGAAAAATCTGAGCTTCGTTCTTAAAACTTTTCGAATGATCAACTGAGGTGAGAGAACAAAATAGCGTGTGGCAATTTCTGGCGTAAATTTTGCATGTAATGAAATTTATTCGATATTTAAGATAATTTCTACAATATTCTTTATTTCGTTTTTTTTTTTTCCATGCACAGTTATTTGTTTTCTGTGTTTGTAAAAATTAAAACATTTAATTATAATTTGGTATTTTGTTTTATGGAATAAAGCGCGAGCTCTTTGTTAATATTTTGGTAGCTAATATTTAATCAAAATTTTATTTAGGTTGATAAATTACAATTTAATATATATTGCCAAAAACATCAGATTATGTTGCATAACATGAATATTTTTATAAATTCTTAAAATCTGTAAATATTAAGTTTTTTAGTACTGCATTCAAATATATTTTTTGCACATGGATCATATGCATAATTACAAAATATAACTTGAAGTTGGAATATTTCAATTGTTTGTTTTCTATATACAAATGCGTTGTTTTTATCCATTTAACATTTCATCAGTAATTTCTTAACACATTAAATATTGCATTGGTCCCTAGGAAACCAATATTAAACCAAGCAAAATAGACTTGCTGTTTAATATATTAGATATTATGAAAACATAACATTAGTTTAAACCATTGTAAAACAATTTAATTATGTAATTAAATGCACATAAGCCATTTTTGACTCTTATATAACAATGGTATAATAAATTGAATGATGTTAAGCTATTAAATTTGCTTGGAAAATAACAATTATAAACACTTTTTATATAGTTATTCTGCTACTAGGCATAATTATTAAAAATGAAAAAAAAAAGTGCAGTTTCTAAATCAGTTTTGATATGAAGAAAAAACAATGATGATACATCATGTAATGGTAACTTCATCCGAAGATTCTACAGCAGAGTAAACTGAGAAACCTTCTATGAAATGAACATAAAATTCTTACAAGTAAAATTATTATCATCTTTCATGATTAGTATTCATTCACATGATTAGTATTCATTCGAGTGGATAAGACTAAGGTGCACTGGCAGTTTGAACGCTGGTAGACAGGCTAGCTTTTTAGGATATTTCTTGTGTGTCACATGAAACAGAAGTCGTTTTCTTGTAATATACTTCATGAAAGTCTTCTTCGCTCAAAAAGATACTGTTTTCATGATTTGCAAAAATCAGTTAAGCAAATAAGAAAACATTCTCATTTTCTACCATCCGTATAGAACTCCCGGGGGGGGATTGTACGATCTCTTATCAACATAAATATTTTTATGCATGTTCTGGTTTAAGAGAACAAAAAAATTTATTTATCAAAAAACAACAAATTTAGTTTTTCTTATTTATATTTATACTGAAAAACTACATAATTATGAAAATTCACCACATTTCCACGATCAGAAATGATAGCAAATTATAGCACATAGGCAATAGATGTGTAGGCTATAGTATAAAATTTCTTGCTGCTTACAAAAAAAAAAAAAAAAAAAAATAGAGTCATCCAATGGTGGTAGGTTTTATTGGAATATTTTATTTATACAGAAAAAGAAAATGCATGGGATTTCAAGAAAATTTGTTTAGAATTTGTGCTAGGGATTACTATATGACATCCGAAATCATAATCATTTACAGCAATCATAAGTAAATGAAATTAAAATTGCAGATTAAATATTCTGTGATTTCCAAATATGTATAATTACAAACTCTGAAGACTACTTAAGGTGATAAATTAAGGCATATTATTCAGAAAAGTCCTGACAATAAAAGAAAATAATGTACATACCAACACATATAGTGTAAAATTTTCCACGGATTTATCATGAATAAAACTTACTTGAATGTGCTAATGCTGCATTTTTGCAAGACGTAAAAAATTACATCTTTATATAACACAATGAAATGAAACAGAATTATTTAGATACAGAATAATGCATAATCTATTATTTTTTTTTCTTTTGGGAATTACTGGGTCAGCTGAAATTTTATGAGCTATCCCATACCCTTTTAATATGTAGATTCTCTGAATAAT
This sequence comes from Stegodyphus dumicola, assembly GCF_044657685.1. Taxonomy (NCBI): domain Eukaryota; kingdom Metazoa; phylum Arthropoda; class Arachnida; order Araneae; family Eresidae; genus Stegodyphus; species Stegodyphus dumicola. Next base: position 113,125,575 of record NC_140778.1, on the reverse strand, counting down.
CACTCCATTTTATATGTTTCAGTAAGCGCTTTTGTTAATATAGTTTTGCTTACAGAAAAATACACAAAAGAGAGATTTCTAAGATCAGGTTGTTTAAATAAAACACATTCTTAAAATATTTTCTTTATCGAATTTTATGTATATACAATACATGAAATAATAAGAAACCTAAATATCGCCAAACATTTTCAAAAACACAAACAGCCAAGAAATTTTACAATACAGTAATGTTTATCAATTATTACTTTATTTAAAAGGGTATTAGAAAATAGAAAAGTTATTCGGTGTCGGGATAGCAAGTTGAGTAGAATTTACAGTTGTATTTGTTTTAGAAATTGAAATTTAAATTAATCCCAATAAATATTGTACATTACTTCTCGCCTCTACGGTAAATTAAATATTAAATCACATCAGCTTCCTCAAAATAATAAGCAAAACAAATGATCTATCTACTACGAAAGAAAAACGAACAAGTTACCATAACATTAACAAGCACATTCTGGTATACCAGTTTTGCACTAAAATTGCGTTTGGCGAAAGAGAAATGATGCCAAAAGTTCCTAACGCAACGGTCCTCTCTGATTGGTTAAATTTCTTCAGTTTCACCCCTTGTTTCTCGAAGGTCACGGTCGCATGTTCCTAAAACGTACTCGCCGTACCCCCTGCTGTGACAATGCTGAATCACTATTGGCTGACCGACTTGCTACGTAAAAAAGTCACTTGTTTGGTCACGTGACAAGCCGATTGCATGGATTCTGAATTGTTGTTTAAGTGTGATTTGTAGTCTGCTGTATAAGACGTAATAAATTTTGTGTGCATATACAATTCTGAATTAATAATAAACCACTAAAATGTACAGCTGGTAAAGAATATAGAACACAAACCTCTTCAGACATAACGCTTGAAGTATTTTATTCGGACGGCATAAGATATGTTTACTAGGAAGACAAATTTCGGCAAACAAAATATATAATTATGCAAAAGAAATTTCGTTACCGGAGCATAAAAGTATCTATTATTGTACTTTAGATTTTCAAATATCAGAGGTTGTGATATAATGTAAGAGAATTTTGATTTAACATTAGAGATTCAATTTTGAGGGAGTTGGAGCTTGGCATTAAGGGATTTTTTATTTATTTTATAATAAAACAAGATTAGTTTTGTATTTTTGAAAATTTTTGGCAGAAGAACAGTTTAACCTTTTAATATTTCATTGGTATGTTAATATTTTCTGGAACTAAAATTAAAAAATGGAGGACTGTTAATATTTGCAGTAATAACCGATATTCTGAAAAGAATATTGTTTTCGATTATTTAAAAATATAGAGCAACTTCTGATGATGTCCGTCTTTTAAAAAGGTACAAAAAGGCAAACTAGAACACTACTTTGTCATTGTCACAAGTAATGTATCAAAAAGCATTGTTTCATTTTTGGATGTGGGTATTCAGTTGCATACTAATTTATGTGAATCACAGGAAAAAAATAAGCATTCAAAAACTTGGAAACAGTCATTATGGTATTTCTAGGCAAAGTTTGGCATGGTGAATTAATAATTTCAAAAAGTTGTATAGTGGATTTGTCATTCGGAAAGCACTTTGCAAGGTTGGAATGTGCTCAGAATATCATGGTATGCCTTGAATAATAAGAAGAAATACTTACCAGCAAGGGTCAGAATTCAGTAGAGCCAGGATTGTTGCCTATAGAGTATGTGGATTATCGCTCTGTGATATCGCCCGTTGCACTAGTCGACATCCAACCACTGTTAAGCGAATGTGGCATGTATGGAACGCTGAGGATTATACTGAACGGCATGCAGGATCTCATTGCCGTCCCATGATTAATACCCGAAAGGACAGGCATATTGTGAGGTCAGCCCTCCAAATTTACAACCACATCACAGACCATTAGTCAGAAAATGGGCATATTTGCAGCATGCCCAGTATCTGCTCGTATGGTGTGTCAACGTTTGCATCAGCATGGACTATCAGCACAGTGTCCATTACTTTAGCTTTCCTTGACAATGCAGCACAGAGAGAGATGGCTACTGTGGTGTGTCCAACAGCAAAGCTGGATATAGGAGGGGTAAAATGTCGTCTTTTCAGACGAGTCCCGTTTCTGTGTGCATTATTCTGATGGTCGTATAAGTGTCTAGAGGCTCCAAGGAGACCGCACATCGCCTGGTTGCCTTCAGTATCAGCATAGGAACCCTAATGTGATGGTATAGGCAGCCACTGAGCACATGGCACACACGTTTAGTTCAGATCGATGGTAATTTGAATGCCAGATCGGTACATTTGTGATATCTTACATCCAGGGGTTGTGCCCTATCTTTGAGGCTTGCCAAATGCAATCTTCCAACAGGATAATTCAAGACCACATGTTGCACATTGTGTTCTGACCTTCCTAGGTGTATTTGATTGCTGCCCTGGCCTGTACGGTCTCCAGATCTGTCACCCATTGAAAATACCTGCTTTTGCTGAGGACTGGCCTAGCAACCCTCTCCATCTAATACGATTGATGAAGTGTGGCATGGACTTGAATCAGAATGGAATGAGATGCCGATTTCTGTCATTTAAGTGAAATTCTACTCAGTGCCTAACCGGATAAGGGCCGTTTTAGCTGCCAGGTGGAGCTGTTGTTTCGACTGATTTCGCACCCTTGTAAACCCCAGGCTGCTTACAAATTTAATCATTTTTGTCTTCATGCCATACTATTTACGCACAACAAATATTTTTTTATTTGCTTTCCTTCATGCTATAGCAATTTTAATGGCTATTAGTGTAATATTGATTAACAGTTATCTAAGAGACTTCAAGAGTAAGTACTTTACATAGGTTATAAAACTATTGCATATTTCTGTATAAAAAATTATTGATGCAGGATAGATAGCGCCTAAAGACTTCATGCAGCCATCAATAGACTTGACAACACATTCGTATTAGATGATTTTCTTTTATACTTTTCCCAACCACCAGTAGATTGCAAATAAAAAACAAAGTGACTTACAATTACAACATAGCCAAACTGTCCTGAAGTAAACATTAACAATATATACAAAGCCAAAATAATTATATTCACATAATATGTGCATGACACTTTGTTACTAATAAATATCAGAGTGTCTTGAATATCTTTGAAGATATAATTAATAGCATCATTACAACAAGGTAAAGTATAGTAAAACCACCCACTACTAGACAGTTACAGGATTGCTATATATGTGTACAGTGGTTCTCTGCTTAAATCAGGAATTCTCTATTAATGGGGTATATCTGATAATGTGAAGTGTGCATTGCTGGAGGCTCGACTTACATTATCATCATGTTGGGAAAATATTTTGCATCATGACATAATTTATGTGCATGATAAGATACATAAAACTGTTTTGAGTGATATCAGCTGTAAATTTAGAAAGACACTTTGTACACTCCCTTATTAAAGTGGCTTTTCCATAGGTCTTAGACATTGTTTAAGATTACATAAAGCAGTCAAATTGATTCGTGATGAATTACTAACTCTATCTCAGATTTTATTATACTTATGAAAGCTACAGATCGTGTTTAATAAAAAGCACCAGAAATAATCACTGTCTTATTGACTAGCCATTTAGTCACTCTCATACCATTTGCCGTTGTGCATAATGATATAAAACTAATGCCTTAGTAGCATTGCTCAGTCAACATCATGATATTCATGAAATTTTCTAAGGGGTAAATCAAACAAAAATGTAAGCAAAAGTCTTCTAAAAGATTATCTTCCCTAGAAAATACCAGCCAGATTTAAGACAAAAATACAGCATGTCATCTGAGAAGAAAATAATTACTTACAAAATCATGTTTCCAACACTAATAAAGCACCTAATTATATATTAAAATTTCAAAAGATCTACACAATTGATATTCAACTAAGTCTTGCATATCTATTATTTGGCTTCATAAAGTAATATGTTGTCTAAAATGAAGTAGTCATATAAAAACATATTAAAAACAATATATTTTTCTTAATGATGGTTATATAAAATTTCTTAATAGAATGGTTTTTCTGAGTAAATGAATTAGAGTTTAAAACAATAAATATAATAGTGCTATAATAAAGCTTCGTAGGACTAAGGCTGGATTTCGTGCTAATTTGTACTTTAGATTTTTTTTTCTGCTTTGTGGAACTTTTCTCTTCTTCGTAACATCATGCTTTTAATGTACCTTTAAAAGCTAATTAATTAATTTTGACAAGTATTTTTCTTGAGAGATGCTCTCATGGAAGCTACTAAATGATATTTGTCTCATACCTGCTTTTCCGATTAGAAAATACATGAAAGACCAAGCCAGCCATGACCTGCCTGAGATCAGCGTACAAATGTTTTGTGTCTTTAAATATGAAGCTAGGTTAAGTGATGTATGTTTAGTAAAACTCTTAATCTTTATAATAAAATATATCATAAATATATTATACCTACATAAATATGTATCACAGAATATTTGCTTAGATACAGCTAGGATAACTTCTCTCGTTAATATTATTTTGCACAGATTTTTTAATCAAAATTGTCTCTAAAGTAATGTGCTATAGATTTGTTTTGAGATTTAGAATGATGTCAGACAAAACTGGACAAACTTTATATTTTTCTAGATCCAACTTTTCCAACTTAATGGAAATAATGCTTATTCATTACATGAAGTAAAATTCTGAGAAGGAAAAAAAAAAAAAAAAAAACTTATGAAAGCATTTTAATGAAAAATTAATAACAAACAGCAATACCAGTTTCTAGGAAATGATGATTTAAGTGAAAGAAATATTAATTAGAAAATATGTAAACTGACGTTTAACATGTATGTTACATAAGTGCAAAAAAGATAAGTTAAGTAAAATGTGTTTCATCAAAGAGTAAAATCTTCTATTAATGATTTACTATGAATAAATTATTAGTAGTTATGTGTACATTTGAGAAAGAGTATGAAAATCATCAGTACAGCGAATATGTTCTACTGATATTATGACTTAACGCAGTTACCATTTGACTGTTAATAGACAAAAATATAAAAATTTTCTAATTTATTTGCAGAATGAGTGTGGATGAATCTAAACAACATAGGAACATTTCTTTAGATCAGGGGTTCTCAACCGGTGGTATACAAAGAAGCAAAGTATTTTTAACTATTAAATTAAAAAATTAAAACCCAACATCCTGATTGAGTTTTTTTCTAATACTCGTAAATTTATGTGATTTGAGTTTTGTTCAAGAGTGGTGGTGGTATTAAAGGTTTTCAATTTTTGTTTAGATGGTACGCGTTTGTCAAAATGTTGAGAACCGTTGCTTTAGATTAAATATTAGAAAATGATAATTGCAGTTTGTCTAATTTGTAGATTTCCACAATGATTTAATATTTTAGGGGGTTAACATTAATATAAATAACTGTTGTAATCATAAAACACTGATGGCCATTAAAAGCATAACATTATTGAAGACAGGAGATAAAGCCATATTTATTATACAAATAAATTTTAATACATGATTTAACTGTACATGTGTAAGCAAATCAGTTAGACTTAAAGTACATGGTTTAAAAAACAGTTAAACTTAAAGTATACCACCTCGTACAGCCACTGCATGTAGATAAACAGATAATGGATGTGCACCTAGAATATGTGAGAAAAGTAGATTTCAGTTATTACCAGTGTTCAGCTGATGTAGCCATGGGTAGACTGTGGTACGTTAGTTTTTTTATAATCATAGGCCTGATATATTCAGTAGATAACAGATCTGATGAAATCATAGATCAAGGGATTAATAGATCAATAAAAAAAATGGTGGGAATTTAGGAGTTGTTCTCTGTTATGTGCCAGACATTCCTTCTTGATCACTAGTTCTAGACAACCTCTAAAGATAGACAGTAGTGAGCTTCCTTCGAAAACCTCAGAGTAATAATAAATGGTTCATCAGATTTTAAAAACACTGCCTTTTCATAAATAGTATACATACAATAATCAATTTATGGAAATGAACTAGAAACTAAAAAATTACCTCGCATGCTACATACATTTTATGAACATTGATCACATAGCACACTTCCAAATGGCTATTGATTTCACATTTTTTTTACGAGTTTCCATACTGCATCATCTATCACATTTGAAGTCTTCCATTCGGCAAACATTAAGGAGTGCATTTTTGTACATAATGTACTGTTAATACAGTATGTACAAAATGCACCTGGTGCTCACATGGTATTTTTGTACATAATGTAGCTGGTGCTCACATAACATACACAGCAAAACATTTGTTGTACGTAAAGAAAATTTAGATAATTTCTCATTCTTTACTTAAATTCAGTCATTATAATATGCATAATATTTTCGATATTAGAATTTTTAAATCTGATAAATCATTTACAGTAGCCCTAAACAATGGCGCCTGTTCAACTGCACATTAAACATGGAGGCTGTTTTTTTGGGGGGGGTGTTTAATTTATTCGATTACAGTATAGTAACTTGGCTAAGGGTAGAGATACTTTCATGGAGTACTTTCAAAGAGAAGTTAGCTTATACATATTTCATATATGCAGAAAACTATGAAAACACACGTGCAGCCAACCTGTTCACTAGAATGTAAACTCCAGGTCGAATTAGCAGTATTCAACTACTTTACTGCTTTGCTGCTAGCGAAGCCAGAGCTAGATATTTTATCACCTAATAGAATAACTGCTGCTTGCAAATTATGCCTTCCAGTTCCTGCCAAAATTCTAAAAATTTTGACGCTCCTATGTCTTGCTGCCCATTGCACTCATACAGGTTGCCCTGGCCACCGATGAGCATTAAACGTGAAGGCAACTGGAATGTAATGGACCATACGATTACACTTGGTTTCAGACCTGTATGGGGATGCATAATGCATGACATAATGTGGCATTTTTTTGATGCAGACCATGGATGTGATCCTTGATGGTGTTGATGGATTAAGATTCATCTGGATAAAATGAATTTATATTATTTATCCTTCTATTTGCAAAGTTCTATGCACAACTATAGCTGTAGTCACTTATAATGTTCTAACGAGGGTTTGGTTAGGTTACTTGAACATGGCAAAGCATCTAAGGGCTGCTTATTTTTTCTACCAAAGTTAGCTGAAACAATGGTCAGTTTAAAAAAAACTACTTTAACTTTTTGCTATGTAGCACCTACTTAGTTTTGAACTGAAGAATAATATAACTGTAACAGCCATACATACAGATTATTTTATCTTAATCAATGAGTCAAACTAGTGAGTTCATTCACCAGCTCAGGTAGGAAAACCAGATCAAGTAGGATAGTGCTTTTTTTTTTTTTCTTTTAACATAATTAAGTATCAATGTGCTTTAAAAATAATAATTCAAATTGTGACAAAGGTACCTATTTATTATTAATACATCTCAGATTTTTAGAGGTAGTTATTTCCTAACAGTGATGTCTGTGCGTTTTCTTTGGTGGTAAAGTAAAAATTTCATAGATTGAAATAATAATCATTCCAAAAGCATATTGCAATAGTAAAGTTCTGATATATGCAAATAAATCATTATGTGGAAGAAAGGAAATTGGTTTGAGGGAAGCACAGCTTATTAATTTTTGTTCATCACAGTTCACAAAGTGTATAACTTACTCAAAATAATTCTAAAATGATGAATTTTGGTACTTTCTAATTTTCTGAACCTCACCAGAATGCTGTGAAAAAGTATTGATGGTCTAAACCATGATGCGAAGAAAAATTTATGTGGCTACACATGCCACTAAAAATTATTTATATGGCAACCCAAGTATACACATAGCATTCTCCCAAACAGCACTTCCCCAGACATTTTCACCAGTCTGGTTGCAGATTATGATCCCTCCTATGGGAATTTCAGTACTTCAGCATAAGGGTGGACCACATACCGCAGTTTCTGTTGTCTCTGGTAAAATCTTTGGCGATGTTGCTTTCTGCATGCATACAACATAAAAGGCATCACATGCCTCTCTTTCCTTTCTCATTTTAGGATTCTGGTGCCAACATTTTGCAATTTTCTGATTTTTTTTATTAAAAAGATTTATAGGAAAAACAACGCTGAAAAAAAGCCTAGCATTGTGCGTGTCTTGTATTGAAGAAGAAGTATGTAAAACAATAGGTGGTGGTGGATGCATCATCGAAATAAATTTAAAGATATGCAAACAAACATCCCTCTCCTAACTCACCAACAAGTTTGCAAATGCTCTTCAAAGTTGCCAATGAGTTCATGACTTTTCAGTGCCAATCAGTTCATGACTTACCACATCTGTGGTAAGAATGTAAATTCCATATATTTTATGGCTCTTGTTAAAGATGAAATTAAACACAGGAATTTTAATTTAAATATGTGAATTTTAATTTAATAACTTATATTATTATATTTGTTTCCCTTAATGGTAGAGCAAACATAAATATTGGTGCAAAATGTAGTTTAAAATATTAATGGTACATTTAAAATACATTCAAAATGCAATTTGTCACACAAGATCATCCTCATCTTTAAAAAAAAAAAAAAAAGGTAATGAAGTAGAAATAGATAATGGAAATGACACTGTGTATTTAAAAATATAAATGAAAATTTAGGATAATCCAAGCAATGTTTATGTGTCTAAAAAGTATATTCCTTACTACCTAATGCATACTAAAGTTTACTGATAGAATTAACTGACAATAGTTACTTTTAAAACAAGAATAATATTAAGAGCGATTCAAAGGTTACATTTAATTTAATGGACATTAGGCAGTGTAGGCATATATATTTTGCTGTAAATTGATTGGCAAATGTTATTCAGTAAAGGAAAAGATCCCACGTGTGCTTTCTCCATATAACTACTTTGATCTAGTCCATCATTAACAATATTTTTCCTGGGATTCCATCTCAGAGTGAAAACTGAGATAAATTTAGGTGTATAATTGTAAACTTTGTAATCTTGTTCTTAAAAATGTGGTTGTATCACGATAAAAGATAATAAACTATGTTATAGATAAATATATACTATAGATAAATAAACTATGTTACATATTGTTTTTCCAACATTCCATTAGCAAAATGCAATATGGATATAACCCTCTCAAGCAAATAACCCATTTTCCTTCCTTTGTAATGATCCGGTATTTCTCAAGTGTGTATTGCATAAAGTGAAAATATATATTAACATATGAATTAATTCAGTTGTACATAAAATCACCTCTGACTTCTTAACTGATTTTTGTAAAGGATTAAAACATAACCGCTGTATTCGATCCGACCCGAACAAGTATGGCTGGAGCAAGGTCTTGTGGCTGGAGTACGAGAAGCTTTACCACGTGACAAAACAAATGACGTCGAAAGCTCTATGTTACGTCTAAATTCTTCTAACCAATAGCAGCGAAGCAGCTCTCACAGCAGGAGGACAGACAGACAAAGTAGACAGATGTGAACGAGCTACAATTCTGCAAATCGGAACCCGGAAGTGTGTTGTACGTTATCACCGGAAGTGTACCTACGTCATCGTTACATTATCTTTGCTGACCAATGGCATACGAGCAGGGTTAATATAGTTCTAACAGTGGTTGCCCTACTCTTTGATTTATCACTGCTTGGCAATTACAATAGGTAAATAATATCGTAAACAAGCACAGTAGTTATGGGTAAAAATTTGATGTAGGAAAACTATACATCTTCAGTGTTTTTTAGGCAGAACATTTTTAAATTCACAGATATTGTTCTTAGTTTGTAAACATTCCCTATTACATATAATTCACAATGTTTGACAGAAAATTTACATATGATATTACTCTGTGACTTATATTGAATTAAATTATTGTAATTTGAATACTGTTGTTATTGTATAGCTACGCATCTACTTGCACTCTAAGTGAAATAAATAACAGTAAGAAAAAGTAATTAAACGGCATCGAAAAATATTTTGGGTCACAGTACATTTCATATTTCGGTTATTAGCAAAATAATTATTTCTCGTTAACTGATGTAATGAATGAAAAGGAATAGAAAATCGAGGTAATTCTTAACAATATTTATATACCACATGTACGAACTGCTGGGACAATAATATTTGACTTTTATTTCTATGGGTTAAAACTCTACAAGAAATTAAGAAATATTATTTAATTTTTCATAGAAAACGTACTGTTTTGCAAAAACTTATAAACATCTTCAAGTTGATTCTGTTGATATTTTCATTAGATCTCATCAAAGAGTTTCATATTTTTCTATCAGAATGTTTTAAAAATAATTTTTTCATTATAAAATGTCTGTATACATCTAGGTTCAGCAAAGAATTTTGTGTAGCTGGTACTCTTTTCATTCACACTTGGGAACTTTTGTATACTATAGTTCTAAATTTGATTTTATTTGAAGTAATTATCTCACAATTTTGTGCATTTATTGAATTATAATAAAATTACTGTATTATTATTTCAGTTACATTTTAATTACTATTTTCATTCTGGGATATACAGTCTCAAACCTTACCTAGTGGTGCAGTGTTCCAGATTTAGAAAACATTTTGAACAAAAGAATGTAATCAGTCACTAAATAACAAATTTTCTAAAATTCCAGTCTTATCATTTCATCCTTTCCTCTATATTCTAATTTATATTAATAACTTCTTACAATCCAAGGTACCCTTCTAATGTTTTAATGTGGTGCTATACAGTAGGCTGTTTTCATATTTCAAATGAACTAATTTTCCTGTAATTCTATCTATTCTCTTATTATATTTTGTATTATTTTGATTCAGATTTATTAATTTGATTATATAATTTTATATTACTTATCACAATACTAACAGTTTTGCCTCATATAATTAGAGTTTTTTAATTATTTCCAGACATTGTTTAAATTTTCATTGTATAACTGAAAAACTGTAATACTAAAAGTAAATAAAGGAAGAAACTAAAGCATATTTCATGCATCTTCTTTTCCCTCTTTTGTAATTCATGCAGTGTATATATTTCTCATTGGCTGTTCATTATTTTTATAATTTGCATGTATTGATATGCATATTTTTGTATATTTTGCATTGTTACCCATTTCATTCTGATATTCTGTTTATTTATTACATCAATTAAATTTAGTTATTGTTTATTAACTCCTAGTAAATTTAATGTGAAACAGAGTTTCTTTGAGTACTTTTCTCTAGTGCTGTAAATATTTATACATAGATGTCTGTTTCTATACTTCTTTAAGGATTTTGATTTTCCATTAAAAACAAGAATCAAAATTCAATTTTATAAAGCTAATTACTACAGTTAAAATATTTGTTGCAAATAAATGCATTTAAAATTTTAAAATTCTTAAAAACAGTTTAAGTAACTACAGTTTTAAGTTTGCTTGTTGGAATTTCAAATAAAAATACAATTAATTTGAATATTTTTATGCTAACTTAATTAAAGAGTTTAAAGCATTCAATATAGTATTACATTAAAAATTCTGCATTATTTAATTTCATCGAGAACACAATGAACCTTCATTACAATATTTCAGTTCGTTCAATATTTTCTGAAATGTACTTGTCCTAAAATTGAAAATATAATTATTTTTTAAGAAAAACATTAAAAAATTGACTGATGGCTATTTTATTCATATTTCCCTAATTACTTATTTTATGAAGATGTATTTGTTAGTCAATTTATGGCAAAGTGCATGAAGGCTATCTGCTTAAGAGGAATCTTTCCTTCGTGAAAGATTATGTTACATTCATATTCACTGTGCACATAGGAAAAATTATGAAGACAAATTGTGCACCAATAGTCTAACCTGGATTGAATTACGAATTCTTAGAGATTAATTTCGTGGTTCTTACTTTGAAGATAATTTCTGTACTAAAATTGTTGAGAACATGGGGGTTATTTAAATGTGCAGCTGTTATAAAGTAACACTTATGTAATAAAATAGTAAAATATATCTTTGAGATTCTTGTAAGAGATAAAGTTCATCATTATTATTCTTAATGGAGGATTTTGTTAAATTTTAGTTAGAATCATTAATATGCATGAATCACATATATGCAGAAACCACACAAAATTTCATTTTCTTTCTGAATTTTGAATTAAAATTATGAACAGATTTTATTTGTTTAACAACTAGTGAAGAACCTTTGGTGAGTTTACAAAAATTATGCATTTTCTATATTAAGATCTGATTAATAGATTTTTATCTTTTTTATATACTATGATACTGTGAGAAGTATAGACATAATTATTTCTTAAAACTGTTCATGACTTTATGCATTAAACAAATCTATGATAATATTAGAATGTTTTTTTTTTTTTTATTTTTTTTTTATTTTTATTTTTATTTATTTATTTTTTTTTTAATTTACTAAAATTTTATATATCAGATACCTAAAGATGAAAAATTATGGTTTAGTTAATTAACTTCAAAAAAATGACAGCTCAGTATCCAAGCATATAAAACTGAAGCATAAAAATATTTATTCATGAATACATGAAAAAATCCAAAAAGCAGTATCCATTTAGGAATAAAATATTTAAAAGAAAAAGATAAAGACTGTTAGTTTAGTAAAATCTTTTTATATTAAAAGTACCTAACCTTATATTAAAGGCGAACGGGCTGGATGCATGGGTGTTTTTGTGGTTTTCCCCATGTGTAACGTGTATATGAGCGAGTTTCCATTAGAAAGTTCTCCACGAAGGCATCCCTCCCCTTGGGCAGATAACCCTAGTGTGCTTTGCCATAATTAAATACACCACACCACACCACCTTATATTAAAGTAAATTTGGCCATCATTCCATATAGGTATCTGTGGCACTGAGATACTTATTTTACAAGGATACAAGATTCTGTTAACGCTAATCATACACATTTGTTAGCAGTTCATTTAGAAATGAAGATACTATTTTCTGGAATACTTTGTAGTTGTAAAGTAATTTTTGCCCAAAAATTTGTTTAACTGTTGAAAAAACAGTAAATATTTAGGATGAGATTGAGGTTATTGACCAATTGATCCCAAACCTGTAATCACAATTTCTGAAGTAGCTATTATGAATTTATCCTTAAGTTCATGCTGTCAGCCAAGAAGCATTTCTTGTAATTTCAAAAGGATCTGCTCAGTGTATTCAATGTTTCACGAGCAGAAGTGGAGCAATTATTATACCACAATGCAGTGGTCATCTGCTTAGCTGGACTTTGCCTTGATTAATAGTGTGCATGATGCCATGCCATAAGTTATTGTTTGATCTAACGTGCTACACATCATTGTTTGCATTTGGGTGTAACAGACAACTCGATTTGTTTTCTCAGGCATGATATAAAAAAGTAAATAAGCATCTTTATTTGCTTAGTGTGCCAATATCTGTGCAGCTCTAAATTAAAGGTTCCCCCCCCCACACACACACTATATATTTGGTATATTCTTTGGTAAGCATATATTGTTATTACTTAGCACACACTTTTTCACTAAAGCAGATGACAGGCAATGATATCATGCATAATGGATATATGAGAATAGTGTATGGAATTCATGATTCTCATATAACACATAATGTTCATATCACTATTCTCATATAACACATATGAGAATAGTGTATGGAATTCATGAATGGTGTAATGCTAGTCACAAAGTTCAACTTTATCTATTATATGTTATAATTCATTCAAAATAATAGATGTCTTTCCAGGACATTCTTAATCATGCATGTCATCTCTTTCGCCCAAGAGCTTTCCATGTCACTGTCTCATTTTTGATTTTTTAACAGGTCAACTTCATAAACTTCCGTAATTTGATATTTAATTTCACATGAAAGAATATTTCTAGTGAGTAAAAATCAAGCAGGTGTCGCTTCATATAAATACAAACTTAAATTAGCACACATCATTGACTGATAATGGATGATTTTGATTGTCACTTACTTATTGTTCAATCAATAGACTGGTGACAGAAGTATGTTACAAAGTAGATATGAACTCTTGTCTCCCAGTTCAATTAGTTGCTCAATACCATAGTATAAACGTTTATATGGAAAATAGCCTGGCTTATGCATTTTTAAAATTAAAATGTTTATTCAAATAAATTTTTCCATTCCTTTTTATTGTGAAATAGTTATAACATTTTGTATATGTCTGGTATACAATAAATTACATTAATATTTTGCTCTTCATTTTGTATTCAACCAACTGTACACATACATGTATTAATTTTCATAAATTTACTGAAAGGTCATCATTTATCATTACCCATTAATAAAAATTACCCATGTTTTACTGTATTAGAAAAAAAAGGCTCATCATGGGTCGAATGTTGTCTGAAGCCATGGAATGCTATTAGTTTGTTCCAGATTCAATAACCAGTAGATAAATAGATTGGAAACACATGGTTTTCATGGCTTTCCCATAAAAATACAAATTACTTCAAATAAATAAATGCAATGCAGCAAATAAATGCAGCTTCAAAAAAGCTACATTTATTCCTATAGAAATTTAGGCTAACTGTCTTTAAAAAATTTCTCATAAAGGCATATCTTTTATATAATTTGTCACAATAAATTATCTATCCACCTGCTTCATTCAGATTAATGCATAAAATGTGCTAAAAATCTCAAAATTCATCATTAATATGAAAAAAAAAAAAAAAAAAAAAAAACTAAATGGTTTTCTGCAAATTGCTGAAAGGTTACTATGCGCCATGTTTATTTTTGAAATGACCTTCGCAAGGAAACTAGAGACACTGTTGAATGCATCATGAAAAAATATTCAGCAAATTCTAACTATTGGGAGGGACTAGATGCTGTAGAAACAGAAGTCATTAAATTGTTTGTTTTATTTGTTTGAATATAGCAAATTACATTACAGCTATCTGCTTAAATGAAGGGATGCCTTCGTGAAGGAATTTCTAAAAGAAACTGTCTCATATTCATGTTGTATGTAGGAAACACTATGATCCCAGCTTTTACTTCTGGGTCCGAAAGAAAAGAACTGATTAGTCTAGTTTTTTTTTTTTTTTTTTTTTTTTTTTTTTTTTTTTTTTTATGACAAAATATACTATTATTTGTTTATCAAGCAGAATGGCTTTGTGAAGATTTTTCTAAGAAAAACTAGCTGATACATCATTACACAAAATAAAATCTACAGAAATGCATGCAAGCAGTTTCTTCCAGCTACCAGAATAAACTTCAGGAAAAATACAAGTGTTTGAGGCTTTAACTACTTGTCTGGCCAGTCTTCTAGTCTATAAACAACTGTAAGAAACTGATCCTTGTCATATACATATGGCAATACTCATCTGTCTCATATGCCATAATACATATGAGAATCTCATTTATCATATACATATGAATACATATGGTTGTCTCTTTAAGCAGTAACTTCAGATGAGCAGCAAGAAATTAAATAGCTGAAGGAGAATGTGGACATTAAGCTATCCCCCTTAGTGCATAAGAAATATTACATATTCCCAAATCACTCATGAATCCAGAGGCGTAGCTAAGGTTTTAAGCGTCCAGGGACACCTTATGATTTTGCGCCCCTTTCTGTGTTCCAAGAATGGAAAACATTTCATTCTGAAATGTGTATCATCAATTTGGCGCCCCCTGGATGCTGCGCCCGGGGACGGATGTCCCCCTTGCCCCACCCTAGCTACGCCACTGCATGAATCAACTATAAAACGCTAACATTATTTTAAACCTCAAAGTCTTACAGCTGATTAACAACTAATTCGTCCCGTCTTTCAGAGCCGTATTTACACTGTCATCAAAATTTAAGGATAATGACAGAAATAAAAGTAGCTGATACTTAATGAAAAATTATTAATAGAAATTTCTCCAAAATCATTAGTTAACATAAATTACAATATTTGGCAGTTGATTATTCGCAAAATATTTAAATTAAAACCAAATTGATGGGAAAATTAAGCCCCTCTTGCAGAAAATATTTTTCTTTAATATGGTGTATGGTCACCTAGGGCAAGTTTGCATATCTGACATCTTGATTCCATAGACTTTAGTCTTGTAGAATTGCACGCCAGTGATCTAAAAGTGGACTTGTCAGCTCTTGGAAGGTCCGCGGACGAATTCGGCGTGCTAAGGCATCCCACACATGCTCAAGTCGGGTGAGTAAAGTGGTCAATACATTTGAGTGATATCTTCTGTTTACAAGTATTCTTACACCACATATACTCGACGAGACCAAAAATTTTCACCCATTAGCAAAACTTCTGGGCCAATAACACTCCTAAACAGTCTAACTTGGGGTTCCAGTAGCTTTTCAACATATCTCCGAGCGGTTACAAAACCTCCTTGAAAGATTCCAATGCGGCCACTGGTCGTAATTCCTCCTCAAAGCATTAAACCGCGGAAACGGTATATTTCACGGACAAGAGAAGGGAAGTTGTGTGTTCCTTTCTCTTTCCAGATCAACACACATCTACAATCACTGCTTAGACTATGTTTGGATTTCTCAGTAAACAATACTCGGGATCAGTCGTTTTGGCTTCACTGAACATGACGACGGTACCAGTTTAAACAGGCCCCCTCTGGAAGATGGAGTGAATGGGACACAAACCATTGGTTTTCTTCCATACAGTCCAACCTCGTTAAGCCTTCGTGCAGCAGTGAGAACGGCTTCCTATGGCAGCATGAAGTTCTAAAACCAAATCCCTTGCAGTTTCTTCTTGCCAACAAGGATATAAAACGCTCTTCTGATGTACTTGTTGCTCTTGGTCGCCGTTGACCAAGGCTGTCTGTCAACCGATTCATTGCTTAAAAAGCAGCTCCAGATTCAAATCTTTTTCGACCTCCGTACTGACTTCTCTCGATTATACCATAGTTCGCCACTTTGACCTTCACTTAAATGATGCTTTGAGCCATAACTACTGAATACTGATTGGTCTCAGAAACCATATTCAATTTAAACTTTACAACAGACCGGAATTCCAAAAGGCATCCATTGCGCACCCCATTGTCAGTCACCGAATTTGCATATTTCTGGCGCTGAAGTATGCGCGGAAGTGCAATTTTGTGTTCAAATGTATTTAATTAACAGAGGCGTAGCTAAGGTTTTCATCGACCGGGTACACCTAAAGATTTTGCGTCCCTTTCTGTGTTCCAAGAATGGAAAACATTTCATTCTGAAATGTTTATCATCAATGTGCCGCCCCCTGGATGCTGCGCCCGGGGACGGATGTCCCCCTTGCCCCACTCTAGCTACGCCACTGTTAATTAATGTAAATAATTATAGCATCGGGCATTGGTTGCAAGATTAACTTAGTGAGCATATTTTTTCCTCATTACCCTTTAATTTTGATGACCAGTGTATATGGTGCAGCACGAGTTCTGTAAAAAAATTGGTCTTAGGGCTTCAAAAGCAAGCAAGCAAGTCAGCAGCAAGACGCGTTAGGAGCGTAGTTGTTCATACTTAACGTATTATTTAAGCTATTTTTACAGTTTAAATATTTTCGAACTCAGAATTGAAATATCTACAATTGCACGTAAGAAATCATCTATATAAGAATAAAATGATTGTAAATATTTATAGAAATTTCAACAATTAATATTTATTTACCTACCACAGAAATGTAATCTTATAAACATGTCTGTCCGGCCATGTACTTACAGAAAAATACATGTATGTATTCAGAAATATTCATGAGCATTCACTGATCCATTTATATAATGTAAAAGACATGACAGACCTCCTGACGAATAGGATAGCTTATTTGAATACGGGAAAGCATGCTAGTCCTATCTGCTGAGGGGAAATGAGGACTTTCTAATGAAAACTGGATCAAATTCATGCTGCAGATGTAAATACTGTGAAAACCTATCATGCAACCAGCGTTCGCATGGGTTCGAACTTGGGTGATACTACCAGTATTCAGTAGTCTTAATCATTCAGCATGTGAAAGTCTCATAAAACCTTCAAAGTGCAGGTGGAAAGAACTGAGCACCTTTGTCGCCTCGTCCGAATTTCCAGCCCTCTGTTTTAGTGAAATTCTTAGTAACATGTTTCATCTGATAATTATTACTTTATGCCTCTTGTTTTCATAAAGAGTCAAATTAGTCCATAACAATTTAGAATCAGCCATAATTTAAGTTTTAGAAGCTAGAAGTCATTTCTGACCAATCATCCAACATAGAAGTTTTAATGTGGTTTTGCATGTGGTTCTCATGGATTATCTTATAAAGACCTACAAAAAGCTTCCGAAATCTGTATTTATCTATCCTAAACTGCTCAGGTAGTTGAAATGCATCAGCATCACGTGATTGTGTGACACAGCAAGTCGCTTTTCAAAAGGTAGAACGGACAAGTCTAAGAATTTTGTACCCCTCTTCGCCTACTCCCTTTCTCTCATTGTTCATCACCTTTGCTTTCGATTTCATAGTGGTGCAGTTTCCACACACAGATCGTATTTTATTCTCGAGTAAGGCTCCTCTAAACCAGGCTGAATCACTAACTTTTCTCTCTTGGCGAGGGAGGGACCGCGCTACCAATTTTGGCGCGTTTATCGCACACGCTGGCTGAATGTCTGCTGTTTTTTTAAAGATTTATTTTATAGACGCGCGGCATTCAGCGCACATAAACTTTTCGGATAATTTATTAATTCTCGAATAGTATATAGACGTTTTCACTTAAATAAAAATTTCGCGTATATTTTGTAAACATATTCAAAATAACTTATTCTTTAGATGTTTCAGTTTTGTTAGCAGACTAAAATAAATAAGATATGAATAAAAACTTTCAATAGTGTCAAATGGGGAAATAGTTAAAGCGTAGAGTGTGCAAATAAATTTATCTTAATGACATTTTAACAAAAATTTCCATAAAAACACTAAATTCATACTAAAAAATAACTTAAGAATATGTTGTCATTTTAGTCTGAGGTATATGGAAATAATTGTGCAAGACTCTGAAGAAACACTTTCTTTTAAATGTGTGAAATATTTCATAACATATATGGAAGAAGAAAGTACAGCAGTCTGTGTTTTGGATGATTTTCACCAAATGTAATATAAATACGAACTAGAAACCGTAATAAAAAGTCCTTCCTCTCCAATCAGATCACCTTTGTGTTGCATTGTATTTGTAATACTTCTAAAAATCCAATTTTTACCTAAATTAAAAAACAGTTAGTCCATAAAAGATAATAAATTTGAACGTATATAGAATGAATTTTGTAATTTGAGTTATGTTACAAAATAATTCCTAGTTTATATATTTTATACTAATAATTTAGATAAAACCTGTCCAATTTAAGAATGTGTGTTAACCACATTCTTAAATTGTAAAAGGACGACTTAACCCCACGTAATTCATTTCAAAGCATAAAATAGCTTATTTTCTAATATTCAAAATTTCTAATAGTCATAAAATAGCTTATTTCTATCTTTCATAAGCTTATTTTCTATTTTACACAGCAACAGCATTTTCATGCAGTCAAGGTTTTTTAATTGCTAGTTATTATACATAATACTTAATTTTTAACACATTCTTATTAGAAAGCATAACTAAGAAACTTCTTTTTAAAGCACCACAGAGATTGCAATGAATGTCGTTAAATTTACAAAAGTATTGAAGATATATTGAACAGCATTATAACAAGAAACTACTGTACAAAATATGTAAATTTAGCATAATTTCTTTTTTAGTATTTGCATAGTTTCCTCCAAATGAACCTTAATGGGAAGTTATCTTGCAAAAATTTAAAAGTATTAAAATGGCCTCTATTTAAGATGTAACTGCATTTATAATTATTTTGTAATTGTGAATAGATTATATTATTGCAATTAGATTATGCACTTACAACATAATTGCATAAAGTAATGAAATTAAGAGTTCACAGATACAATGTAATATAATTACAATGCAATTATCTAAATTGTAATTATAATCACTTATTTAATACCACAATATTATTATAATCACAATGTAATTTAAATTGGGTACTATATTTGTATACCCTCCACTCAAATGGAGGTACTGATAAGCCTGGAAGTTATTATCAACAAAAAGCCTGTTCAGGACAGTTTGATGACAATTTCCACCGGGCGAAAAGTACATTCTTAAGCCCAGGCAAACCATGACAATAAAAATCATTTAGTCTCATGATTCACTATATTTCAAACCCTAAATTTGAATTCTGCACCAAATTATTTACCTATATTTTAACATACTTTATGAATTATTAGAAGCGATATGGCAAATATCTTCTAAAAATAACTGTAAAATATTTGTATCCATTAATTGATTCAGATACACACTTTTATTATTTAAGTATATCAAAATAACAGTTTCATGTTCCTGAAATACAAAAATTATGAAAAAAGTTAAAAGTAATATTCTTAGAAGCATATGATATTAGTCACCAGCTGCAAAATAGTTAATTTTTTGCCCTAAATACAAGTTTATTACACAGTAGTCAAATGTGTAACTTAATAACATGTTATATAAAAAATTAATGATAATAAGTTTATCAGAAATGAATTAATTCTGCAAACAAACTTTCTGCATTTGAAAATTTTCTACACCTGACGGGAGAAAGAGATCTAGTAAAATTAGATTTATTTTAACTTCAGTTGGACCAAATACCTTCTCTCTATATATATGCATCACTAAAGAAATAAATAAAATTATCATGCTTAAAAAACAGATGTACCATACCAGTTTTTTTCCCCTTGTTACCCTTTACACCTTTACATTGAGAAATAACAAACAGTACAATGCTGAAAAATACTATCTTTGAAATTTTGTTTAAATGAAGAAACACACACCATCTTTTTATTTAAGCATTACACTTCAAAAACAGATACACATACCAATTTATTTTCACTAGCCTTTATACTGATAACATGCCATATAAAAATGAAAAGAATTATCCTTGAAATTTAGATAAAATGAAGTAACACAATGGGAAAATTTTATGCACATGGACAACTTTTCTCTATTGCATGTTGTCTGACATGATCCACAAGTGCCTAAAAATGTATCCAAAGAAACACATTTCAATATTAACAAAAAATTGTTTACAGATTAAAATTCATTTATTTCATACCAGTATTATAAAGATCATGCATGAAACAAATCTGCTTTCCCATACTTTTAAGTAAAACTTAACTGAAATTTTATACTGGAAAATATGCTATATTTCTATATATTAGAAACAAGAAAATAATACCATAATAATATACTCATAGCCTAGCAGAAACTAACATATATAACATCAAACACAGAAATTTACATACTCGTAGCCTAGGAAAAAGTAATACATATTACATAAAACACATAAATTATTTAATATAAAACATACATACCTTCTAAAATTATTTTACTTTTTGTTTCTTATTGGCCGATGCTGATGAATATGAAACGTTATGGGCTCTTTTGTTGATAAGATGCTGTGTAAGGCTTTTGCATCTAGTAATAAAAAAATTATCAATAATTACTTTCTTAAGATTACAGCATTCTGGCATGGCCACATGCGTACATTTATCAATTATTCTTTCAACTAATTCTTTTGTGATGGCTGGTTGTAAACGAAGGAGTACATCTTTACATTTTTGAAATTCTCGTTCAGCTTCCCTACATATTCGATACATTCCTGAAGAGATGACCGTCAGTCCACCTTTATTGCTGTGTTTTGTAAGAATTGTGCGATGTTCGAGTATGTCAGGTTCCAGCATGTCCTCTGAAATGGTCATAGCTGTTTTACAATTTTCACATATGCTTTTTTTTTTCAACAACTTATTATATATGGCTCCTGCGATGTAATGTATATCATTTTCTTCCACAGCTGGGGGCAAGCGACGTTTCACTGCCACTGCAGAAGAGGTAGATGGCACTACAGAATTGGAGATAGGATGCAAGACCTCCTTTCTGATAGCAACCTCTAATTCAGAAGCATCAAAGAGGCTGTGGTCACTTTCAGAACAATAATTTGGATTATTGATATCCGGAATGAACTGTGATAGGCACACTAATTTCAGTGCTCTCTTGGCTTGCAAAGCAGTAGGCTTTGCACCCGACTTTTGTCTAATCTGTGAAAAGGCATTTTCCAGCGCATCTTGTGTCAACCTGCCTGGTAAGAAAAATGTAAACCCCTTGGAAAATAATTCTTTTGAGAGTTTCACAACACTCAATGTGCTCATAATAATGCCAGTTTGAAATGGCTTCCATGCTTTTTCAAACTGAACAGTTTCAGTCACATGAATGAATTTCAATAAAATATTAAATTTCTCATCTTGATTTTTGATAGTGATGCCTTTTTTTGGATGCCTTGCAGTCATAATTGTAAACCATTCTGCTACAAGTCTCAGCCACCATGCAGAAGTTAATGCTTCTTTTGCAACTTGGTGTAAAATAACTGCTTTTTCAATAGCAGCAGCTGTTTTTACAGAAAACAATTGCACAGCAGATGCCACATTCATCGAGGAAAAGTGTGTTGGGAAGAGATGAACTCTGTTCAAGTGATGTAGAGATCTCAGGGCAGCATCTGATTCTATCTCACTTGACCAGAGTCGTTTCACATACACTGAAGATACTATCCTCGATGGCAAGGCATGCTGCTGGTGAAATTCCTCTGGTAATATCATAATACTTGAAAGAAATGCATTTCTCATGTTTTTAATGAGATGTGGTACATCTGCAATACTGTGAATGAAAACATCAGGTCCTCCAATATTGTAATTTGTCTTCCTATCTGTCCTAGAGACAGATACATCCAATGACGACCACATTGCTCTGTTATTGCTTCCCATATCTGAAACAGAGGCTCTTACAGTTAAACCTATTTCTGTAGCTGCTACTACAGTTCTATGAATTAGATCTTTCATGTCAGAACCTGATGTTGAAGGCCCTGTTAATTCATTGGCAACAATCTGTTTCCATGATGTTTTAAGGCCTCTAAGCATTACAATAGTGTAATGCTTAGCAACTGCAGGTTTTCCTAACGTAACATTTCCAATGAATGACTTAGATGATGTATCAAAATCTTGATATGAAGCTATTTCCATTTCGTCAACTAAAAGGCAGCAGTTCCTATCAAGAGCATCCAATGAATGAACTTTTGTCTTGAGGAAAAAAAACAAATTTTCTAAAATGCCGAAATTTATTTTTATTTCCCTAATCCTCCTGTTCAAGGTACTGTACGATGGTGCTGGATATCCAGTACTTCTGAGGTAATTATATCCATGTTTGCCCAAAGCAAATCGCATCTTCAGTCCTTTTATAATGGACTTTTCTGACCAGTTCCTTTTTGACTGCACAGCAAGGGCTCCTACTTGCTCATCGGACAAAAATGATGTCAATTTTGCATCTTTTTCTTGAAGCTGTTGCTCAAGGAATTCGATTTTTTTTAACAACTCTTCATTTGAAGCAGGTAGAGTTTCCTAAATTCAAAAAGAAATAGTAAACATGTTATGCTGTGATTATTTTTTTAAACAATGGTTGGATGAATTAATATATTTGTAATAACAATGATTTTTTCAACAATTTTTTTGGAGAATATTAAATAATTTACCACTTCAGTATTTGGCTTAGGACATCTTACTTCTCTTATCCTCTTGTCAGTTACAGATGGTGGTGGATTTGGAATGCTAAAGAGTGTTGGTACTGCAGTTTTTCTTAGTTTTTTTCTATTTTTGCATAGTGACTCAAATTGAGATTCCTCAAAATGATCCTGTAAATACATAAAGTAATAAAAAAAAGTATACAAAATAAATAAAAGTACAAAAAACAAACCACACAGTGAGGTTGTGCCAAAGGCAGCAAGCATGAACTGTAAGTAAGTATAGGCAATAAATAAATATGCAGGTAATTAAATTAGGCCAAGTATTATAAAAAACTGAAACAATAAACAAACCATGTCTAACATATCAGCAGCAGCATCTTGTAAGCTTGGACAGAATTTAATTATCCAATATTTATTTTTTGCCTATAATTTAAGGTGTTCTTTAGAACATTATCCAAAAATTAAATGAAGTAGTGTTTTGCTATAACATTAAAAACAACTAAAATAAAACTTTATATTTCTTGCTATAGTGCTCTTACAATAGATAAGAAAATAAGAGTTCACTACACCCAACTTTTAAGATACTAGGCCGATAAATACATTTATAATTAGAGCAGACTATGATTCTTGTTATAATTGTAGTAATGTTTATTGCT
Source organism: Stegodyphus dumicola (assembly GCF_044657685.1). Classification (NCBI taxonomy): domain Eukaryota; kingdom Metazoa; phylum Arthropoda; class Arachnida; order Araneae; family Eresidae; genus Stegodyphus; species Stegodyphus dumicola. The sequence continues at coordinate 113,101,442 of NC_140778.1, read as the reverse complement.
CTAACTGAAATATTTAATTTTTAATTCTCTAATCATTCAAAACATAGCCCTAATTTCGGAGCACAGTGCCAACATGCATTTTAAAAAGCATCAAGGCCAGTTTAAACGACTATTTTTTAAATTACATTGGCACAGACATATCCAATTAAAGTTATTAAATACTCTAGAACGTAGTTCAGTAGCTTTCTGAATTTGTAGGCAATTTTTTATTTAGAGATGACAACACAAAATGACACTTCAGAAAATATTATTTATCATGCATAAAAATCTGTTTTGTAACACAGATCAGTAATAACTGTTTATCAATGTCATGAGGATTTAATTTGAGGAGATCACATTCTTTAGAAGTATCAAATTCATGAAAGAATTTTGGCTTGGCCTTTGAAATTCATCATTACAGGCAGATTTATTTGATTGTTATGCATGCATTAAACACTACACATGCATTAAAAACACTACAATTATTTTTGAAAAGTACACATGCAGTTTCACAAGTTTTCTGTGCTTATTTGAATGTTCTGCATTCATTTCTAAATCTTTACTCTTATTATCTTTTTAAAATTGCCAAATTGTATAATACTGTGATTATAAATATATAGTACTTGCAATTATTGAAGTCAGATTATATATATTTTGTCTCATACTATTCAATTTATTCTATTGACTTCAGATGTCAATGTCAAAATTCTGGAAGTTATTTTAACCAAGAAACAGTAGTGGGCACCGTGCATAAGCAACTCATCTAACTTTTTAACAACAGTGATTATAAAATAAAGAAAAAAATTATATATCATTCCAACGATATTGCAACTATAGTATAATGTTACATATATCTTTAGCAAACATTCAGATTTTATCTTGACTTTCCAAATTATTATTTATTTTTTAATAAATTTCAATATGCTAATGATTTTCATGTTACATTAGTATAAATTCCACAATTAGCACAGGAAAACAAAATCTGCGCTTTATATTAGAAGAGAAATTTCTTTTCCACATTCAAAACATCCACATTGGCGATGTTTGGCGACGGGTACATTAACCCTAGACTAATTTAATTATAGCTATTATTACAGAAATTAGCAGATACTCAGGTTATTGTACACAAGAATTTCACTTTACTTGCACATTATAAACATCAGAGAAGATATAAACCCTAAATGAAGGCGTAATTAACATTATACTTACTAAGCAAAGTTCAGCGCCTGGACCAGGTTTCCAATTGTCTCTTCGGCAATTATTTACCCATATTTTTCTTCTTTCTTCATTTTTAGGAAATTTTACCAATGTATGACCTTTCCGTGAATGATTTGAACAATTAATAGCTGCACATCCGCCCATTTTACACAAAAAAACACAAAAAATTGTTGCACCGTAACTACACAGCCGCCATTAAATCTCCCACTTGGGAGAGCGAATGCTTGATGATTCAGCCTGGTATATAGGAGCCTTATTCTCGAGTGTCAAGATGTAGAAACATCTTTTTACTCGACTTCCCGAGATGAGATAGTTCTCCAGATCCTTTTGACATCCTCACCGTCTCTCTCTGTCTTCTGACATCTCGCGAAGACGGTACTACTCACGTATAAGAGCTATTTGGAAAACAAATGGATTTTATTCATTGTAAATTCCTGAATTTTTTAATTTACTATATTCTGTGTTGTTGCTGAGGCAGGCTCCACAGGTACACTACTTATCAATTCTTGCAGAACTGGACAGGCTGACTGCCATTGTGCATTTCGATGTCCGACGGAAAACGCTTTCCTTCTGGAACATCTATGTGTTTGGCTCACTACTGTCTTCAACCTGTACAGACTGATATTATATATCTGGTATCGATTTTATCTGCCTTCTAATGGACTCATAGATAATATCAACCGAAAACGCTTAAGATAGCACTTATCTGCATCATTCGTTCTAACCGATGATTTTAATGACGAGAATCCTCTTTAAGGAAGTAAGGATAAAAACTTAAATATGTAAACAGAGCAACTAAGTATGTCACTGCGTATGCCTCCATAACGATAGATAGCAAACCCATATCTACCAACTTAAAAGGCTACTTCACAGCACTGATCTGGTTATATGTACGCCATTACATCTATCATTTTATACATTTAGAATCTAGAATGACCCATTTAATCAGGGGCGTAGCTAGAGGGGGGGGCAAGGGGGGCATCTGTCCCCGGGCGCAGAATCCAAGGGGCGCCAAACTGATGTTACGACATTTTAGAATTAAATGTTTTCCATCCTTGGCAAGCAGTAGGGGGCGCGAAATCTTCAGTTGTCCCTGGGCGCTGAAAACCCTAGCTACGACTCTGCATTTAATACTGAATATTTCCCAATATTTGCGTCTTTTAAAGGAATATGCGTGTCGGACTTCCATCTCTAGCTTTTCTTACGAATGAAAAAGTAAGGTGTGTAAAAATAGATAATACTGTGGATACCGTTACTGATCTGTTGTCCAGGCGTTCAGAAACCACAAATCTGTATTCCTACGTCATCAGACAGACTTCTTAGATACATATCTAAAATCATAACAGAACCATAGAAAGAGAAGTTTAGTTAAGACTTATGACAAACCCTAGTCCTAGAATATTAGCAATTCCATGCTGAAGCATTCGTTGACTGAGTCTTTTATTAGTTTCCCTTCTTACTCTTTGTAATAGAGGTTGTAGCAGGGCATTTAATGTTTGGCATAGAGAAATCCGAAAAGCAAAACTTTAAAAAGCCAGAATTTCAATAATGTTCCGTTATATGTTAAAAAATGCTTTTTACTATATTTGCCCACTAGCAGGCGAGCGGTAAAATCACTGAACATTGATAGTTCGAATCTCGAAAAATGGGCTGGCTGCATGGGTGTTTTCTTGATTTTCCCCATGTGTAACGTGTATGAGCGCCTGTTTCCTTTACAGAGTCCTCCAAGAAGGCATCCCTCCCTTTAGTCAAATAGCCCTTGAGTGTTTAGCTGCAACCAAACAAACCGAACGAAATCGCCAGAATTTTGCACTAACGAATCACCTACGCAAACTTCTGGGGGAGGATGGCATACTGCAGCCTTAATCATTAGTTAGAAGAAAATGATAATACCTTTCCTAATCACAATGGTTTTCTAGAAAAGGAGATCAATACTGATAATGTACTTCTGTTCAGAGCTATATGTTCTGCTTTTTTTAAGAGGAATCACTTGATGTCAATATTTTTGTGACAAAGAAAAAAGTGTATGACTTAAAGTTCTCTAAGATCTGTTCATTGTTGTTTGCAGAGACCTTCCAATTTTTAAACAAAAATTTCTCGAAGGACTGGCTGTTTCTCATAAAAACTGATACTTTGTTTTTTTAAGTCATTAATTCTTTCCAAAATTTTCGGAGTGTTATGTTATGTCATAACACATAGCTTATTAAATTATCTGCAGTGTCCGACACCAGTAACCTTTTGGATGACTGCAATAACCATCAATAGTTTTGATGGGCACTGCTGTTCTTTAGTTTAGTTTTAAAATCTGTTCAGTCTTTTTTCCACTGTCTTACACTGGTAAGCTAGCTAGGCGGTCATCTCCACTGGCTGCCAATTCATAGGTCAGTAGTGATCTTCATGGGTTATGTTATGTTAGGGCGCAGCCCGGTCCACCTTGCAAAACAAAGTTTGCCTTATGACCCTATACGGGCTACGCCAGTACAAAAATCACCACACAACTATACAACACACGAATCACACACTGATAATGGCTTCTTTATTGTTGTTAATAATCTTCATAATCTTATGCGCTATTCCTCTTGCCTTAAGTAAACCATTTTTCATAAAATCTATGTTTGCTCCATCAATGCATCTGGTTAACTTACATTCTGTAATAAAGTGGACATTGTCTCCTACTTTTGTACATACTTTACATAAATCATTATCTTGAACATGGAATCTTTTCAGATAAAAGGGAAATCTCCCATGACCTGTAAGTAACTGATTCAAGTCATTGTCATTGTTAATATTCATATTTTCTTTAGGAACAAAAACCTTCATGAACATATTATTTTAAGCACAGTTTTCCCATTGAGTCCGCCGTTTATCTACAATGTCACACTTCATAATGTTAATGCATCTTCTCCTGGTGGCTTGTACATCGACAGTTTCAATATCATTACTCATTGTTGCCTCTTTTGCTAAGACTATAGAGACATTAGGATTTTTTGGAAGCCAGAGAGATGAAAAATTAGCAACAGGCTTCGCCGGGAATCGAATCACGGACCTCTGGAATACCGGCTCAGTGTGCAGAACCACTACACCACGAAGGCACGCTGGGCAAGTGGGAGAAACACCTTATAAGACATCCGCCCTCTCATTGCCCAAACAACCAGTATGGGCTTTAACCCAATTAAAATTCAATTGATGCCATACCTCCAATTGTATCCCCAAATTTTTAATAATTTGAATATTTAAATTTTTCTGCTCGGGGTCAGGGAGTGCTTGAAGAACTGACATACAATCAGAATGTATTGTAATTATATGTGATTCATTCAGATTTCTTACAAGCCACTCCAAGGCTTTTGTATAGCAATCAGTTTGGCTTGATACACCAAATTATATTTTTCTAATTTAAACTTTGCATGTTTAATCTCCAGTCCATGATAGAACACTACAAATGCTAAGCCAATTTTTCCCTCCAACCCCGAGCCATCCGTATAGACATCAATATCATTAAATACAGGAATGCATCTATTAAAAGTAATTGATCTTCTTTCCCTTGGATGTAAAAGATGACAATTAAAAATATAAAAAGCAGTGTTAAAAACAATATCATCTGTATATGTATAAAAGTCAATCTTATTTGATCTCAATAAAAACTTTTTATAATAAAAGTCATAGGACAACGAGATGGGCAGAATGCCCGCAAGTATATTAGCAATTTCCGTAGGAGCAGTTCTAAAGCGTCTTGTGATTGCAAGCAGCCAGCCTCTCTGGATAGAATTCAATTTGTTCCTTAGTCTCAGCAACTCCGCTGCCCTAGAACCCAAGCTCCAACACCATACATTATAATAGGAGCAATAAGACATTCATAAATTTGTTTCATAGTCCTATTCTTAATAGCTAAAATCTCACCAGAGAAGGATCTCTTATAAAATTGATCTTCATGGGTACAAGTATTCTTGGATTTAATTTAAAAAAGTATGTAAATTTACTGCAATATCACATATCAGTGATTTTTACTTGTAGGTTTCTGGCGATCAACAGCATTGGCAGGCATCTATGTTCTTCAATATAATTATTATTAAAAATGCTATCTAAATTTAGTACACTACTTTGTACTAGTGAATCTATTAACAAGTGACAACCAAGCTTTAACTTTTTTTGATCGAATGTTATAAATTATGTACGGCTATCTGCCTAGTTGGAGGGATATCTTTCTCAGGGAAACAGCTTCACATTACCTGAAGATTTGGAACATCTATTCAGACTATGTGGTTTGCTTTACCAATCACTCCACCTAAGTTAAAAAAGTTCTCTTTGATTTAAAAATGTTTTGGAAATCTGATCATCCAGTGCTTAGTAACTATCATTCTTGGTACTAAATGCATCCATTCTGCACTCCTGCCTTTGGATCTCGCGTCCAAAAGGTAACACAACTATTCTTATGCCTGAATAGATCTAGAAATACCCCCTCTGCACATATGAAACTTTATTAATTATTATCTGAATAATTTCAGAATTTTATTAAAGATAACAGTGATGTTATTAACTGCAGCATTTTTATGAATCCAGAGAATATAATAGTTATATTCCAGTCTATACAAATGTTTCTAGGTTCCCTAATCACATTGGTTTAGCTGTTATGTATAATACAACACAACTTTAAATAGCTTATATGGCATTGAACCTATGATAACGTTTTTGAAAAGTACAAAATCTTTTTTATAGATATATTAAGTTTGTGAAGAAGCCACATTTAATTTTTATACTTCTATAAACAAAGCAACGTGGTTTAACATAGCAAAATCTAAAATTTTTCTGTAGTTTTTTTCAACAGTTCACAACAATTTTATGTGTACTAGTAGTATTTTAAAATTGTACTTGGATGTATTCTTGTCTTTAGATAATCTGGAAAATGGTATATATTTGATACTGTATACTGCATTTAAATTTGCACCAATAAAACCAATTCTTATTTTAATGTTTCGTTCATACCTTGCAAAGTTCATAGGATATGTTTCATGTTTCGTAGGTGTAATCTTTGGCATGAAAATACAGTTATATCTTGAACAAATCACTTCCACATACACAAATGATATACCATAACACAAAATATTCTGGTGAAATCCTATCTGAAATAATCTAAATTTTTATGTCATGTTTCTCAGTATAAATCATACACACCAATACAGAACAGTATCTAGTTTCTAAAAAATATTTTTTTGGTTCCTTACATATATCATTACAGTATTCATTTATGAAGCCTCTCATTTTCTAAAAATGCAGGTTTTATTCCATATACTTCTGACACTGATGTTTTTAATCAGTAATAGTGTTTAACTAGACCCAATTTTTAGAATTGCTTGTTGTTGTAGGCCTTTTACACCCCTATTTTGCATATCACAATATTAGTTACTGTTATAATCAGTCACATTCACACTGTTAGATAAAAACAGCACAGTTTAACATTGATGAAATAATTAACACTTAAATTCCAAGAATCATTCCTAATATATTATGATACAAATAATTTAAGAGATTTATGAATGTGTTAAAAATTTTTAAGTTTTACGTTTAATGAAAACATGACTTTAAATGGTTGCTACAGAATATTACAAGTTTGAATTTAACTGCACACTTTTGCCCAATTCATGCACTATAAAACCTCATTATTTTGGTTTAGTAGATTAATAATTAGATATCAGATTTTGGATACAGATTAGCATTAAGTTTTATTTTCTCAGGCATAGAGC